>NC_092654.1:2735028-3091903 GCF_032118995.1 Asterias amurensis | reverse complement strand
GTGTCCAGTGCCTGTAAAGCATTAATCTAAAGACGAAGTTCGACTGATGAAAATTTAGCCAGTTTAGAACAAAAACACGTTGGGATGCCAGGTTATGAAGCCTAGTGGTCCTTAGTTAACCTTTGCTCTCATTATACAACCTTTAATAGCTCATACAGACCCTATCTTATCAGTTTCCTATAAATTATACTTGCTAATAAAATGCCATACATAATCAAGATCTGATAAACACAAGGTTTTCTGTGGTAGAGTAGCACCATTGTGAACGACTAACTGAAATTTATGGGGTGCAGTACACCCTTCCCCTAAACCTGAATATCTGACGTCACACTTCGAGGCTCGCGAATTACGCTAGAAATTGGCCTTGAGCGTCAAGATCGCGACGGTCACGTAATGATGTACCATTGATCTCGCATTGATTTCGCAGTCAAATTCTCCATAGACATACATGTAAACATATAAAACGCCCCCTTCCCAGTTGACGGGTTAATGAGGACATTGGTTCAGACGTAGGGGAGTCAGGTTGGCGTAGTGGGTGTCTTGCCTCGCCTTCCACCCCTGGGATGGGACCCTTTGGAGCACTATTTGGATTGGGTTTTTCAGTTCCTCCCTGGCTGCTTGGGTTTTTCCCTTAATTAATCCTATCGGGGTTTTCCTCCCACATCTAACACTGGAATTTCTGCATTGTCTTCTCACCTTGTCCAGACGCTGAACAGGCTTTGACAAGTTTCAGAGATACTTTAGATAGGTGTGAACGCCAGGGTAGGCACCAAATCTTAAATTTGTTTCTCCGGGCACGGGTCCCATTTAATCTGAGAAGATACAGAAAGACGAGTTGTCCACCCCGTCACTCATTACAGTCTGATCCCATTCACAGATATACAATGAATTTATAGTCACACCTGCCACAGTTGTGTAGCGAAAGGCAAACAAAAATCAAAGCTTTGACGTGGACTTCCAGTAAGATGAAAATCTCAAAATGACATCTCATGAATTATGCAAAATCCTGTGGAGTTCTCTCCAAACTATAGAAGTTTTTTATATAGCGCGCACTGCGTCACTCAGTGACGCTCAAGGCACTTTAACATACAGTATTTTCTCGGAAGGAGTTTGAGTTATGAGACCCACTCCTACCTTAGCAATATGCAGCCAATCAAACCAGGAACAACGGGGCGAACCCCTTCTCTTTTCGATAAGTGCACGGTAAAATTTTACGAGCATTACACATCACACGGGACCAACGGCTTTACGTCCCATCCGAAGGACAAAGCATCATGGTTAAGTGTCTTGCTTATGAACTCAGGTGGCACGACTGGGACTCGTATTCACACTCTGCTTATCGGAAACACACGAGTTTAAATCCGTTGCTGTGAAACCGCTAGGCCATGACACGCCCAAAACAATTCTAAAATGTCAAACAAACAAATGCAAATGCGATTGTAAAACAGTGGTTTCATATTAAATTAAGGTATTATACAGGCTTGGCAGAGCTGACAAAAACAACATTCACTGACAGTGTTCATGTTTTGTGTAAGCAACATGATGCATGAAAAAACACACCTGTCATAATATGGCTTTATACTTGTGAGTCAGGAGAAATTCCATGCCGATTTTCAGCATGTTAATCACATTGTCCATAATTTATGTTGTGACAACCGAAATCAGCCGTTGAAATTTGGATAAGGTTTTCAGATACAGTTGTCTCGAATATTATTTCATTTCAGAGGTACATATTTGTTTACAGGAAAAGGGTTCGAGTATGAATTTTTATACAGGTTCCGGGTCACTTTGACCCATAAATGGATCAGGTTCCAACTGGTACCCGAACCCGGGATCAATTCTGACCCGAAGTGTTTGGGCCTAGTTTGTTGCTCTCAATTGATGGTCGGTTTGAGATCAAGTGTTAGTTGACACCTTTTGAAGCATTCGGTTAAAACCCCCAACCGGAACGAGTGATACACGGAGCCTGTGGATCGAGACCCTGTCTCGGAACAGAAATTAGATCAATCAATAACACGGTTTAAAATAGAAGATAAGAAACTATCGAAAAAACGTGTAGCGGTTATAATTCTGCAAGGAACTCGAGTTTGGCTGTGATATATCAAATGGAAGGATCGATGCCAGTGCAGTGTTCATTAGTTGCTGGTGTGTGCCCTTTTGCTACGTGTAATGATATGATGGGCAGGGTTCTGTTACATATGGGATCTATGACATGCGTAAAGCTTGGACTACCCATGGACTATACCATTCAACCCAACTGCACCCAAGGGCCAAAATCGTCTCTAACACGGTAGCTTAGCTCTCTTGAACACGATAGATTTATTCCTTGAGACTAGGTTCTGTGGCTTTTGAGTCTGCTGATTATTATATTTAAGTGCAATAATTTAATTGGTAAACTCGTGTATTCCAATAGCGGTTTAATTATTTCTGTGTGGACATAACCGCTCTGCATTTGAGGTGATTTTGGAATTAAATCATCTCAAGTTACTTTTATGTACATACCTAGTCAATTTATATAGACTTAGGAGTAAACTTAAAACCGAACAGTTTAAAAAACTACAGGTATATTTTACCTTTACGGTATTACAAAGAAGACTTATTAATTGGTTTGTTTGCTGGGAAACTGAACAGCAATTGTACATGAGCAACCGTGCGCGATTACCATGTTTGCTGTTTTGCCCACACTTCACCATTACCACCTGTCGATGGCGACCGGCTACCGGGCAAATCAAGATAATATAGTCCGTTTATAACTGTCACATAAAAATACATAACATTGACATTTTCCAACTCAAATTAGCGTGTAAACTTGAATTATGGGGTGAGATTCGCAGGACGGAATGCAGCTGTACATGCATTGAAGCATTTACTAATACAAGCTAGTATTACTGAAGAGACCTGTATAACGAACCATCCTTCAGGTCTGAGATTATGTTTTATGCAGAAATGAGGGTCACGGTAGCTCTTAGCTTTAAAGGCAGTGATCATAAAACCTGACTTGGTAACGAGTAATGGGGAGAGGTTGATGGTATAAAACATTTTGAGAAACGGCTTCCTCTGAAGTGACATAGTTTTCGAGAAAGAAGTAATTTTCCACGAATTTGATTTCGAGACCTCAGATTTAGAGTTTGAGGTCCCGAAATCAAGCATCTAAAGGCACACAACTTGTGTGACAAGGGTGTTTTTTTTCTTTCATAGTTATCTCGCAACTTTACGACCAATTGAGCTAAAATGTTCACCTTCAGGTTTGTTATTTTATGCATATGTTGATATACACCAAGCGAGAAGACTGGTCTTTGACAATTACCAATAGTGTCCAGTGTCTCTAAAGGCAATGGGCACATTTGGTAGTTGTCAAAGACCAGTCTTCTCAATTGGTCTATCCGAACAAATGCATAAAATAAAACATCTGTGAAAACATTGACACCCTTGTTGCACAAATTGACGTACTTTCACTTGCATAATTAAAGGCTTCAGACTGAAGTCTTTAATGTTTGAGTGAGAAGTAACCTCTTTCTCGGAAACTACGTAACTTAGAACGAACCGTTTCTCTGTGTGTTGTACTCTCAAAAGCTCATAATTGCTTGTTACCAAGTAAGTTTTTACGATAACAATTATTTTTGAGTAATCAAGTGCGTATATAAAAGAGTTTGCGGTAACACCATGTAATGACTATCTCTATATGAGTTGGGGTGGTTCTGAAAAAGAACCATTGAATTAACTCGACGTTTTAATCAGCGCATATAGTGTCTTTAATGTAGTGCAACTCGGCCAAGGCTTATGTTTTATACGTTGAATTATTAAAAAGCCGAGTTCATGTTTTACGAACAAAATGTGGGCCACTGCGGCCCCAGCTTAATGTAATGCATTTGAGCACAGGTTTTATGTTCCACGCTTTGAATTATTAAAAAGCCTGTGGGTTTCTTGTTCTCCGCGTTGAATAATTGAAATAATGTAGTAGAGCAAAATGCAAATAGACGTAGCTTTAGGCATGAAGTTCATCATTGGGTGCATCCATGTAATAATCTTATGAATAACATAATAATCATTGGGTTCACTGCCTGCTTAGGGACACGTTGCCTTGGATCGGACGAGTTGGTCAACGTTCGTTATAACAAACTATTTGTATAGACCAACTAGTCCGATTCAAGGCAACATGTCACTTTAATGGTACATTGACGTTGAGCCGAAGCTTATGCTCTAAACGTTGTGTATCAAAAAACCCTATAGGTTTCTTGTCCTTCACATAAAACAATGTAGGAGACGAAACATGCAAATGAATCACATAATGATCAGCAACTTCAGTCAACCGTGGTTGATGCACATGGCAGCCCTGTTGATTATATTGATAGAGGTCTGTATTTAGCACAACACAATTCTGCTTACCATAATAAGGTTACCAGCTAACATAATATGCTGCGTGTGCAAATGGAACTGGTATCCTTCTTAGTTTCGTTGAGCAAATACATTTCAAGCAATGTTTTTTGCTTTGAAGCAGCTCTATTTAATTTGACATCATCTGTTTCGTGGGTGTGATCCCTGGCTACACGGTGCTAACGGTTTTGCAGATTCTCACGAGCATCCCGATCTTAGATACTGACTAACAATGCCATCGTTTTACTACCAGAAATATTGACAACACAATTAAGCCCCTAATAATGTTGAAAAAAAAAAAACCTTACCTTCCGAGCGTATTCAGAGAAACCTAAAACGAATCTTTCCCGCCCACCCCATCCAATTAGAATTCCTGGCATTCTTCGTGATTAATTACATAGGCGATAACAACAAATTAGTTCAATTTCTCGACACCTGACGTGCTCAATTTAATTAAATTTACAGGACACTTTCGTTTTTAAAGGCGCGAAAATGTTGGCGCGAGTACTTTTGTCTGGATTGGGAGAAACATTTCTGCCTTTTGAACATTTTGTTGGAAATACACTTTGCAATCTTTGATGTCAAGCAATGGAAACGTGCACGCACTGCATACGACTCTTAGCTATTGGTAGCTCTTCATTGACCTCAGTGGGGCTGTTTTGGGCTTGTAACGTCATAGCGAACGGGCGTTTTCTTTAGAATAGGCATAGCTCCTCATTTTCAGTGAGGGACTGATTTGGGCTTGTGACGTCATAAGGAACGGGTATATTCTTTAAATTAGGCCTAGCTCCTAAGTTTACACAGTGAGGGACTGATTTGGGCTTGTGACGTCATAAGGGACGGGTATTTACTTTAAATTAAGCCTAGCTCGACGGCAATCTTTAGTTGTCGTAATGCTTAACACATAACGTAAATTCCATGTCAATTTTGACACAACTGTCAGTATTTATTCATAGAAAACTTCATTCCCCATTTTACATATTGAGGGGACTGTTTGGGGATTGTGACGTCATAAGGAACGGGCATTTTCTTTAAATTAGGCCTGGTGGCTATTCATTTACACAGTGAGCGGCTATTTTGGGCTTGTGACGTCATATGCATGGGGCTTCAGCTAAAAATATTTCAATGGCACTGGACGCTATTGCTAATTAATCAAAATATTTGTTAGCATAAAAACTTACTTGTTAACGAGCAATGGAGAGCTGTTGATAGTATAAAACATTGTGAGAAATGTCTCTCTCTGAAATAGCGTGGTTTTTGAGAGAGAGGTAATTTCTCACTCAATGGTATAAGGGCCTGAAGCCTTATTAGGCATCTGAAAGCACACTTGTGCAACAAGGTTGTTTGTCTGGCATTATTCTCTTGCAAATTCGATGACCAACTGAATCAACATTATTTCCACAGGTTTGTTATATTATGCATGTGTCGGGATACACCAAGTGGGAATAGTAGTGTCGAGTGGCTTTAATGAAGGGGACCTTCATTTCGTTTTAGGACGGGCAGGAAACTGCCTTCCTCCAGAGGGTACTCAACAAGGGTGAATCAATGAGTGCTGACAAAAAAATCTCATCAAGAACAAACGAGCTAAGGTTATTCAACAGACACTTGACTTGTGTACAAATCATCAGACACAAAATATCGATGAAATAATTGGTATAGCTTGTGCATCTGATGGCAGTATAATGTAGATACAACAGTAACCTCTATAGACATAGAGCACGCGACCAATATACTGTGTGTGTCCCATAGTATAATTATATCAAAATACAAACATTAAAGGGAGGCTACACCTACATAATCTAACCACTGACTTTCTGAAAAGAGCACAGGAGAGCTGATGATATTATAACAAACGACCCATTTGAAGTCATGTATATAGTTTTAAAGAAAGATATTATTTTTCACCTACTCTCTAAATGTAAAGGAGTGGAAACACCACTCTTTACATTTCGAGTTGTCCCTCGTATGGCTCTTTAGAAAGAGTGCTGGTTATTTCACTCTTTTGGAGGGGTTTCACTCCAGGCAGAGTGAAAAATCACTCAAAAAGATGCAAACTTTAAAGAATTGAAAACCACTCGAAAAAGAGTTGTCCCCAATAATGGCTCTTCAAAGAGTGATTTTGCACTTAGAGAGTAAAGTTTGAATCTCAGAAAGGGAAAGTCATGCCGGAGCCTTCTTCAAGCATGAATGCACACAATTCTATGTAAAAGGTTTTCACCACACTATTTTCTTGCAGCTTCCATAACCAATTGAGCCAAAATGTTCACAATGTGTTAGGCCTACACCAAATGAGAAAACAGGTCTTTGACAATTGCCAAAAGTATATACCCTGCCTTGAAGCTCCAATCGGTCAGCAAGAAACGGGAGTTAAAACCTCGGAGAAGCATAACGGATACTAAAACTTCCCAAATTGTGTATTCCATTTGCAGATTATTGTTCTGCACTGGACATAATAATATAACCGCTCCAGATTTTCGACAACCTCTTACAGTGGACACTATTGGTAATTGTCAAAGACTAGCCTTCACAGTTGGTGTATCTCAACATATGCATGAAATAACAAACCTGTGAAAGTTTGAGCTCAATCGTTCATCGAACTTGCGAGATAATAATGAAAGAAAAAAAACCCTTGTCACACGAAGTTGTGCGCGTTTAGACGGTTGATTTCGAGACCTCAAGTTCTAAATCTGAGGTCTCGAAATCAAATTCGTGGAAAATTACTTCTTTCTTGAAAACTATGGCACTTCAGAGGGAGCCGTTTCTCACAATGTTTTATACCTTCAACCTCTCCCCATTACTCATTCCCAAGAAAGGTTTTGTGCTAACAATTATTTTGAGTAATTACCAATAGTGTCCACTGCCTTTAAAAACGCTACCTTATTTGAAATGAAATTTGTACAGGTTAGTTTTATGGTTTATATCCATATAATTGAAATAAACAGCGGGTTACATTAATTTTACCAAACGTCTATCCCTTTAAAGCCAAGATGGGAAGTTACTCCGACGGATTGAATGTCCTTATTGATCCTGCAATATTGATAAATATTAACTACTACACGCCGATCAAAGGCAGCCATCCATCGCGTCTGCAGTTAAGACATGTTTGATATGAATTATGTTAATTTTATTACTCGAGATAGTGATCGCATGGTCACCGATTAGAATTATCCAGCGATAATCGTTTGACTATCGGACGGTATGGTATATTGCGTACATACAGAAAGAGTCGACGGCTTATAATGGTTCTTTCGAGAGAGGAAAAAATGAGTAAATCTATTTGCGTAGATAATACGGTAGCTCGAGTCAAGACGAACATTTATTCTGAAGAACAAAAATGGTGGTAGGAAAACTCCTTTCAAAGGTTAAGGCTGCCTTTTTTTTTAAATCGATTTAAAAGAAGAAAAATTCCCAATTGGCACTAAAAAGACGACATGGGCAATTTCGTAGGTGCATGAAAACAAAATTGCAAACTGGAATGAAACCAAGGTTAGGAGTTATGTATGTTGAAAGTCATAACTTGTAGTAAATTTGATCAATACGCTCGTGTGTTTGTATAAAATCAAATCTAGCGCGAGGTTGGTGTGAGACACAGTAAATAGCAAAGGTGAATGTAATGCATTTTTAACAGCCTGTTCATGTACGATTGTTTGCCAAAATGTACGGCCAGTAATTATAACTGCCTTGAGCAATGGTCTCCAAAATCCAATCTCATATTGAGTGTACATGTTTTCATGGTAAGGGTGGACTTATATTTATTGCCAGAACATTGGTAAGAAATCCCCTTTCGTAATTGCATCTCTCATGGTTTGATATGTGTGTAATTACTATAAAATAGTACTAGCCTTTCTGAGATCTTTTGGTTGCCGATAGGCCCCCTATCACTGTTTGGTTTGAATGTATACAGACAAATTTTCCTAAACAAAAGTGATGTATAGTATTGTGTCCAATTGTCTCAAAAATGGCTCGTGGCTGATGGATGAAGGGGTCAATCCTTGTGTGTGAATTATTTCTCTACTAAAACTAAAGACAAATTTGAGGGGAAAATGCATTTTATACCCTTATAAAAAAAATAAGCAATGGTCAGCAAAACGTATCCTTCTCTCTTTGATTTTCGTCAGCTTTGGCAAAGGTCCCTTTTAGTACCCTGTATATTACCTGCAATCAAGAATATCAAAACTGGGGACAGTGCATCTTTTGACCACACAGTATCAACACAATCATCTGTTCCGCGGCTTCATGTCCAAGTGGATTTTCGTCAAATTTATAGAGCGATCCCTGTAGTAACGGAAATACTATTCACTGATTAACCGTAAAACACGAAACACTGTTCTCCAGTTGAGATGTTTATTTATGGCAACATTTTGGCATTATGATTAAGTTTACAAGGTCACTCTGGTTTACGGACTGGGCTCAGTTACATAGAGCTGCCTGTAGGAATAATGAAGTAGCTAAGTACAACATAATCATGGTTACTATAGAGATGGGTTTACCAGCCATCAAATCATGCAATCTGTGAATGGTATCCTGCTTAAAGGCATTGGACACTATTGGTAATTGTCATAGACTAGCCTTCACAGTTGGTGTATCTTAACATATGCATAAAATAACAAACCTGTGAAAATTTGAGCTCAACCGGTCATCGAAGTTGCGAAATAATAATGAAAGAAAAAAAACCACCCTTCTCACACGAAGTTGTGTGCGTTTAGATGGTTGATTTCGAGACCTCAAGTTCTAAATCTGAGGTATCGAAATCAAATTCGTGGAAAATTACTCGAAAACTATGGCACTTCAGAGGGAGCCGTTTCTCACAATGTTTTATACCATCAACCTATCCCCATTACTCGTCAAGTAAGGTTTTATGCTAATAATTATTTTGAGTAATTACCAATAGTGTCCTCTGCAAAATCTCAGCTGTTTAGCCCTATTTATATGAAACATTTTACTGACCGCTTGTGCAAATGACGTCATTTGAGTAAGGCGTCCTCACGGAGAGGCCAAAACGACGTTGTTCATTAGTCTGAACATCTGACGTCACACTTCGAGGCTTTGACTTTCGAGGCTTTGACCTTGCGTCATTTCACACCCTTCTTATAGTTCTGGCGGTTTGCAGTTAAATCCAACGTACGTGTGAATATGTCTAAACCAATAACTGTCCTTATTCTTGCTGATAAAGGGATAGGGGACCAGTCTAAGTGTTCTTAGCCAATCATGTGCGCCAAAAATCTGTGCGTTTCCATTGTTTTTTTAAATATCGGTTTAACTCAAAGATGGCGCCTTGGTGACGTCATGGCATGGTGAGGTTTTTACCTTTTACCCTTTGATCAAAATGTTGACAATGTGAGAAATAACTCTTATTTGAAACTACCAAATAAACCTGATTCTCTCAAAGCACTTAAAAGATGCTATGTCAGATTTTTGGCCGATTTGACCCAAAAATTTTGATTTAAAATTCAATAGGTATTTTGATGGGGGTCGAGAAAGTTACAAGCTTTCATTTGAGCCATTGCTCAAAAAAGTCCGCCAATTATTAGTAGCAGTGAAATAAAGTGCTCAAAATTAGTTTTTGTCGGGATCCCGACAATATATCATGGACCAATTCTTATGTGTTTTATAAGAAACGTTTTAAATTTTTGTCATGGTTCCTGACCATTAAAAGTAAAAGTTAAACTTTTGTTTCGTTAGAGCGGGTGATACTCTTTGAAATACCTTTCACTCAAAAAAATAATTTTTTTAATGTTTGGGGCTAAAAATCTGACATAGCATCTTTAACTCAACTGACGAAAAATGGCACCAACTGAAAATAATTTATCAAATATTTTAAGCACGAAAGTTCCGGTTAACCAAAGGTCACTATTTCTGTCGCGCGCAACACCGGCCAGACAAGGTAATTATTTCGCCTGCAGCTAGACGTGTTTCGTGCCTTGAGTAAGAGGCTATAGCATGTAGCCTTCTTAAGAGTAAATTTGTCTTCACGTATTGGACGTCAGCTCTACCCTTGTGTAAATATAACTACGCAATGTGTGCACATAATTATAGTGAAAATGTTCAACGACCACTTCACTTAAATTTTTAGGGAAGTACGACAAGGTGGACGGCTGGAAATCCCCTTGGGTTAGAATATCATTATTAATCTCATTTTTTAAAGAATTCTGATACTCTTTTTAGGACACAAAGACATCACGCCCACAGGTTTATATTATATTATGTTTGTTTGTAGGGGTATTTTTTTTAAATGTTTTTTATTATAAAAATAAATTTTGTTTTATACCTTTGCACTTCCCCAGACGAATAATGCTCAATAATGATGATGTTCTTGTCCGAAGATTTGTTAACAAAGTCATTATAATCTAAACCCAAGACCAACCATAAGAATCAAGTCTTCAGACTGGTCTCTTCAGAGAGAGAGAAAATGCTGATTTGTCTTAAAATCAAAATTAAACTACCTTTAACCAAGATGCAAACAACGAAATCTATCCTCATGTCAAAGTGGCAACGTGTAATTAGAAACCCAAGACATCCTTTCTTTTGCAAATAATTAAACCGTTGTGTTTGTGAAACCTATGTAATGTTTGTTTAGTGGTTAATTTCAACGTGCCTTCACGCATAATATAACACATCCACAGCCAAAATGTCATGTCCAGGGTAGTCGAAATGGCCAGGCCGCACTTAAAGACACTGGACACATTTGGCAGTTGTCAAAGACCCGTCTTCTCTCACTTGGTGTGTCTCAACATTATGCATGAATTAACAAACTTATGAAAATTTGAACTCAATTTGTTGTCGATGTTGCGGAAAAATAATGGAAGAAAAAAAGCATCATTTTCGCACAAGTTGTGTGCTTCTAGATGCCTTGAAATCGAGACCCCAGTTGAGGCTACGAATTCAATTAAAAAATTTAGTAAGATACTTCTGTCTCTCTCTTTTTTAATTTTTTTTTTTACTATCAACAGTTCACCATTGCTCGTAACAAGCTTTTATGTTAACAACTATTTTGAGTAACTACCATTGGGTCCAGTGCCTTTAAGTTTAGTTGCTAAGGTTGCAAACAAGACGGGAATCTAACACTACATGGACGGATCCATGCCCTTTGGGTTAGTTCCAGTAAAAGTCGAATAAATAGATTGATGGTTATAGTGGATAACTATGTTAGCTGTCAAAATTTTCTTCACGGATGCTTTACAGTTGCTGAGATACACTCACTCCGTGTACTGTGATGGTGGTCAAACGGCTGATGTAATAGGGCACATTCATGTTGTATTATTATAGATCATCAGCACCCCCGCGTTTGGCACCCCCCCCCCCCCCCCCCAACAAATACTGTATGATGGTCAAACGGCAACTGTACAGCCGTTGTAATTGTGCCCACAATTTGAATTTGAGAAACGTGCTGTCAGAAACGTTACCAAAATCGTGTAGTCCTATTAGGGACTATACTCTTCCTGTGGACATACATATTTCGCTCCAAGTTTTCGGCAATTCTCACAAAAGGGACCACCTTTTCACATGACATTTTCACACGTATAGTTTTATTGTATACATCTACATTTATTTTATCTAAAATTATAACAAACGAACCGGTCCAAGGAATGTTCACTTTGCCATTAACGACAGTGGACACTAATGGTAATTGTCAAAGACCAGTCTTCTCACTTGGTGTATGTCAACATATGCATGAAATAACAAACCTGTGAAAATTTGAGCTCAGTTGGTCGTCGAAGTTGCGAGATAATAATGAAAGAAAAAACACCCTTGTCACACGAAGTTGTGTGCGTTTAGATGGTTGATTTCGAGACCTCAAGTTCTAAACTTGAGGTCTCGAAATCAAATTCGTGGAAAATTACTTCTTTCTCGAAAACTACGTCACTTCAGAGGGAGTCGTTTCTCACAATGATTTATACTATCAACCTCTCCCCATTACTTGTTACCAAGTGAGGTTTTATGCTAATAATTATTTTGAGTAATTACCAATAGTGTCCACTGCCTTTAAACTAAACAACATTGATATTTAAGATATCTGCAACCACATGCGAATACAATTTCAAGACGACCGGTTACGCTTCGCCTCAAGCTTGCAATTCAATACAATTTTAGATTTCTTCAAAAACTTCGGTCAGTTCTCTCCAAACGGACGTCCGCAGTAATTCGGTTAGCGCCGACGTGTACGTGTGTTGCATACAGTGACTGAACAATCTTACCTCACTGGACTAGATGAACGTTTTTGTTCACGGCAGCCAATTACACGCAAATTATGCTTGGCGCTCACAAACCTTTATTTGAATCACGGTTTGAAACACAATGCAAAGGAACTGTGCCTGCGGAAATATTATTTCTTTATTATGGTGAGAGCAGGAAGTTGGGGCTTTCACAAAACAAGCTTTGCCAATTCTGTCGGGAAATGTGGACTTAAGGGAGTTGCGTCTTTGAAAATGTCAAATTAATTAAAGAACTGCATCCAAACCAAAGAAGGGCCTACTTCTTTGACTATGCTATGACATTTCTCAACAAATTAACATAATTGAAGTGCTGCAGTTGTTATCAATAGTTGTTGAGCGAAACTATTGAAATGTAAAATTCATTTGACTTTCACGTTTGTGGGGTAATTAAACATGCGATTTTTTCGTCTTAATAACTTGCTTCTTAAGAATATTATTTGTTTTTTACCCAAACTAAAGATGGGCCTACTTCTATTGTTCCATGACATCTTTTGTACTATTAGCATAATTGAAGTTTTACAGTTTTAATCGTCACTTAGTGAGCAAATAGTATTGGAATGTAAAACTTTGTGGTTCTATTTACGTTCACTTTTGGTAGGGTATTCTAACATGCGAATTGTTCGTTCTAACTTGTCTGTTTACGAAAGTTATGAGTATGTTTACCCATTAACGGAGGTGTGTTAAGCATTGTCACATTACTCGTTGGGATTCGAACCTACGACCTTTGCCATTAGACCATGAAACTTGCCCGGTAGCTAGGAGCAGTTCGAACCCTATTTCATAGAACTCGAGAAACTGACACTAATGGGACACTATCTCCTGTCAAACCTGTAATGATGATCAGCTTCAACATACATCACTAATGAATGGTTTGTTTTGCTGCTTGTTTTTCATTAGGTCGAGAATGGACTTCATTCTCATGGGCACATCGTCACATCATTGAGGCATCATGAGTAGTCAGGTTCCCAATGTTGAACCGTCGTCACCTTGGGCCGAGAGACGACTGTCGCAAATCGCATGCGAAGGTAGGAAGCCAAATGGAGACTTTCAAACACTAGGTGGCGGCAGACAGGTAATTATTACCGTTGCTTGCGTTGTTGTGAGCGAGCTCACATTTCCAAGAATAATGGATTTACCTGGTAAGCTTGCTGCCACCAGGTCCAAAAAGTCTCTCTTACCATCTCTCACCTCAAACATGTTTCAGTCCTCCAAAACTCCCGGGCAGAATTGACCCGGGGTCCTGCATAAGCAGGGAACCATGCAGTGCAATCTTCTGCACCCCTGGGTCAGTATAAAACTGAGTAAAACAGACGAATAGAGTCGTTGTAAAAAAAAATCGTTTTAACCAGTTCTGGGGTCAGCCTGAGCCAGAAATGGGCCAGGACTCACTGTGACGCAGAATTCGGGTCGAGTCTTACTCGGGAAGACAAAGTGTGACAGAGTGTTTGGTTTAACTCAACTTATAACACGGAATCTGGGTTTTTATTTGTACACGTGTGTTAGGTACAAGTACTTTTTTTGAAACCAGAGGCCCAGGCTTTTGACCTTCAAAGATTGTGATTACACATTTCTCAGATGTTTATTTTAATTTTATGTTTGCACAGCAGGAACGAAGAAACAGTCCCCCTGCAACACTGGCTCCAAATCCAACCGCTCCATTCCAAGTCCAAAGATCGGTAGCGTCGAATCACTGCATGTAACCATTGACGATGCCGAACCAGGTCTACTCAGCATGTCACCCGGAAGAGGCAAACAGGAGACGCCCCCAAGCGGTCAAAAGGCAACCAATTCCCGCCATAAAGCCAGCTTAGCCAATGGGGTCAAGCACATGAAGAGACTCAAGCATCCGGCAGATCAGAGCTTGATCCTCCCTCTCCTTGGGACACTCCTATTCGTTGTACTAGCTTTAATAACCTGCATTCCAGTTTTAACCGTAACTCTCATAGTCGTACCTGTAGCGTATATCACACGTAGACTTGTTTCGTGTCGGCGATGTTCCTGCCTACGATGTCCAAATTTACTATCTGCCATAGATAGGTTTTGGTTGAACGAAACGGAACTGAACCAAGCAGTGAACCATAGCTTACTTCATCTCGATGGGAACATTGAGGTGACAAGGGTACGAGATTTGCTGCTGGCTAGGGTGGTATCCGCCGAGAACAAACGTGGGACTAAACTCTACGCACGGTTCACCCAGCGCGTCGTCCCTGTCATGTGCGGCTACCAGTGGAGCAACGATGACGAGTTTAACATTGATAATCACATAGTTAAAGTTACCGAGTCTTTCAGAACTAAAAGTGACGTGGTGAGCTACATCTCTAAACTGGCGTGCATCGGGTTGACGCATGACAGGCCCTTGTGGGAGATGCATGTTCTGCAGCTGGGAGTCGAACAGCCAGACACGCTGTTACTATTTCGTATCCATGCGTGCATGTCAGACGGGGTCAATTTGAACGAATTGTTACACAAAGCACTGGCCGATAACCACACCAAGGTGCCACCCGGTACACCACGAAAGACTCGCTTTGGGAAACGTGCAATGGCGTTCAATGCAATAAGAGCCCTCATAGTCGGGCCCCTTGTACTATTAAAGCAAGTCTTTTGCTGCAGCGATGATTTTAGTCTATTCAGTGAGCGACGAATGACAGGACAGAAAAGGGTTGCTTGGTCCGATGCAATACACCTCCCATCGGTCTATCGTGTAAAAATGGTGACCAGATGCACTGTCAATGACGTAGCATTATCAGCAGTGGTAGGTAGCCTGAGACTGTACCTCCAAGCATCAGGCATACACAACCCGAAACAGATCCATTCGAATATAGCTGTGGATTTCAGAGGCTCGGACTCTCCGCGTGGAGTAAGCCCAATGGGGAACCGCTTCACTCTCTCCAACCTGAAACTACCAACTCAGACAGAAGGGGCTATCCCTAGGTTATGGGACACCAAACGGTGCATGGACGAACTCAAACTCTCAGCTGAGCACGTGGTGTTCTACGGTACGACGAAAGCTGTCATGACAACATTCCCTGAGTCCATCGCTAGCGGGATACTCTCGTCATTCTTCGGAGGGAGTAGCTGCACTTTAACCAATTTAGCTCTCGGTGATGAACTGTTAACTTTTGGCGGGAACCATATTAAGATGTTGTTGTTCTGGATGTCGCCTGTCGATGATATTCCTATTAGTATATCTATTCTGACGTATGCAGATCAGATGAGGGTAGCTATTGTTGCCGATTGTGGAATTGTGCCGGATCCACAGCCGATTGCGGACGAGTTTAAAAATCAGGTATGGCATCTTTTTCTTCTTCTTCTAAATCATCTAATTTTAATGGTGTGATGCTCAATTGATGATGCTCGTTAACCTTTTCAGTTAGACAACGAGATTTTTTAAGAAAAGCCACCGAGTGGTGAAACCGGGTAGAGTAGAATACAGTATGTGTAGATGCCCGCCCTCAATGGTTACCGAGAGGTTAGTTGCGGTAAAGAGTAGGAATAGAGCTTGAAGCCCTGATATGTCGTTTTTGCATTGGGGATTAGGTTAGTTTTCTTCCCCTTCCTCCACCTCTCTCTGACAGTGGTTCACATCCCACCTAAGACTGGAGGTCGTAGTGGCATATTGGGTTCTAAGTCTCTACCTGACTGCGTAGGCCTTACCCATTAAAGTTGGTGTGTTCCTCCCTCATCTAAAAATGAACGTTCTTCGTCTTACATGAATCCTATTTTTGGTGCCAATCCAGTTATTTTATTTCCAATAAACATTATTGACCTCTGTCTGTCTGTCTGTCTGTCTTTTTGTATTTCAGATCGAGACTCTGGTCAGCCTCCTTGCTCACCGCCGGATACCTGGAGAATACAGACGCCGCGCATTGGACGAGGATGAAGACGAGGTACAAGACAATACATTTCACCATTGCTTGGGCAACACCCCTGCTCCACAAATCTGACATGTTTCAAAAACATTTCAAAAGCCCCTATTCAACGTGTTTATGACCTTAAGATTGTTAAATTTAGTGTGTTTATGGATACCAAAGGGAATCCAAGTTTACAACATATTATGCCTGGGTAAATAAAACTTATTTCTGCCAACACAGTTACATTGGTGTTATTTAATTCTCTCTTGGTTTTCTAAATGACAACACACATGGTGTCAATTTTAACACCCCAATTTTTGCAGAATATGGATAAATGGATAGTCAGTTATGACTAGTTATTTCCGATTTGAATGTGTTCCCTAAAAATGTGCATTTTTGTTAAATAAAATATGCCATCAAGGCAATTAGTAATTTGATCACCAGTTGCAGCCGATCTCGTGAGCAAACACGTTGGACTGTTCTTTGTATGTTCACAAACAAACTTGCTTCCCTGCTCTATGCTCGGAGGTGATGTAATTTCCAGTCACAGTACCTGGGTCTATGCCAACACTAAAGAGGACCCCATCCCCCCCCCCCCCCCACACACACACACACATACACCCCAAGGCTATGGCTGAATCAGAGCCTGTGTAAAGATATTAGCTTTTAACCGCTCAATTAATATTTCACAAATGTTTCCAGGATGAAGAAATCGACTCTCTGGAAGAGGAAATTCGAACGCCATCATCGGCCTCAGGCAGGAAAACACGTCCCTTATCGGCAAGTTGTCTCCAGAGGGCCAGTTCGCGATCTTCGTCCGTGATGCGACCACTTTCCACAGTCGGCGATAACGAAGTAAACGGGACGCTTGAGGGCTCCCTTACCTACGGTCACGAGACCACTGACGTAGGGGCGTTTAGGAGTTCATGCGAGAGGCGAGCCGAGAGTGGGAGCAGCATGGAGTGTGTCAGCTTCTCCCAGGAACCCAGCCAATCCGACGGAGGGGAGGTTGCCTTCGATATCTCGCCGTGCGTGGAGAGACGAAACTCATCTGGCCATCTTGTCTAACATTACGTAGTGTCACCTATTTGTATAGACCAATTAGCAGTAACTAAGATGCAATTCAAGAAAACCAGCAATATTTGTAGACTGCTTGTTGAGACGTCACTAAAAGAAAATAGGTAGACCAACGCATGGTGTTCGGCTAAGTTTATTTGTACAAAAGGCCGTGTCACACGAGGTTACATCTCCAGCAAGCCAATCCATTATTTTAGATTCGGCCCCCTCATGGAAAACTAACGTGGGCTGTAGGAGGATGATTCAAAAGAGGGCGCTATATATCAGAAGTAGTTTGTACTATAGTTCCCAATATGGGGGGACAGATGGGGGCTGACCCGGGTGAGCCCCGTCAAAGCTATTCGAACGTACCGGGGCAGACCGGGTCGACCCAGGGAAGCTAAACGAACGCACCCGTTATTCACGAGCTTTAAGTGTGACGTCAGATGTTCAGGCCAACCCGGGGTACAAAATCTTACAGTGACCTTCAAGTTGCTTGTAAAAATTGACCTGTGTGACACGTCCTGTAGACATGTCATGAACTTTTTATTGAGTCGTTGTAATGCAAATATTATTTTAACAAACCGTTTGGTGATTATAAATTTTAAAAGAACTTTCCATAAGAGTAAATATGCCAACTATTATTCTTTCGTTCTCTTTAAGAACTGTTGCAGGGTGAGAAATGATAATTGATGTATCGGTGAAATGCAACGGGTAGGTTGTAATTAACCATCCTTCGGCAATCTTTCACAAGTTATATTTGCCAAACTATAAAATGGATATAGTACTTATATTATAATAATAATATAATAATATTCTATGATATTTTTTAATCGACTGTGTAATATTGTTGTGGTACCTTTTCTACCTTATTTTAATTATGACGAGTTTGTGTTAAATTAGAGTGGCAAAATATGTATTGACTTTCAAACCGTGCGGGGCATGACTTTGTGAAAGAACCTCCACACAAATATTAATTATTTTGTTTTACCGTCCACACTGGCCCAAGTTCATAAAGCCATATAGCAGAAAATGCCTGTCCAGCAAACTTGTTTGATGAGTGGGTGGGGCAGAGGGCTGACAACAGTGTAAACCTTTCCTATGTATCTTCATGGAAACTAAGGACCTTTTCGAAACCACGGCTTCTGCTCCAGATTCGGCTAAGGCTAGCTTGGTGCTCGCATTGTTTCGACAATTATTGCGCGTCCTTTGTGTACGTGCTCAGGGCTTCAGACAAAAGAACGGAGCCTGAAGCCAAATCCAAAGCCGTAGCCGTGGATTCGAAAAGGGCATTTGCAATGCCCTGGTGATGCCAAGTGTCCTACTGACAGTATGGTGTGACTATTGTCATAAAGGTTCATCAGATGTGGAGAACAATGTGAGAGTATATTTTTAATTGGGAGGGGGGGGGGGACTAATTAGATGTGTGAATGATTTTCCCACACATGTATGCTTTGGTGTGTTATTAGAAAACTTTCGTGCCCGATGTGTTACGAGCATCACTATAGTTTAATGGGGTAAGTCTAGGTCCAACCCCAAGGTAGCCGTCCAGTTGTATTATAATTTTTATAGTTAGACCAGTCTGGTATTCTGTTTTATACTTTTGTTGTCAAAGAAATCGCCTAGCAAAATAATAAGAAGGTGACAGCGGACCTCGCCGATGTTTCAAGTTGAAGGCCTATAGCTGGTATCCTGACATTCCCTTTTATACCCGGCCCGCTGTGGGTGTCTGAGCGAAATCGAAGGTGCCCAGAGGTGCATTCCTTTATTTTGAGTTTCGGGCGCGGGCTAAAAGTTCAGACCACGTGTGGTTTGCTTGAATGGGAAGCAACTAAGTAAACGAATATCTTTGTGATTTTCGGTCAAATCATGTTTTGAGACCAAAACTGATTAGGTAGATTTATAAACATGGCGATATCTTCTCGACAATGTTGAAGATGTTGACTTGAAATGCATTGCAATATCTACTTTATGGTCACCTAATGTTCTAAGGCTTGGTGTTTATTGTTTTATGCAAGGAGTCGGGGTGCATTATTTCATCATAATCGTTCAATGCAAAATCTGTGAACCATAAACCTTTAAGGCCACTATTGAGTCAGTCAGGCATCAACTGATATGTAGATCGTGATTGTGTCATGGGATTATTTCAGTGTACTTTTCGTCATACAAGACCATGTATTTCTCTGTTTTGCGTTTTAGGCTATAGAGGTATACCAATTAAGATTTGAAAAAAGTGTAAAACAGATCACAGAATACTAATCATGTTAGATAGACATTAATTATAGAAGAATACATCCGCAGTAGGCCGACCTGGTTTTGAACTACTATTTAGAACTCTGGCAAGAGTTGTGTAACGAGAAGCTACTTTATAATCCATGGACTTTCAACTTTGAGAGGGCAAGGCCATTTTCGTTTTGCACATGACATTGTACAATATTGAAGTCTTTTATAAGCATTTAAAGGGGCACCTAGGCTGCCGACCAGGCATCCATGTATACATTGTGTCTATAGAAACACACAAGCATTGGCTTACTCTACGTGTTATCAATAAGTCTGAACATAGAGCAAGGAAGGTCTGATGGACACATTACTGTTACCGTCATGTGCTAGATTTTTTACAAAAATTGTTTCGGCGAAGAAACAACTGAATTTTGTTTTCCCTGAGTGGCTACCTTTGGCAGGCCATGGTTTGAGTGATCTTAAAGTTAAAATCATCCGTCATCAGAAAATTCATGATCCCAATGATTCATGAATTAAGCTAATATCACACGCTTTAGTCGTAAATTATTAATTTGAGATCTAGGCCTTTTTGTTGAATGCATGATTTGTGTGTGATAATAAAACGTGAGTTCATAGATCCGTTTCGTTTGATTGGTTGGATCACGCTTACGTCATCCATCATTTTGCCATATGTAAGACCCATTATTGGAGTTCAATGTTGAGTCATTATTGAATGTCAACCGTATAATGCAGGTTTCATGAACTACTGCAACGCAACTCATCACACATTTGGGTATCGGATGTCAATTCGCAGCCCTTCCTGCTTGGCATAAAGGACCAACTCGAAAAACATGAGATCATTTCGAGAGCGCCCTTTTTCACTTCAACGTTTCAAAGGCATAGCCTACGGTTTTGATTATAAGATGTCCTATACATGTACTTGTTTTTTTTGTTTACACTTTCGTCCCGCTGCTAAAACAGCTTTTTTTCGAGTTGGGCAAAACATGTCATGGAGGGCCTACATGCGTCTAATAAATCGTTATGAATTTAAAGTCAGGTAACTCAGAAGCGTGATTTTTATTACATAGAACTTATGAAAAACGGTAGAAACCCATTAGCTGTACAAACTACTTACCAGCAAAAAACGATCTGTATAAAATTATTGCAAACAAAAAAGTATAGTGTCCTGACGTCTCTACCCCAGTGAGAGGCTTTCTCGAACGATAAACTGCTTAAAGACACTAATAGTGTCGAAACATCAGGCCTCGGTCAAAAGAGAACTCGGTCAAAAAAAAACCAGTGGATCATTCTAGAGGTTTCAAGGAAAAATCGATGCAGATGTATGCTGTTTAATCTCTTATTAATTATTATTCCATCCAAGTATTACACTAATTTACGAAGACGTTGTTTATCTGACCATCTGATACAAACTATTATATGGGTGTATGTGATTGATCTGTTGGTTTATAAACTTATAATATCTGAAATAAATAAAAACTCATCATTGAAGATTGCCAAAAATGCCTATGAGTCTTATTCGGATTGATCGATCTATGATAGTTCTTTTGGAGAGACAAAAACAAAGATTGTAGCGGCTATTAATATTCATGTAATCACTTCATTTAGGGCCCTATAACGTTAAATCGTTAATTTCCTAGTCACAGATCATCCAATTAACTTAAAGTGCGTTCCGGTAGGCCCCTACTTAGCCTATGGATCTTATGCAATGAGAATTATTAATTAATCAAACATCAGTGGGGTTTTCCAAAATAGATCGATAATTCGTCGACAGAGGGCGCTCGCGTGAGTCAATCACTCAAATCCGTATCCAATAAGCGAGACCACATACATACATTATGCATACAGGTATTTATGAGTCACGGCACTAGCAGCCTTCAGCGGGAACTTAGAAGGCGTCTGCATTCAATGAGACCTATACATTTGAATGATAAATTTAACTAACTTACTTTTGTATTAGTTTTGTTCGTAGTTTTTGTTTTACATAATATTGTCACAATTTTGATCACACCCTCTTAATAGAGTGTGGACATGTTGATGTTAAGAATCACAATCTAAATCTAATTTTCCCTCGTGGTCTAACTACTGTGGGGATATATTTCATTATTGTCCTTGCAAATTTTACTTTAAAAAGTTGTGTAGACACACACAATCGAACAGTTGCTGATCGATGAAGTTTGTTTATTTAGTAATGAATCACCCAAAACGACTCGTTTTGGAAGAGAACAAAATATTTCCCGGCATACTAACAAAATACAAATTTTACCTATCTATAAGATTGGGGCATTTTTTTTTCTCTACCCACATTTTCAGATGATGACTATGTCATCATTCCAGCCGATTCGAAACCCAATGGTAGAAAAGCATACAAAAGCTATAAAATTAATATCAACAGGTACTTACAGGTCCTCTTCTGATTGTAGGCCTTTGCTGGCCTCTTCATCAGATCTTCATACAACCTCCTCCCGTTAACATAGCCTGTGCACATGCATGTGGGGGTTGGTTCGTCAATGTCATATTTGAAGGGTTGGGATGACCAGATCTTGTCTAGGCTTGCCTCAAAGGATTTGACACTAGGTGCTGTTACAACAAAATTTGTGAGTCTTAATAATATAAAGAACTTTCACAAAGAACTTCCTTTCGGATAGGCCTAACTGACTAATCTTTACTGTGTGTGCGCCGATAAACCGCAACTACGTAAACTTGCACAAGAAACTGTAAACAGCGCCACCATGTGTTTCAAAAAACAATTATCATGGCGGATTTATATGACCAATCAATGACCTTGGTTTTGATCACATGTACAGCCCTCTCCAATGAGAAATTGTTGTTATGTACGCTTAGTAGCGGTAATGAATACCGTCGAGTGAGAATTATCATCGTCGACTAGACAGTAAATCTACTGTGTAAATGCTTATCCGAAGACTTTAGGTTGACCTAAATGTCTGATAAATTTCACCACTGACACTACCAGTAATACTGCTCATCTTTGTACTTGGTTGTTTTTTGAGCAGTCAATCGTCGTCTGACTGGTTAATTCTCATCCGACTCTTGTAAAAATTTACCGAAGTCGACTCGAAATTGCGTGAGGGAAACCGCTGCGGGAATGTACCATCTTGGGTGAGTAGACATTTGTTATGACATTTCTCTGGTAAATACCGACTACTGGTGTTAGAAGCGTTTAGATCTATGTTTAAGCATTCAAGGAAGTTGTTGTTCAGTCAGTTTCTCCTCCGAAATAACCATATTTTGTACAGTGAAAGATTTAATCTTTGTTAAGCAGTAAATAACTGTCATCTGTGTGCAAGCAAAGGCCAAAGTTGTAATTTGTATTCGTCTACTCGCTCAGACTCCGAGCTCAACGAACATTTGCAACTTCAGCAAGTGCATTGTTGTGTCTTTCATATTCAGTCTTCTGCAGTGTCACTCCTTTTTTTGCCTCAATTTAACCAACTTAATACTCCCACGAGGTTAGCTAGAAGGTTAATCCTTCCTTACACTAGCCTTTTAGCTTATTTAAATATTATATATTCAACCTCTGCCTACCTTTTTATTTACCATTTTTTCCCTGTGCCAGCTAATCAGGAATGCATTCTCTGTCTGGACTGTACTCTAATTCTAAATAAAAGTCTAAACAAAATGTGTTTGCTTTTCTAGTAGTATGATTTTTAGTGCAGTTTAAACATAATTTTAATCTATCTGCATTTGCATCACTTCTTCTTTGTTACCAAAACCAGACAATTGTTGAATTCCTGCATACTGTGCAACAAACCTTTCCATTGGCTGATTGTACTGTCTGTGGCTACATTTTATCTGAATCTTCTCGCTCGCAGTCTGATATGTGTAGTGTAGCTAGTAATAATAATAATAATAAGACTTGTAATGCCGCATATCCACCCTGCTGGGTGTTCAAGGCGCAGTAAAACCAAAACCAAAAACAAAACACAACACAATAGATCGATCTATGCACTGCCAAATGCTGAAACTATGGGCGATAGTAAGCCTGGGCCACTAGTGTCGCCACGACTACGTACTACAAAATAGGTCGTGACTACTACTCAAAATAGTCTTGACCACCTGTTCAGTGAACCAATTGTGTCGCTCACAACTCTTCACGACAACATAATTTACTTATGAAGCACAATCGGTAATCGGTGACATAAATTTCACTATTGTCTACGGCAAAATTTATGCAGCAGTGCCTCTTGGGACTCGAAATTTAGTCATGACTGTGTCAAAATCTATTTGTGTTGAGGTGCAACTGACGAGTCAAGTTGTAAATTTCATTAGTCGCCCAGGCCTACATGTAGGCGGTAAAAAACTTGTATTCCATCCGTGTGACAAAATTTGGTTACTGCTCTGGTTGTTTACATGTACAGGGGTCGATTTCACAAAGAGTTAGGACTAGTCCTAACTTAGGACTAGTCCTAGGAGATATACAAATTGCATGGTTAGTCCTAAGTTAGGACGAGTAACTGGTCCTAACTCGAGATAAGACTGGTCCTAACTCTTTGTGAAATCCACCCCAGTTCTTGTAGTTTTAATTTACAAAATGAAGCCTCAGATTGAAAAAAACAAACAATCTTGATCATTTGTTGCAAAGAAGAGCATAACTTTGTTCATGTAGTTTTATACAAAATCTTGCAGTTAGATAGACATAATAGTAATACATTCTGTAGAAGATGTATATGTAACTGCGGTTATATGCTGCTGCCAGTCTTCTTCAGAATCTTCCCATGTTTTTACCTGTAGTTTTAAAAGTTAACTGTATGATATGTTGATAAAAATAAAGACAAACCTCTTGTATTGTTCTTCTCGCTCTCTCTTCTTCTTGGTATGTCTCTTTCTTTTAAAACTTATATGAAGGAACCACTATAATTTCTTATACACATGTAAATGTCTAATTAGAGTTGTGTGTTAAATGTTAAAACTTTTGCAAGTTGCTTAGTTTAAGGAAACTTTTGAATTGTGACAAGTGTATTTTTACCATGTCCTTTTTTTGTAATGCAACTGACTGCTTTTTACAAAGCTATAACATCCAGAGTACAAAGCCCACAACATTTCTAATATCGTCACTTCAAACCTGTGGTTGTCAAGTACAAATCAGTCTATAAACTTAGTAGAAAAAATATCTCACATAGAACTACTAGCACCAAGATCAATAAATGACACAGAAAAGTGTAATGCGACTGACCATGGTCGAACATGTCAAATTGCCCAATGACATTGGCTTTTCTCTTTAGTGGCCATTTAGGCCTAAGTGTGAGTGTGTGGGAATTCGCAGGCATTCTCAGCTGTAAGTAACAAAAGCCAGGATGCACAAAAACATTAGTAATTTCACAAAAAACAAAGTTTATCCAAGTACATGTATGACCCTACATTGTTCTACAAAATTTGAATGTACAGTAACTGCAATAGAAAGCCCAACACCTGAACATCTGTGGGCAGATGTTATTGGAGCACTCACGAATCCTAAACAAAACTGCTCATGTTTGAAAATTAAAAAGAAAACTCACCAGGTCCGAATGAATCAATTTACTGCAAGCCCACATAACACTGTATTTGAGGCTTTCATGATATTTACATCTTTATTAGCTGTATGGGCGGTAAGTCAGACAGTCAAAGCATCACAATACAATGTGCTAATGGCCTATCAATTACTTTGACATCACCTGACTCTGACTTGATTATAATCCAGCTGAGATAATTACTTCATCTATTTACCACAATATCAGCGATCAAACCGAAGTGACAATCCCTGCACAGCCTCCATCATGGGTTCATTTTTTGTTTGTGTCCATTGCATGAACAACAGTTGCAGGCCTGTATGTTCGTTTTTGAAATGGCAAGGGCACCAAGGCATGTTCTCATTGGTAAAGGGCACCCTACAATGCACTTGCCTGATGAGGAAATGGTAAATTTCTACTGGAACATTTCAAGGGCACCAAGGCAATGCCTTCATTGCCTCCGTGAAGTATCATGCCCGAGTTTGAAAACCACTGATGTGTGTACGTGTATGTAAACCATGTTTATGATGTAATTTATGATGTAATTTAGCAGTCAATTAACAATTGCTGTGTCAATGATGAGTGAAAACTGTCTGAGTGTGTCAAATACACACAATAGAGAGGTTTCGTAGAGTCGCGGACATAAATACGCATACAGATATCGAACCGTACACATTCGCGTCAAGTGAGCTGTGTAGTTTTTTTTTGCAAAATTTTAACGAATACCCTCAACTTGAGGCTCAAGCGGGCGCTATTAACCAAATGGGTGTACCCATGGACAATCGCCATTTCTCTTTTTCTGAAGCATAGTGGTTAACAAATTTCCAACTACATCCATGTACGATACCTCTAATAGACTTGGTGAAAACCTGGTACATTAAAACATGAACAAAATATACTCATTGTTTACTACGTGTATGTATGGCGACAGATTCCCATTTTGAGCGACTATTCTAACTTGTGTGCAATGGTTATACGTCACATGGACCTCAAAAAGTGATGACGTATTATGACGTATCCGTTCACGTAAGAGTATCTGTGACTCTGCGAAACCTCTCTTATAATCAGCTGAAACCATCAATACAGGGGTAGTTGATATTTTGTACCTTGGGTACATGTATACATTGTGGCCACAATGTACGGTAGACTGCAGGACTTGCAATCACAAGGTTGTGGGTTCGAATTCCCCAGCTAACCGCTGATTTCACAATGACTAGAATAAATATTGTCGTCTAGTTATTAAATGAATCACAATTTCTTGATTTGTGTAATTCATATTCATAGACGGTAAAGCCAATGTTTGTGAGAGAGATTGGTTGTTGCCAGCTTGGTGTTTATATCCCTTGTGGGAGTTTGTCGAGTTCCCTTGATGGGAAGATCATTTAAACAAACAAACAACAAACTGGTACCCAACATGTAACAACCAGTCCACACATGCCATAGTGAAGACAACACTCTCAAAATATCGACGTTATGTGTTGCACATGTAAATAGAGTTCACAACTGTAGGTGCACTGTACTGTACAGTGTTCACTGTCCAATTCTGACCTATACCAAGTACCACCACTCGTACGTCCATACTGCACTTGTATGACCATACACCACTGTACATGATTTGCATTACGTTTTCCCCCGTAATTAAAAACTCCCTCGTCTTTCAAGGCAAGTGGTTGCTAAGCATCCTGTATGGTTGCCGTAGCAATCAGCTTCGTGGTTTGTAACCAGCAGGTCGGTTTGTGTGCAGCGTTGCATTGATGCTGTACACACAGTCCAATCAAAGAGGTTTACGTCTGCAACGTACATGTATCCTATGGTTCTTTTATATAAACATGCATTTTATTTTAGTGTAATACTGGGCTTGAGTTTGGCACATTTTATAAATCCTATTGTACACACACACGTAGATGAAAGACGAGACATATAAATAGGTTTATTATTGGTGTACTGGATAAACTTTGACCTCTGCACAGTATACAATTTTAGTAAACATGCATTTTATTTTAGTGTATCTTGTTTAATGGACAGACCAAGTGAATACAATACACTGGGCTGTAGTTATACACATTTTTATGCTATTTAAGTAATTTTATTCATTGAGTTTAGTTTGTATTACTCTCTACAGTACATGATGTACAGTTCAATTGGAGTCTCATATTAAACATTTGTATACAGATGAATTATATATTGTTGATAGACTTGTGTCTGCGATACAGCGGACATTTTATGTATCCAAGAAGTGAACCATACGTAATTGCTCTTTTCGTCAACAATTGTTACCATAGTAACCATTTCGTTGTTGACGTCAAAATACCAACCTAAAATACACGTATATTCAGTAAGCACAAAGGTACAAATGTACCTTGGCAGTCGCATGCACTGAGCCGTGCTGTTATGAATATTTAAAATGATAATATTCTGTATTGTTTCGAGAAATATTTCTTAACTGTGTTGCTTATAGTTTTTTATACTTCATTTTAAAAAAAATTACCAAAAGTTCAAAATACTCTATGCCCCTTGCTCAAACAGGCTTGGAATTCTTCCTACTTTTATCTGATTTCTTATTGCTGAACCTTTTTACGGGACCAGAATTGATTTTACAAAACTACATTATACATGTAATTGAAAAGAACTTTTTATCAAGTTTAACATGATTTAGGCCTACCATTTAATTTGAACAAACACTAATAAGACTAAGGGTTAGTTTATCTTCATTCTTATAGATGCACATTGCATGTATCTGCTTATTGGTTGAGGGTTACTTTGATACTCAACAGAATTTAAAGACACCAGACTCAACAAGTCAAAAACTTCTTTTTATTTTGCTAATTATAAGACAAACACAGAGTGGTATGATTCTATTGAAAAACCACAAGACAGTTGAAATTGTCAGTTCCTTAAAATTACTGGTCTAAAGCTATAATTACTGGGCCTGCTGTACTGAATTGTGACAACTGGGAGGTTCTTGGGTTTTAGAAAAAGGGGGAACCAAAGTTCGCAATCTGCTTTTCAGATGTGTTCACATTTTAAATCTCATCCCTTGACATCGATCAGAACTTTAAAAGGTGCACTAAGGGATGAGGTCGAAATCGGTACATCAAAATATTACGTGGGCTTGGCCAGGTTGGCTTCCAAACCAATTAAATCCGATGCCAGGCCGTAGGTGTTGAACCAATCTGAGGAGCATTTATTCAATTACAGCCAAACAATTCATCCGAAAATTCATCTGCATCTGGAAGGGATTTCTGGGATGTTTTTCTCACAACGATAGAATTAATTGTCTTCAGTCAGTGCACAATGCGCATCCGTTCCTTGGTTAATCCCCACTTAACAGTTTTTTATGTTTACATTGACAGTGGTTTTCAAGCTTTTCCAAACTGATGCCAAACAAATGTTGCCCATAATTGTGGCTGTACACACTGATTTAAAGCCAGTGGACGACACTATTGGTAATACATGTATGTCAAAAACCATTCTTCTCACTTGATGTATCTCAACAAATGCATAAAATAACAAACCTGTGAAAATTTGAGCGCGATTGGTCGTCGGAGTTGTGAGATAACTATGAAAGAAAAAACACCCTTGTCACACGAAGTTGTGTGCTTTTACATGCTTGATTTCGAGACCTCAAATTCTAAACTTGAGGTATCGAAATCAAATTCGTGGAAAATTACTTCTTTCTCGAAAACTACTCCACTTCAGAGGGAGCCGTTTCTCACAATGTTTTATACTACATGTACCAACCTCTCCCCATTACTCGTTACCAAGTAAGGTTTTATGATAATAATTTTTTTGAGTAATTACCAATAGTGTCCACTGCCTTTAAAAGCATTGAAAAAAGAGCCTGAAAAGAAAAACTACACGCCAATTATCTGCAAATTTATTCCTCTTTTTGTTTCGTCCTCTACAGTAGCTCTTCCCAAGGAGGGTGGAATGACTCCTCTGCCCCTCCAGGTAGTATCATGGATGACGACCAAGCCACATCACCTTTCAATCTCCGCGAACAAAAACTGGAAAAACAGGTGCGGAATCTGGTGTAGGAAAATAAATTTAAAGCCATTATACACTTTCGGTAAACAGTATTATCCAAGGCCCACACTTAGTGTATCACAACTTTATATAAAATAACAAACCTGTGAAAATTTAGGCTCAATCGGTCATCAGAGTCAAGAGAAAATGTGTTTAAAATAAATCCGTAATTTTCGCTATCGAGAATTGATATTGTTTTAATGTGTTCTCAAAAAGAGAATTGATATTGTTTTAATGTTTTCTCAAAAAGTAATGCATTTCATGGAATAATATTTCAAGAGAAGTCTTTCACCATTACCTTCTGTAAACCCTGTAAATTATTTGTAAATCTGTGAATTTTCTTCTTTTTTTTCTGTACCGAAAGTGTATAATGGCTTTAAAAGAGTTTTTTTTTTTTTTTTTTTAAGGGCCCAATTTCATGGCTCTGCTTTCTATGGATTTCTGCTGTTCTTGCCCATAGAGTTAATGTGTTTTCAGAATTTTGAGGCAAGCAGAGCCATGAAATTGGAACCAGTTGATACAAGTTGAACCATTTGATCTGTGTATTGTACATTACTTGTACATGTAGGTGGTGGTTTAATATTTTTTTTTTTTTTTGTGGTTTTACAGCGAGCCCTCCTGCGAGAGAAGAAGAAAAAATACAACCAGCCGATGATCGTCCAGCCCAACGAGGAACGCCAAGGGTCAGGGGGAAAATCAAGACGCAAAGTCCCTGAAGAAACACGGCCTCTGGTCTCCCCGTCTCACAGCTCCTCAACAAGCGATGGCCTTCAAGGTTTGTCTAGATAATGATAATGATAATAGGTATTTATATTGTCCCTTTACAAAAAGATCAAAGCGGTTACAGGCCTGTATACTTCATTTTTGAAAGGGCAAGGGCACCAAGGCATTTTCTCCTACATGTACGAGGAAGTTGTAAATTTCTACCATAGCATTGCAAGGGCACCAAGGCAACAGCCAGGGGGCATGGAGGTAATCGCCTTCGTTGCCTACATGTACGTTAAGTATCAGGCCTGAGTATTTTGTGGTGTAGATATATTCTGGTATTCAACAACAACGCATAGCCTTGACCTACACTCTCTTGTTTTTTATTAGTTTTTTTGTCCAATATTTCACATCGCATCCTCTCTCTTTCTCTCTCTCTGCCTATAGTGCCTAGTAATTCAAGGTCGTGCAGTTTATAATTCATTGGGAGATGAGAGAGGAGTATATATTGACCAGACTGCAGTATTGCTCAAACACTCTGAATTGGCACATGTTTCTGTCATTTGCTTGACTGGGAAAAAAACCCAATCTTGATTGGAAAAAATGGGGGGTGGGGGAATGATATAGCCTGCATGGCGAGTGCTTTTTATTTATCTTCATCTGTATAAGCTAAGATTTCTTTAAATAAAGCATAATGAGACAGTTTTTTGTTGCCTAGTCACAGATTAGTTTTTGTTCATGAGATGATAGAAAGACATTGAAAGTCACAGGTTAAAGCGTTACTGAGAAAATACTAACAGAATGTCTGAGTGTTTATTTGAGAATGTCAAATCCATTCACCTTTAGCAAGGTGACAGCGCGTGCAAACTTCATCTCTGGTCGCAGCATTTGTGAACAGAAACCAACCCTTAAAAAAGATCATGCATGAAAAATTGTCCAGACTTCAAGGGGAATCATTTCTCTTGCCCTATGTTGGTCGCCTTTCTATTTTGTCATTAACTTTGTCCGGCAGTGCCAGTCTGCAGCCATTCAATAGCCAGGGATCACACCCATTTTTTTTTATTCATCTTCAGAAGCGTTAGCAGAGGTTTCACCTTAAGGGCATGCATTTTTTTCATTTCAATAATCAAGCAGTAAACCATAGAGGAAAAGCGGAAAAGAATACATGCACATGTACGTGCACTTATTCCCAAAACAGCAATCCAAAAACAGTGCAAATTTTGTAACTTCCCAGAGGTTTAAATGAAAATTAAAATCAACAAGGCGTGGGACGTGTCCAAAACAGGCATCACGCTAGAGTTCACTTCCTTTCCGACTGTCCTCTCCCATTCTCCCCGATGTGTACTAGACTTTTTAGTGTCCAAACAAAGTGCACTTTCGTCCTCGCAAAATGCTGATTTGCCTCTGTACGTTTGTGCGCGTAAACACGTTTGTGAATGTCCCGCATTGCAGGCCTAGTATTTACTTTCTGTCTACAGCCTACCTCTCTTCCAATAAAAATGGCAATGCAAAATGATAAGTGTGGTTTCTGACAGCTTTTCAGGATCGTCAAGATTAAATTTCATACTGTGTTTTTGTGCTACGGTGAAGACGTGTTAACCCAAGGTTTTTATTAATGAAGCGGATGGTGCTTTTTTACAGTCGTATCTGGGCCTTTCACCTCCTTTGATGTGTATTCGAGTTGTTTAGAAATCAAACCACCTTTGGCAGGGGGGGGGGGGGGGGGGGGGGTAATCGTGCGACAGAAAGTCTTCAATTCGGAGTATCTCATTTCAGGGGGCAACTATTGTGAACTGCGCTTGTCAAACAGACATGCTGTTCATTAAGTTTCATACGTGTACCCGCTCTGTTTGAATAACTCATACACATTCAATGACCTGGCATTATTTTTAAATATTAACATTTAAAGAGGCGTTGCCTTTGCATTAAAAAGATGCTGTTTGTGTACTGAATACCTCGCATGCTTTTTGTGGTATAAATAATTGATTTGAATAAAAATGAAGGGGCAAAAAAAAGGAATGACTTTGAATAATACATGGTTTTGTGTTGTTTAATTTCATTAAAGATTGATTGAAAACAATGGAGAGAACCATATGCCAATGATGAATTCTTAAAATGAATTGCTGAACTGGAGGACTGAAAATGTTTAGTGTATATTTTGAAAACACTGTAAAACCAAATATTGATTGAATCTTGAAGTTGAAACTTGCTCCTCCCAAATCCTTCTTCATGTAGTTACAAATGTATGTCCTTTTTTGTGAAAGTGAAGGTTTCAGAAAGACTTATGATGATTTTGTAGGCCCAACTATCAATTACTAAAATCACTGGGTCAAGCACTCCCATCTTATCCAAGTTCAAAGTCTCACCGGTAAATAAAAAATGCTGTATTTTTCTCTCAATAAAAATAAGTCATGCTCTTTGATCTACTTCTATAGTGCTGAGGATACTGTTTCAAGAATCTCCTCGAAATCTAGAACCCTAGGGGTTATCAAATGGTGGAAATGCCATCATTTCAACCTCATAATATCTGGACTTTTCGTCGTCAGCAGTGACTCTCACTTCTGAAAGTTCTAGAGTCAATCACGTCGAAGCTTAAAGCGTTTATACGAGTAATGTACATTAGATTGAATTAAGCATGCAGTCGGCACAGCTGATGCTTGAGCATGCAATATTTTATATAATATGTACATGTACAGGATTTGCCCTTTTTGTTCAGTGACTCGCGAGCAAGCATTTGTCAAAGACCAGTCTTCTCACTTGGTGTATCTCAACAAATGCACAAAATAACAAACCTGTGAAAATTTGAACTCAATCGGACATCGAAGTTGTGAGATAATAATGGAAGAAAAAACTCCCTTGTCACACTAAGTTGTATGTTTTTAGATGCTTGATTTCTGGACCTCAAATTCTAATTCTGCGGTCTTGAAATCAAATTCAAATATTTTATTGGAAAATTACTTCTTTCTCGAAAACTACGCTACTTCAGAGGGAGCCATTTATCACAATGTTTTATACAATCAACAGCTCTCCATTGCTTCATACCAAGTAAGTTTTTATGCTATACGTAACAATTATTTTAAGTTCTTACCAATAGTGTCCAGTGCCTTCAATCAACACAACAAATCTTAGGGTTTTGAGTGTTTTATTTGGTTCGCGGTTACACCATGTGTGTATCTTCTTGTACATTGTATGTGCTGGGCATAGATTACATACAAAAATACGTTTGTTATGACACACATGTTTATGTGGGTGTTTGTACAAAACAGCCCTCTCACACAGAGAGCGCTCAAGCATAATAGGTTAATGAAGTCATTACACTGACACTCTTTGTATTGTGTTGCTTGTTAATAGGTATTGATGGACCAGCATCTTACTCGTTAAACTCATCTTTGACGACTGTTCAAGTTCTAACGGTCAGTGGCTCCTCCCCTGACGACGATGACGATGATGATATCCCAACATTTAGGGAAACCACAGGTAAGGAAAAGTCAATGTTTAAAATAAATTTGCAAACAAAATAGTTAATGGTATGGGCCCAATTTCATGGCTCTGCTTACCGTAAAGCACAAAATCTGCACTTACAGAAGCAGGGAATTCAATGCTTACGGCATGCGTTTTTCAGGGGTTAAGCAGCAAATTTTGGCTGCTGCGCATGCGTACATGTTCTCCACGTTACTAGGCATTCTACACTTACTAGGCTAGCGCAGAAATTTGGCAGATAAGCTTAATATTATGTGTTATATAATGGGAAGCTGCTTGAGACTTCTTAACAATAATTTTTATCGTCACGAATTTTAAGAGTGATTACCAAACGTATACCTTGCCTTAAACTTTCCAGAGACAGAGAAGAAGTTGAAGGCGATGGGCATCTCCCAGGCTGTCAATTATGAAGACAATGAAGAGGCCGGGATACCAGTGGGTGTCATGAACACCAGCAGCTCCTTTGGGCAGGTTGCCCCGCCCCCATACCCCTCCCCACAACCCACTACTGGCTTCGGTAACGGGGGAAATAATAACTACACTCCTAACAGTGGATATGCGGGCGGGTACACCACCCCATCCGGACCCACGACCCAGGTAGGACAACTTCCAATACTCGGGGAAGAGGGATGTTTGAAGCTTTGGTGTGAAGGATGAGAGTAAACTCTAAATAATAGTAAACTTAAATGGTGTTTGAAGCTGTGCATCAGGTGTGGGGAATATCAATAAGAGTAATAATATAAATATCAATAGTAGACCTGCGGGTACAACCATGAGTGAAATCTGAGTGCTGGCTCTGAAAAGAGCCCAGAGCCGGTTTGGTCTTGACGTTTCGAACAGTATACTCCGCTGGTTGTCAGGAAAATGAAGTAACATTTTCAGGAATTTTCACACTTGACAAATCTCAGTTGCTACTTGTCCAGTATGAGTTATGACAGTAAGATATTCCTCTGCTCCACTTCACAGGAAACAAAGATGCAAGGTGCTGCTACCGGTGGTTTTGATTTCAGCGATCTGGACGCCTTCGTGCTTCGTCCAGCGCCCCAAGGCGTTACAGTCAAGTGCCGTATCTCACGCGATAAAAAGGGCATGGACAGAAGCATCTATCCGACCTACTTCTTGCACCTTGAAACAGAAAGCGGAAGAAAGGTAGAAATCTTTATTGTTTATTTCACTAAAGTCTCAGGCCTCGGAATAACCCACGGCACCCACACCAATTGCCGTGGTGCCATGTGCTTTTGCTGTGTTGCCCTTTTAGAAAGTTCCAATACATCTTTAAATTGTCCTCGTAGAAGTGCCCTTTACAAGAGGAAAATTGCTGTGCCGCGTCTAAAATGAAATTTAAGACCTGGAAGTCTTTTACCCATTACAAGAGTCATTAAACCCCAGGGTTATTTCCTTAGCCCTACTCCCATGCAAGGGTAGATATTACCCGGTAGAGGACTATTTCCCAGGATTTTGTCAGGGTGAACAGTTCAAGTGTGAATACATGTAGGTCAACCTGGGAATTTCATGGGAAAGTCCTCTAGTGTGAAAGGGGCTTTAGACACACTGAGGAGGAAGCATATTTGAACTGGCAGCTATGGCTTTTACAGTATCTTCTATTTTTTTGCAATCCTGTATATTGACCCCTTGCACGCGCGTCACACGCGGCAACCGATGCCACGCTCACCATGTTGGTGGGCAGTTAGGTTTACGTGTATTAAAGGCAGTGGACACTAATGGTAATTGTCAAAGGCCAGTCTTCACAGTTGGTATCTCAACATATGCCATATGCATAAAATAACAAACCTGTGAAAATTTGAGCTCAATCGGCCGTCGAATTTGCGAGATAATAATGAAAGAAAAAACACCCTTGTCACACGAAGTTGTGTGCTTTCTGATGCTTGATTTCGAGACCTCAAATTCTAAACTTGAGGTCCCGAAATCAAATTCGTGGAAAATTACTTCTTTCTCGAAAACTACGTCACTTCAGAGGAAGCTGTTTCTCACAATGTTTTATACCATCAACCTCTCCCCATTACTCGTAATCAAAAAAGGTTTTATGGTGATCATTATTTTGAGTAATTACCAATAGTGTCCACTGCCTTTAACGCTGCGCCGCCTAAAATGCACACCTCACTGTGTTGTTATATGAAAACGCACAGTGAAATTGCCCACCAGTATGGCGCATTCAAGATTTTTCTGATGAAGACGTCAGGTGAAATTGGTCAATATGCAGTTTTCTTGTATCACTGACGAAAGACATAAACATCGTAATAACAACAATTGAAAAACACAGTTTGTTTGCTTGTTTTGCATCAATTCCATAGCGCGGTCAAAAATACGCAAACCAACTAGCCACAGTCGAGACATACTCTTTATTAGATTCAGTTCTTTGTATTTAACATAAAAGGCTCTCTAAGTGCCGGATGGATTAGTTCAGACCTTGAATTAACCGCAGTATCTCTTGGCTCTTGCTATTTGCTGTGGTGCTCTTTGTAAAATTCCACTATCAATTTTCCATTTTCAATTGAATTTGTTGTATTCATCATGCCCAGCTTGATAATCTTCACTTACATAGAAAGACCTTTCGCAAGCAAAAAAATATTGTTCAAGAATGAAAGTATGGCTCTTACTATTTGATTTGGAGCTCTTTGTAAAATTCCAATATCAATTTTGAAGGTTTCAATTGAATTTGTTGTATTCGTTGCGCCCAGCATGAAAATCTTTCTCATCTTTAATAGAAACCCTTTTCAATAGCAAAAAATTATAATAATTATAAAATTTATATTGTGCTCCTGATTTAAATGTTATCAGTACTGAAACACAGAATGGGGGCAAAAAGATAAAGAAAGCGCAAAAGTATTTAAAATGTACAACAACAGAATAACATTTTAAACTGCTTTTATAAAATTCAACATACACCTGTACATGTACATCAACATACACCATACATGTACATACATGTACAACCTATTGAAAACAGATCAAGGCATTTTTCAGCAAAAGACAAATCATGCTTTTCTTCAAGATTCCTTAATTTTCTTGAAGATCGTATCATGCCGCCAAAGGTTGATTTTTAATGTGCATATAACGATGTGCTTTGGTCACATCTGTTTTTATCAATGTAAACACGTTATAACGAACACGACGTGTTTATAGCAAGTCTCCTGACCATCTAAGACAAGGAATGGAGTAATACATGTAGGCAGATAACAAGGTTGACACATCTGATTAGTTTAAATGTAATAGTCTATCATTATCCCTGAAACAGTATTGAAAAGTAAATTGTTTGCACTATAGGGTGTCATGGGCGAGCGGTTTAGAGAATCAATTTCAAGTTCTAGTGGCTAACTCATCGGGATGTGGGTTTGAATCTCAGTCATGACACTTGTGTCCTTGAGCAAGATGCTTCACTGTAATTGGGTACACTTAACCACCGGCCTAAGGACCATGATTGCAGTGTCAGGCCAGTAAATTCAAGACAGGACAAGTTTGGTCGTCTTTAAAAATTCAACCTCTTTGTCTCAAAAGCACGATGTTCAAATGTTGAGTTTGAGTCTCACAAATATCTTTCAATCCTTTTGAGGACCACCCTAACAGAAGAGAAAATCTTCTCTAACACATCTTAGTGTTTGTTCAATTAAGAGTTCTCATTTTGATTCTAGTCTCTTCTCGTAAATACAATCCCGGTCCAGTAAATATTCTGAGTTTCAAGACCTGCTGTCTTGTGGATTTTCACCCTTAATTTGAGGCCTGCATAATAGGAACTTGGTTCATTGGAAGTAATTCCATTCTGATTAAAGGATGAGGAAAACATTTTGCATGACCCTGATGCATCTCAATATAGCAAGAAAAGACAAAAACCTTGCCGTACGCAAACTGATAATAGTACGGCCTTGATGGTGCCATAAAGCACTGTACAATGCACACGTACATTGTATATTGACTGTGCATTGTTAGCTGAGGCCTTATATAATTGCCAACTGCTGTGGGGACCTGCACCCAGTCAACTAATAACACAAGAAAGTGCTATAATGTACATGTACATGGCAGTCCATCATTATGTACTGTCGAAATGCAAATTTATCTACAGTGTATGCAACTTAAAGGCACTGGACACTATTGGTAATTACTCAAAATAATTTTTACCGTAAGAACTTACTTGGTAACGAGTAATGGGGAGAGGTTGATAGTATTAAACATTGTGAGAAACGGCTCCCTCTGAAGTAGCGTAGTTTTCAAGAAATTGGTAATTTTCCACGAATTTTATTTAGAGACCTCAGATTTAGAACTTGAGGTCTCGAAATCAAGCATCAGAAAGCACACAACTTTGTGTGACAAGGGTGTATTTTCTTTCATTATTATCTCACAACTTCAATGACCGATTGAGCTGAAATTTTCACAGGTTTGTCATTTTATGCATATACAGTATAATGATATACAGCAAATGAGAAGACTGGTGTTTGACAATTACCAAAGGTGTCCAGTGCCTTTAAAGACCTGGACACTAATGGTAAATGTCAAAGACTAGTCTGCTCGAAATCAAATTCGTGGAAAATTACTTCTTTCTCAAAAACTATATCATTTTAGAGGGAGCTGTTTCTCACAATGTTATACTACCATCAACCTCTCCCCATTACTCGTAATCAAGTAAGGTTTTATGATGATAATTATTTTGAGTAATTACCAATAGTGTCTACTGCCTTTAAGTAGTCTGCACATTCATGACATTTAGAGAAAGGAAAAAACATAAATTATGAAAGATTTTTGGGGTGGGATTACATGCATCAGTGATACGGAGAACCTTTTAGCAAATAGTGCTAGTTAATGGACCCATATCCAGCCAAACGAGTCATGTTGTTTCAACTGAATTATTATCTCTTGATGGGTTTTTATTTTCTGGTGCTTGACGAAGCTAACTGCTTTGTTTGTCTCGGTTTCACATTGGCTACCTGTTTGTTTTGCGTAGGTCTTTGTTTTATATATTTCAAATTTAAAGGGAACATACAATACGAACCATCAGTCTTTTGAATCACTCAATTTTTGTAATAAATGTAAATTAGCAATCAACTAGCCTGTGAAAATTTCTTAAGGAAATAACAGTTTTTAATTTTTAGGACTTGTTTTTTGAAACTGTTAAAAAGATTTGGGTTTGTAACGAGCTCGAACGTTTGGGGGAAATCCACAAGACAACAGGGCTTTTATATGAGCATTAAGACATACTTGAGAGGATTAATCTAATTTTCTTATATATTTTTTTTATAAAGACTACTCATAAAATTGAAAGGTAATTCATCAGCCCAAAAGTCAACATTTGGACGTAACTTGTTTTTTTGTTAATAAGATAATACACAGTATGATATTTTTAGTTAGTTTAAAACCTCGAGACAGCTGGACTTGACCAGTCCTGCGATTCCTGGCACTAAAACTACTGATGACTGACCTCGGCCCTGTGGTCCAGTGTACAACTCCAGCCCTGGGTGACATACATGCATTGAGTCCCACGTGTAATGCACAATTACGGGTCTGTCATATTGGCATTCATTTTACCCAATATAGAATAATACTACTCGGTTCTTAAGTACAGTGTAGCTTTTTTCACACCTGGAGGCTGTGTTTGGAATTATAAGACTCAGGTCAGGTGCTCGGAACACCTGGTAATAGGTCTACAAGGTGCTGTGGCGCAAACTTTTAAGGCACGTGTCTGACTGCACATGTGCCACCTGCAAAAATCAACAGAATCTGACTCACAAACTTACACAAACAAGATTAATCTTTCAATTGACGTCATGTAAATTATGTCAATAATAATCTATGTGTAGTTGAAGGAAAGGCTGAGTGAGGAAGGGTGGATGGCAGGCCCTGCAAAGGAAACATTTGTTTAGATGATCTTCAAGGGAATAGACCCTTCCCATGAAATTGTTTTATGTAAATTGCACATACATGTACATGTAACTTGCGCACTAACATTTTGGTTTGCAAAATGAGGGAACATTGCGCTGTTTTGTACATGGCTAATGGCTACGTGACGCAGACGCGATTGCCTGTCTGCTTAGTGCCAAACTCTGTGGCCTTTACCAACCAAAAAGGGTCTGTTGCATGTAATTTGCATATTTCATGGGAAGGGTCCATTCAGCAAGCACCCACCATATAAACGCCAAGCTGGCAACAGCCAATCTCGGTCGTACAAACATTGGTTTTACGTCTATGATAAAGAATTTTCAGAATAGATCAATTTTGATTCAGTCGCTCTTATTCTATGTCATTGTGAAATCAGAGGTTATATATAGCTGAGTTCATCCCACAACTTTGCGATTGCAAATCCTGCAGTCTATAAACCACTTTACCATCAGTCATGAGAGTGACCATGATAAGAAGTGTAACTTCACACTTATGAATAGATGATGAATTTGCATCGGAGATAAAGAATATTAATTTTGTTTTTACCCTTACACTGATGTGTGTAATAGCACTGTACAATCAGTATTCACACTTTTTGTTATGATTTTGTTAGTTTGTTGTTGTGTTTGGGCCAAAATGCTTTGTCTTTTGTGATAAACATGACAACCCCAATAACATTTAGTATACATTTGTACAAAACCCTCAAATAAATACTTATTCAATCTCTTCTGTTAAATACATAAATACAAGCACTATACAGTGTATACGTGCATATGTTGTAATACCACAGGCTCGATCCACTGTCTGTGAATTTCATTGATTTTAAGCCAATTTACGACTTAGGATAAAATCCGAATTCCGGGACACAATCTGTTTAGCGGCTACTAATCCAATTGCCTCCGTTTTTAGATTGTCGCAAAGTATGTGTTATTTTGGGACACTGTACACTGTCGGTACGGAAGTAGATTCCAGCGGGTGTTTTGGATTTAGAAGATAACAAGCCCCGGTGGGTTACTTGTCTGTTTGTAGTTTGTGATTGACCCCCGTAGGGTGTTAAGCTAAACTAGAACTGTCTCTGTTGTTCCCTTTAGAGGGGGGGGGGGATACATCTACATATGATTATCATGTAAGTAGTGTACATGGAAATGTCATTCCAGTTGATGGTAAGATTAAGGGATTTTTTATTTTTTTATTTGTACAGTGTATGGAGCCAGAGTACTTTTGATATGATGTTGTTAAATACTGAATATAGGATGCATATTGAGTGCGTTGTGACAGGTTTCACCAAGTGATTGTGTTATATTTAGCCTTCGAAAGAGACTCTGCTTGGGTCAAACGTCAGGCTGTTAACCATTTTTGCATTTATACTACATGTGTGTATAGGTTCATTTAGTTGGTCACATTAAGCAGTTTGCAAAATCTAATTGCATTTTCTTATTATATTCTGCGCCAATGGTCGAACGAAATTCATTCAATAATGTGCTATACTCGCACATAGAGCCCTGTTTAAAAACTTTTTAAACAACTTTTTAAACACAAAATAGACGCGTAACATACAAAATGACAAACAATAACAAAATTTACCTAGTGAGTTTTCTATGTAGTTTATTAACATTTGTATGCCTCTTTGGTATGTTTAAGATATCTATACAAAATTCAAAGGCAGTAACCTCAACTTTTCTCTGTTCAACCGTACGATTTTTGTTAAATGTACCCTTTCAGTTTTCTCATGTGGTTTATGACTCAATGTTTTTATACTTTTTATTTCAGCAATTTCTGCTCGCTGCTCGACGACGCAAGAAGAGTACTACGTCCAACTACTTGCTATCCACAGACCCCACCGACCTCTCACGAGATGGAGAATCTTTTGTTGGTAAACTCAGGTAATGCTCCGGAAAAAAAATCATTGCCTTTTGATAAAAAAAAATTCCTTCTTGTTCAATTTCATTTTATTTGTGGCATGTTACAGTCTAGCAGTTTAGAGCACCGGATTCAAACTCTGGTGTTTCTAATTAGCAGAGTGTGGGTTCGAGTCCTGGTCATGACATCCCTGTCCTAAAGCAAGACACTTAACCATGATTGCCTCATAAAGTGGGGGAGGTCGTGTTTCTGCTCTACCAGCAAGGCTTCTGATGCATGGTACCCAATTCTATATCCGTATGGACTGTAAAGGGAGGGGGGTTACCCCTGTTGCAGGCCAAGAGTAGGTGGCAATGGCCCCGGGCAAAATAGTTGATTAGTTGCCCGCACCTTGCAGTGGCATTCATGCCTTGTGTGTCTAGCGACTTGCATAAACAACAAAATTAAAACAAATCTGTTACCTGTTGTGAAGCCAAGGACTCTCAAAAAAGCAAACTTAATCACTGTACTTGCCAAGAACCCCAGCGGAGAGATTAAGAAAGGAAGATTGAGTTTTAGATGTGGGAGGAAAACCTCAGATAACTACATGTAGGGTAAGCCCACGCAGTCAGGTAAGGACTGAAAACCCCAGGCCACAAATTAACCCAATTGGCGTGGTGCTCGTTGCAAGATTCCAGTCATGTTTACATTTTCCTCATAGATGTGCTCCTTACATGCCTTACCAGAGGGAAGTTGATGTAGTCCTTCAATAGCAAAGTTAAGCGGGGTCCTAGAGATGAAAGGCAAGGAAAGATAGGCCTTGAACTTGAGGCCTTCAGATTTTAGTTTCAAAGTTGTTGTTTTTTTAAAGCCATTGGACCCTTTCGGTAAACAGTATTGTCCAAGGCCCACACTTCGTGTATCACAACTTCTATATCAAATAACAAACCTGTGAACATTTGGGCTTAATCGGTCATCGGAGTCGGGAGAAAATAACGGGAAAACCCACCCTTGTATCCGCGCGTTTCGCTGTGTCATGACATTTGTTTCAAATAAATCCGTAATTCTCGTTAACGAGAATTGATATTGTTTTACTGTTTTCTCAAAAAGTAAAGCATTTCATGGAATAATATTTCAAGAGAAGTATTTCACCACTATCTTTTGTAAACCCTAAAAGCTATTTGAAAATCTGTGAACTTTTTTTTTTTTTTCTGTACCGAAAGGGTCCAATGGCTTTAAAGTAATTTTTTCAGCTTAGGTTTCAAAAGTTGTGGCATGTGTGGGTTGATTTATTTTATTTTTTATTTTTATTTTTCACAGAATTTTTTAAAGAGTTTCATAGTATTTCTGATGATGATTAGCGCACATTAGTTGAAATGTTGAGACCCATTAAGAACTTACTACGCGGCAGTGAAGTTAATAATGAGAATTGATCCTCGAAGCGAAAGTAGTAGTAGTCCCAGTTAATTTCCTACTTTCTGCATACATTTCATTAGTAGGTACATGTAGTACAGTTGTTTTCAGAACTAAGTAGTCTCCCGAATGTGTGGGTTGAATTTAATTTCTAGAATTGTAAATGCCCTCATATTTCAATCGAAGCGGAGGTGTTTTTTTTTTCAAAGGCTTTTACCAGAGTGTAACAGAATCAGTCAGTTTGGAAAAATGAGCTGTAGTCTGAATCAACAGAGGGTGAACAAAGAAAAGCAATCAAGATGGTGGCAAGGGAGTGAGGGGAAGGATGAGGAATTGACATGTATAACCACAAAGATGGGTAGAAACACACCAAGAAAGCATTCAACATGTTCAATGGTGAAATAAGGAGAATAAGAAAATAGTGACATCTGTGGGGGACAAAATAAGATTAGCAAAGATGAAAATTTCCTTCAGAATAACCCTTGACCTTTGTCAAGCATCACAGTGGAGGCTCCCACAACATTCATAGTCTAGTGTTCAGGGTCATGTAATAACACTCGTGTCTACTTGGGTGTTGTATTCAAGGGTCCTCAATGCGCTTGTCTGTTTCCGGTAGACGTCTCGCGAAAATGCTTCCATTTGTGTTTAATTCCTCTTATTGTACTTCGTACTTCCTCTCAAGACGGGTTGGGACGGAGGTTATGAATTTCAAATCAGTCAGATAATAATATTATTTATAATTAGTTCTCATATATATAGTTCAATTCATAATAACCATAGCAATGCACTTTACATTGGTGCCCTGGTCTTTTGGCCAACAAAATTCCTGTAATCTTTCTCAGCTCTCCCTGGGAATTACACAACCCCGGGCTGCTGTGGCACTCCAAAGGTTTTTTTGTACACAATATCAACCTCTACCCCCACAGTTAACCCATTTATATACCCCTGGGTGAAAAGAAGCAATTATAGTAAAGCATCTTGCTCAAGGACACAAGTACCATCACCTGGATTCGAACCCACACTATTCACATCTGAAAAGGAAGAAACATGAGCATTTTAGACAAGTAATATAGGTTGCACAGTTTTTAGTAGCCCACATGGCAAGTTGAGAAATTTTCACTTTGCAATGTAAGGTAGGCTAGTGTCCAGGGTGATCTCTGGTATTGAAATCATATGTACATACATGTAGGACAACGATTGATAATAGGTGTTTATTTATTGTTTTACTGTTGTAGGTCCAACTTCATGGGAACTCATTTCACCGTCTTTGATAACGGTATCAGTGCTAACAAACCAGGAGCCATGGCTGACGGCACCAACACTCGCCAAGAACTCTCTGCCGTTGTTTACGTAAGTATCCCATGATACAGTCTATGTTGCTAGCCAACCATTTCCAGGCAATCTCCAAGATAAATTTATTCTCCCATGAGGACTCTAGGTGGCAGCAGACTTACATGGGGTACAAGGTTAATCCATTGTAATTGGAAATGTACGCGTGTTACATGTAGTTAGAACTAAAAACAAACTGGTAAGTCTGCTGCCACCTGCATGTAGCGTTCAAAAGTCTTGAGATGTGCTGAACTCCTGTGCAACATTTGCAGCGAAAACAGAGCTGTGACTTCAAATTTGCTTTGCTCTAGGCATTGGCAGGAAGTATGAACCGAGCTTATACCTTGGCCATGTCTGAATTAGCGGCTACAGCTATGGCTTGATCGTCATGGAAACATGGATTGGTCCATAGCATTAGCCTTAGCAATAGCTGTAGCTGTAGCTGTACTCAACCAATGCAGACGTGGCCTGGCTGACTACTTGCTTACATGTACATGTACTTAAACATATTATAAGGCATTGCATGGTGAGGTATCAATGTATATTTGGTTTGCGGTAACACCATCTACTTGCTGGGTAGATTATGTTCCTTTGACTTGTCTTGCTATATATTCTACTACCGCAGAGTAGCTTTTTGGGAATTTGGGAGACTTCTTAGTTCTGAAAAGAATTGTCCTGCTTATTAACCTTGGCGGAATGTACTTCTTCTTGTTTGGACGAGTCTACTTCTTTCGCTTAGTGGATCTCGGGGGATTGCTCGTTATTAACTTCATAACTTGTTTACTTTGCAGGATACCAATGTTCTTGGATTCAAAGGACCTCGAAAGATGACCATCATTATTCCAGGCATGACCCTGGACAATGAGAGAGTAGCGTTTAGACCAAGGAAGGTTAGTAGTCCACAAAATACCCAGAATCTAAATTATCAATAGCTATTTTGTTGCTGATTAGCAGAGTGTGGGTTAGAGTCCCGGTCGTGGCACTGTTGTCCTTTTAAAGGCGGTGGACACTAATGGTAATTGTCAAAACCTAGCCTTCACAGTTGGTGTATCGCAACGTATACATGAAATAACTAACCTATGAAAATTTGAGCTCAATCGGTCGTCAAACTTGTGAGATAATAATGAAAGAAAAAAACCCTGTCACACGAAGTTGTGTGCGTTTAGATGGTTGATTTTGAGACCTCAAGTTCTAAATCTGAGGTCTCTATGCCATATCAGAGGGGGCTGTTTCTCACAATGTTTTATACCTTCAACCTCTCCCCATTACTTGTCACCAAGAAAGGTTTTATGCTAATAATTATTTTGAGTAATTACCAATAGTGTACACTGCCTTTAAAGCAAGACACTTGACCATTATGGTGGGATGTAAAGCCATTGGTACCGTGTGTTGTGTAGTGCACGTAAAAGAACCCAGTGCACTAATGGTAAAGGGAAGGGGTTTACCCCGGTGTCCCTAGTTTGATCAGCAGCATATTGTGCCACAGCACCTTGTAAACCATTACATGGTGCTATGTAAAAGGAGTAGATCTCTTGCTTTAAAAAATGAGGTCCACAATTCCTTGCAGGACAATTCTGAATATTAAAGCGCCTTGAGCGTCACTGAGTGATGGATATGAGCGCTACACAAGAAGGCATAATTAACTTGATGAGAGTTAATGTTTCCATACCTAAGTCACAAATGAAAATATTATTTATTGTTTTTTAAATTCTGTACAGCAACACGATTCTTTACTGGATCGCTTCAAGGCTAAGAACATGGAGAACCTGCTAGAGTTACATAATAAGACACCCGTATGGAATGATGGTAGGTAGACAGTAACTAAACATTGCTACTTCTTTCATTGGAACACTGATTTTGTTACGCATATCGCATACACACAATATTCTCAGTGGGGATATTTGGGGGTTGGTGATCGGAGGGGAAGCATCAAGGGTTAAAAAACAAAATAAAATTGATCTGTGGTCAACCAGACCACAGGGTTTGTAGCTCAAAATGTTTACTGGACCAGGCATTTCTTTACATGACCAGAGTAAAAACGAGAAAAACACTTTCTGAGTTCTGACACCATTTCATGTTTTTGTTTACAAACTAATGGTATGAAGACATGTAACATGTGTGAGAGAAGATTTTACTTATCTGTCTTTTGTGGTTTTAAGTACTTCATCAATGCTCATTAGAATTGAATGGTATGTTGAATGGTATTTTTCAGACATAAAGTCTGAACACTATTTGTTTCTGAAATTCTGTTCACAATGAGGTACATGTTCTATTATGTCCTCAACCTTTGATACTTCTGTAAATTTGTAAAACAAATTATTGTTGTCTGTTGTCTGCCTTCACTTGTATTTTGTGGTATTAAATGTTGTGTTTTCAGACTTATTGTCTGAACATAATTTGTTTCTGTTTAAGATACCACACAATGAGGTACATGCTCTGTTTATTATGCCCTCATCCTTTTATATTTTTATTTTCCCGCTTCTTTCTGGATCCTTCCCTTAATCCCTCTCCCTTCTCTTTTTCTATAAATGGATATGTATTTGTCTGTACTTGTTTTATGCCTCTGAAGAAGGTCCGGTTTGGATCGAAAGCTAAGGCCATCTACCTGTCTACCCTATTTATTTTATATAATTTATATTATATTTTCCTTTTCATGTTGATGTACATTTGTATGTTTTATTCTTGTGGTCTATTGTTGTTATGCCTTTACTTATATATTGTGGTATTAAATGTACTTCTTTACTCAATAGCATTGGAAGGTGTCTGAACATAATTTGTTTCTGTTACCACATACCACACAGTGAGGTTCAGAACTGTTTATTATGCCCTCGCCCTTTTATATTTTTTACATAATTTTTAAAATTTATATTTTCCCTTTCGTATTTATGTACATTTGTATGTTTTATTCTTGTTGTCTATTGTTGTTATGCCATTACTTATATTAATTCTCCTTACACACAGGGAAGAAAAATGTCATGCTTTTTATCATGACAATCACAAATACTTTGAATCTTTGAGTTTTTAAATGTTACATGTATTGTAATCCTCATATGGTGCACTTTATCAAGGACTTGGTGCCCTTGCCCTTTCAAAAACGAATCAAACAGGCCTGCACAAGTCTTGAGTGTGTGCTAAGTAGATGCACGCTTTCTTTAATTGAATGAACTCTTCATCACATCCTGGGGCACTTTAAGCTTGCCACAGACATTCTGTCCAACCTCTCTCTCTCTCTCTCTCTCTCTCTCTCAGTCCTTGCCTAGAGGTAGATTCTAGAGATGTAGTTGAGTCTTGCATCCTGTAATTAAGTGTTAGGACTACACTGTTTTTGCAGATTACCATCTCAATATATTTGTCTATTGAAAAGTTCCAGACGTCTTACCTGAAAGGCTGATATACCATGGGTTGAAGTGATATTGTTGGATAGTGTACTCATGCATGATTTGTGTATGTGTGGGTAGATATGCACATTTGGGGCCCTTAAACACACATTGAGAGTACAATAGGGTCCTTTGTTGGGTGAATGTACGCTCTGAAGTGTATGTCGGGGTAGTATTATGTGTGATTTAAAATGTTATATTAAAGTATACATATACATGAATCTTGATTTCCTTGTGCAATTTACAAAAATAGGCCTAATAATAAAAGTTTTTTTTTTCTCTCTCTTTTTTTTCCTAACGATTTCAGTATGTTAATGACAGTAGTAGGCCTATTGTCTCATAAGTACCCAGGTATTAATTAAAACACAATTTTGTAACTTGTCTTCAGATACTCAGTCTTATGTGTTGAACTTTCATGGACGAGTGACTCAAGCGTCCGTCAAAAATTTCCAGGTGGTTCATGCAAACGATCGTAAGTATAATATTCTTTTAGAATAATGATAATAGATAACACAACAATTATAAAGCGCATTTTTCCCAATGGTTTCAAAATAAGTAATTGTAAAGCGCATTTTTCTATTGGTTACATTTAGGACCCGAGCAACCAGAAACGTTTTAAATTTGAGGGAGTCAAAATGTACAAAAAGGAATTACTCCCAAAATAATGGAAATGGTTGACACGCATTTTGGGGAGGTGCATTCCTCGCCTGTAAGAGGTGAACACCTGAAGTGCAGAAAGTTTGCACTTAACCCTGTGAGCAGAGAACGGCGATCGTAAGTGCAGAAATTCGCGGTAAACAGAACCATGAAATTTGGCCCAATTGGCCGTTTGGAATGGTGCATTATATTTAACAAAGCTTCAAGTTACCTCAAACTAGAAGATTTTTAATGGTTTACTTTTATTCTATCCTAATTCAACAGCTGAGTACATCGTTATGCAGTTTGGGCGTGTGGCCGAGGAGGTCTTTACGATGGATTTCAACTATCCGCTATGTGCTGTACAAGCAATGGGAATCGCCTTAAGTAGCTTTGACAGTAAACTTGCGTGTGAGTAGCTTCAACCAATCCTGGGGGCTGATGTCATAAAGCTAAACCAGTAAGCCAATTGTTGCACTCGCTGTAAGCAGGGAAGTTGTCAGTAAGCGGAAGTGTATTTTATAAACATGGTAAATGATTAAGAAGATTTAATCAGGGTGTCTGAGTGATCACAAAGTTACTTTTGACACAGCAGGCAAGTTAGCATGCCTTTGGCTTTGCCTACATGTACTGTATGCAGAGGTTATGATGTGGAAACTGAGCTTAGGGCGGCCCCTGTAAGCAGAAATTATCTGCTTACAAACTCTATGATACTTGCACCAGGTACTGGAATTTAGCCAAATCACAATCTCTTTGAACAAGAATTGGAAAGAGTAAGTGAGAACCTTTTATCTGAACTAAAGATGAATTGATATTCCGCCGTTAGTTCAAACAAAAATCAAAGTTTCAGCTTAGCATCAAATTATGCTAAGCATTGAAATGTTTCACTAGCAGATGAAGTTTGCCATATTGTTTGTGGCCGGTTCTGTTTGTAATAAAAAGTAATTCCTGCATAACGGTGTGGTGAAAATTTGCCCAGACCACACTAGCCATAAATTTGAGATAAGCCCGGTTCATACTTTATGCGAATGCGAATGCGATACAAATTTGGACAACACAAATTCGCAACGAAGAATTCGCAAAACATTCACAGAGAAACCAGGGCTGTGCTGTCAACATTGGTATTGCATTCACAGGAAGTATGAACCGGGCTTAACATGGGAACAATTGTCGAAAAAGGAACTTTCAGTTGACTGTTTTCAAACATAGTCCTAAATTATATATAAAAATTCTTCTAAGCCAGAAATATTCATGCATGTTAAGCAACTTACCCAGATTCATTAAGTTTATGATTAATTATTTAGTTCTGTTTTGTACAATTAATAAATATACATTTCCAACTATTATTGTTTTTACCCTGTTACCTTCCACAGTTCTCTTAATTTAAGTTGTAAAGGTATGCCATAGTAGACTGATTCAAGATTGAAATTACTTACCCAGCTCAAGCTCAACAGGGCCCAATTTCATAGAGCTGCTAAGCACAAAAATTTACTTAGCATGAAATTTCTGACTTGATAAAAGCAGGATTAATTTCCACATGATTTTCAGGATAAGCAAACATCAGCCGAATGTTTATCAGGGAGGAAATTTCATGCTAAGCAAATTTGTGTGCTTAGCAGCTCTATGAAATTGGGCCCTGGCCTCTACTTAACAAAGTTATCAAAACTCTTTATACAAACTGACTTTGTTTTTCCCAAAGTAACCATGGTAAATGGGAAGTGTGTTATTTTCTTTCATTATTCATTACCCCCAAAATATGTATTCAACAAAAATTCCAACACGTCAAACTTGAACTACAAAGCACATGTATGGTAATCGGATCCAAAAGTTATTATTTTATTGTTGTGGGAAACGATAGAATTAATAAAGAAATACATTTGAAAAAAAGGGGCGATGTTCCCTTATTTAGACCACCAGTACTGTTGGCATGCATGCGCGATGTTAAGCTGATTCCATTAATCACTCTTTATACTTTAAGTTGAATTAGGAACCTGTACTTAATCCAGAGTAGCTGGCTGATGTGTCCAAGTACTGACTTAAGGTCATCTAACTATTACACCTTGACTTTAAGACCTTTCATAGTGTTGAATTTACCCTCACCTTTCCAATTCTTGTCAGTTGTACGATTGGAAACTTATAAAAAACAGAACACTATCGTTGAATGTGATCGCTAATATATTTTGTAAATATTTACATTTTAAAAAAGTACTTAATATAAACTTATAAGATGCATTGGTGTTACTTGTTTACTAATGTAAGCCAAACTATTTGAATAGTCCGTCCATCATCACAATTTTAAATGTTGGGAAGTTATTTAATTGCGCTGTAAATTTGACTGTGAGTTTAAATCACAAGTACATGTGAGTGGCGTTTTTTCTTTTTTCTGTGTTGTTTGATTCAATTTTATGACGTTTTTCGATGAAAGGTACACAAAGACAAGATAAGTGCTTTGTCTCATTATCTTTATTATTGGCTATTTTTATCCATAAGATGTGACCAAGCAATTCTTTTGATTTTTTTCTTTTCTTTCTTTATTAAACTGTTTTTTATTTACCCACCTACAATGTAGGCATTCACTTACAATGTTGGAGAAAAAATGGTTTATGAACTGTTGAAATTTAGTTTGGGAATTTTAAAATGTGTAATTTATTATCACAGGATATTGTCCAGTACTTGCATGTTGGATTCAGTACTTAATCAACACAGTTTATTTGCGCACTACATGTAGCTCATGTAAGCATCAGTCTTAGTGGCAGCGCAACAGAGACTGACATCATTAGGCAGGCGTGTGCACAAACTCACCCACCTTAATATCAATTGGACGAAATTATACTTTCAAATTTACAATGTTTTTATTTTTAAATCCTAAAAGACAGTTAAAGTGGTTTGATATCCACCAGTTCTGCTGCTCATTATTACCCCAGTAATATGTTATTGGAACTAACAATCTGAGAAAATTATCTGACAGCAACATTATTCAGACTCGAGTATGAGTCTGATATCTTTTTTCATAACCACGTTACTTTGAAGCAAAATGATTTTTATACTATCGAAAGCTACTTTGAACCAAGTAAGTTTTTTTGCCATTAATTTTAAGAATGATAAACAAAACTTGAAAGTATGTAGACAGTGGTGGAAATGTTAATATGGCATAAAAGAGAGAAAAAAATATCACCAGAAATTGACTGAACCCAACACCACTAAGCACTTGCCAAACACACCAAAAACGGCTTAATATTTTTTGTTGAAAGAGGAAATAATGTCTTGAAAAACAACGATACGGAACACATTTCTTTTGTAGAGCTGACGGTAAGATGTTAAAATCGAAAAACATTGGACAATGACAAATCAAATCAAGATATTTACTTTGATCTTTTTCGGTTAATCTTGTGGCAGTTTGGTACAGACTAGTCGATTTCCTTCACTGGTAAAGTTTATTTTGTTGTGGGTTTTTTCATCGCTTGTTATGCTATAATAATAACCTTATTATCACAGAAGCTTTTCTGAAACCTCCAGCCATGCATCGTACTCTGTTTACAACTGTTTTAAAAGAGTACATCCATGTCACGTTGGATTTATGATAATGATAACATCTGCTGAACAGTGGTTAGTTATTATGTTACTTGTCTCTCTTATAATAATTGTATGCACCATGTGAAAGTTGCTAAACATTCACTTCATCCAGCCCTAAGTTTGCTGACAAATTTGCTTAGCACAGAAGAATCTTGCTTCGCAGGATTAGGTTACCAGCCAAAATGCTACACTGGACCGTGGTTCCCTACAAACATAGAAGCAAACAAAGCTGATATGCTAGGCGAAATCTTACTTAGCAGAAATAGGTTACCTGCCAAAATACTTTTCAATGAGTATTGTGGTCACGGGTTCCCTACAAACTTATTACCAAACAAAGTTGGTAAGTAAAGAAAAAAATGGTTAGCAAAATTAGGCTACCAGGCAAAATACTAAGTGTATCCGGTCCCTGGTCCCTGGTCCCATGCAAACATTTAATGGTAAGCAGCGATATCATAATATCATAGTGGGTCCACATCACACTGTTAAATATGTTTAAAAGAGATATTCTACATGTATAATATTCATATAATTGAGTGCCTGAGTTCACTGTACAAAGTTTATTGTCAAACGACTCATAAATCTATAGCATAAATAATGATGATAGTATTTTTATGGTGTATATATGAATTACAAACTTGTTGTTGGCACGTAGATGTTTTAACATTCTTTGAGGTATTCCAGAGGTAACACCATGCAGATGCATTGGCGGAGTTGATTATTTCATGTAGAAAAGTGTTTCGGTAGGCATTGACTATAAATTGACCAGGGCCCAATTGCAACCATAAGGCCTGTAAGCACAAAACTTGCTTAGCACAGAAACAGGTAACTAGAGAAAATGACAAAAATTAGGTTTGCATCAGGTTACATTATGGTTTGTGACTGGTGCCTCACTAAATATTTGCTTAGCATACAAATTTTTCAAGCAGTATTTTCTGCTTAACAGCTTTGTGAAATTGGACCCAGTGAACAAGAGTCTAGAAGTTTTGGACATTTTCAAGATTCATGTCACTGGATAGTTAACCAAGTTGATCACTCATATTTCTTTTTTGAAAATTGGTCAATTGGCCTTTTTGATATGGTGGCCGCTATAGGAGTGCACTGTTTGATTTGGGTGTATACAGATATATTGTATTTACCAAAACCTTACAGTGGTATACATGTAGTATTGTGTCCACCATATCTCTAAATGGCCTATAGGTATTTTGTATCACTCAGCTACAGTAAAAAAATAATAATAAAAAAAATTGTCTGTACAAATTTTGGGGGGCAAAAAAAGAAAAGAAGAAAGCACACCTTGAATGTGACAAGGTAATGAGAGAAGCTTTGCCAATACGGTATCTATAAAACTGCACATAATATAGTGGATTTACTACAAATACTTTTAATAAATAACATCAGTTGTGTAGTGTTATTGTATTTGTTGATTGACAACTGTGTCTCTTGCGTCACCTCAGTTTTTGTTTGCCTTGGGTTATATTTTTTGTAGCAAGTTCTTGCGTTTTGACTTTTTTTTTACCATGTTTAGTTTATCGTTAAGCAAATATTACTCAGAAAATAACAATTTGAACAGGCCACCATTTTCATTATTTTAATTTTCTGTGATTTTTAGCAAGTAGGCTTAAGTGTCTAACCCACATTGCTTTTTCATGTGAACTACATTGTATGTACTGTGCAGCCTATTTCCTAGAAGTGGGCGTATCCAGTCTTGCAATGTTGAAAGTTGAATTTGATTTATTATTCCCAAAAATTATCTTCTTGCAGTATGGCAAATGACCCAATGTCACGGCTCTGCTTACTGTGAGCAAAGAATTGGCGCTTCCAGAAGCAGGGAATTCCACCCTTACGTCAAGCGTATTCCACAGGTTAGCAAGCATTTTCGCTTGTGCGTGTGTGTACTCCACGTTACTAGGCATTCTTGGCATACACAGCTAGCGCAAAAATTCGGCACTTGTACGTTAGTGAAGAATGGTGATCGTAAGCTTGGAATTTTGCGTTGAGCAGATCCGTGAAAATTGGTCTGGATACTCTTAAATGTTGAAATGGGGAATAATTAAAAGGGCTACCATAATTTTGTTGTTTTTTTAAAAGCTGGGAGACTGCATTGGTAGTCTCTCTCTTAAAAAAAAAAAGAAGAAGCTTCTTATGCGTACATTTAAAAGAAAATAGTTGTCGGTCCACAACTTTATCATATTGTAAAATCGTATTCACCAACAGTAATTCCTGCGGTACATATTATTATTCAGTTTGTTAATGCCATTTGTGTATTCCTTTTGCTTGATTAAGTGTTGTTCGATTATAACAAAAATTTATATATAATACCATTGTCAATGTACACTTTTAATCTGTTACAGACTTAATTGCATTCCATTTGTCAATGTTGATTTGATGTTGATAATATTATTCATATTATCAAAACCTTTATCTTTTAAGTAAAGGTATGATTAAATATTTGTAATAATAGCATTGCACAGAAGGCCTGTGAAGATGCCGAGTTTTTGACTGTTTTCTTTACTGTTCTTTGACTGTAGCTACGTGGTTCATAGTATACAGGGTTTCTGCCGATCCAGGTTTTTTTTTCTTTCATTTTTTCCTTGCAATGTCAATGACCAATCGAGCCAGTTTTCAGCACATGTTGGGATACATGATGCCAAGTTAGTGGAAACTTTTTACAAAAAATAGATCTCTCTTAAAGCTTTCTTCCTTTGAAAAATAACCATATATTATTTTATTAAACTCAACCCTACTACAACAGTTCGAAAGTAAACGAAAGAAATAATCCTGATGAAGATGTCCACTGTACATACTTTTGAAATCTTTTAAAAAGCTAAAGGGTCTGGATACTTTTTGTACGCCAAAAATAAACATGTAAAAATACAGGTAAATTATATTACATATATCTTCATTCATAGTGAGCAGGGATTAATGTCACGCCTTGATCTACATTTGAAAGGTATCAAAACCCTGTAAGCCAAAATCGTACGACCTATACTTCCTGGTCAAAGTTGCCCTTATTTAGTTTATTCATAGTGACATAATCATGACACAATCTTGTGTCGATTTATATTAATTCAGTGTTTAATATTAAGAAAATCATCTCGCAAATTTATAAATTTATGGATTTATTAAAGTTGCAAAGAGATTACCAAAATTGGCTGTGACTTTGGGTCGAGATGAAAAACAGGACAAGTTTTTAACACCAAAAAGTGTTAAAGAAAGATAGAGAACTTCATTGAATGAATGCAAAATATACAAAAAATAGATCACCATTAAAAAACTTTAGAACTTTCCATTGAAAGTACCTAACTATTGCATTAAACTGTTTAAATCCTACTAAAATAGCTCAAAATTAACAAATAAAAAATGAGAAATTCTTATTAAACCTTACGTATAAATCAAAACAATTAATGGAACGTACTGAGGTTTGAGACTTCTTCAACAAAAATATGACTTGTACTAATCCTATAATGTCATTTAGCCTACCAATGTAGGGTCATGAAAGGTCATCACGCACTTCTAAGTTCTTTGGAAAAACAGTTGTAGGTAGCTCACGATTATTTTTTCAAACAATGTCTTAAGATCCCTAAGAAAAATTTGTGAACATAATGTGATGGCATTCACTTCTTGGAGGTTGCCTGTAAATTGCCTCATGTGACATGACCCTAACACAGTCCTACTTAAAAAAAAATAGCATTTCAAGATTAACAAGTACATGTACATGTTGGCTGTTTTGCCCTAAAAAAACCCACATCTTACTCAGGTCCAACTTGGAAAAAACGCGTCTAACTCAGGTCTAACTTAAAAGAAATAACATTTTGAGATAAACAAGTACTGAGATCAGCTGCTTAGCCAAAGAAAGGCCAAGATACATGTACAGGACATGTTATAATCAAAACCATGTAGTATGCCTTTGATACTTTCAAAGAAAAATAGTGCCTTCGACCCCAAAATGAATTACAACAAAAATAAAACATTTTAGAGCAGCATGAATGAATCAAAGGATTGTAGATAAGGCTGTGGCTTTTGGCTGCAAGATCCAGCCATAGCCATTGCTGAAGGCACAGGCTAAGATACTAATGATTGCACTTATCATTTGCGTGCGATATCATAATTCTCCACAAACCAGTCCACAGTCTCCTTGATACCTGTTGAGATAAAAACAAAAAAAATGTTCAATGTTTAAGACAGAGGATGCTAAATAAAATAGCCTTAGAGCCGAGGTTTTGCGTTGACTTTTCTTCCTAGATACTGTGCCCTAGCGCCCGAAGGCAGTGCAAACCCGATGACTTCAGTATGGCAGACTCTGAAGATCGGTTCAAGGTTTAGTAAAAACACAACAACAGGTTTACCTTTGACAAACTGAAAGCCTATCCTAACCCCACCCTCCAAATTTAGAAACTAGTATTCGGCGGGTGTAAGTTGTTTTGTTATTCCAGTCCAAGGGCCTCATCGTTTGTACAACACGTTTCACAAAATGTTACCAAACAATAAGTCCAAAATGTTGTGGAGCTAACCTTTGATTGGAGTAAACTGCCGGGCCAAGGGCCTAGTCGTTTGTAAAACATATTTCATAAAATAAACAACCAGTCTGAAATTGTGTGATGCTAACCCTCTTTGATTGGAGTAAACTTGAAGTCTGGAAGGTACTTTCTCAACTTTGTATTTTCCGCAGTCTTCTTTCGCTGGCCATCAGATTTGCTGGTGTCAAGCTGTGAAACTCATTGTTAAGGATATCATTTACCTCATTAGTTATTTCATTATATCATTTCATTTAGTGACGCATCGTGGCCAAGCCAATCAAAGCACTGGACTTAAGCCTTGGTGTTTCTATTCAGCATAGCGTGGGTTCAAGTCCCGGTTGTGACACTCCTGTCCTTAAAGGGACACGCTGCCTTGGATCAGGCGAGTTGGTCTATGAAAAGTGTTTGAAACCAGTTGTTACGAAATGATTATGGTTAGCAAGATATTTTAAAAGTTGAATAAAATGATCCACACAAATATGCCTCGAAATTGCTTGGTTTTCCTTTAAATTTGCGTTGTTTTGTTTCTGAGAGCCACTTCAAGGTGTGGGCTACAATTTAAATGTATCCAGTGGCCATTGCCACCTACTCCTGGGGCTGAAACAGGGTTACCCCCTTTACAGTCCATATTGTAATGATCAAAGCCTTGGTACTTCTAATCAGCATAGCGTGGGTTCAAGTCCCGGTCGTGACACTCCTGTCCTTAAAGGGTCACCCTGCCTTGAATCGGGCGAGTTGGTCCATATGGTAATGATCAAAGGATACAATAACAGGCCCTTTGAAGTCGAAGGCCTCCACAATTAGATCAGCAGCCTCTTTGATTGTGATCTCGTCCTCCTCGCCTACAGAAAAGATAATCGGGTCTACTTCTTCATACTCGCGTATAGCCCACAGGAACAGTTTGGCTAAATCACGGGAGAAGATGAACTGCCGTAGCGGTGAGCCTGTACCCCAAATGTAAAAAGGCGTCCCATCTCCTGCAGAAATCAAACAAGAAAAAGTAGTGTAAGGCCAAACCAGTTTGTTTGTTTGTTTGTTTGTTTGTTTGTTTAGATGATCATCCAGTCAAAAAATTTCAAAAAACCAGTGCATTTATCGAAAAGAGAATGGGTTCGCCCCGTTGTTCCTGGTTTGATTGACAGCATATTGTGCCACAGCACCTTGTAAACCATTACATGGTGCTATGTAAAAGGAGTAGATCTCACAACTTAAACGTAGTCTCACATACCTTGCAGGTAAATCTTGAGCTTCACAGAGTGACAGATATGCACGCCGTATAAGAAGCCACTATTATTATTATTATTATTACTTCCATGGTGGCGTGCCAATCAACAAGACTTACGTTTAGCTGTGAACACCTTGTGAACAAGTCCAGGTATAACATGACCCTCCTCTAGGTTGAAGTTATCCCAAGGCCCATACACATTGGTTGGAACCACAGAAGTGAATTTACAGTTGTGCTGATCTTTGTAGCACCTAAAAAACATGAAAACATTATTTTATGAGTCAGTTCTATTTATTTTGATGAGGTGAATCACATTCCTGGTTTGATTGGCTGCATATTGCAGGAAAAGTTTTATACTTCAACACATAGCTGATACTTGGTGTTCCTGGTTTGATCGGCAGCATGTTGCGCCGCAGCATCTCGTCGACCACAAGTGTCTTGAATTTCAAGACCACACTCTGCCGACCATGAAACACCATAATCATGGATTGTCATGTTTTTCATAAAAAGAATATGGTCTTTGTTCGAGTGGTTTGCTCGTTTTTCGATACGTGTGAGACTTGCACAGTATATTGGGACCAGGACCCACTTTCATGGCTCTGCTTACAGTAAAGCAGTGCTTGTGGAAGCAGGGAATTGGGCCCAGCTGAAAGTCAGTATTCCCTTACCTGTTCATTACATCTAGCATCCTCTTGGCGTATGCGTAGCCAAAGTTTGAGGGGTGAGGGGGCCCATTATGGATCATAGTCTCATCGACAGGAAACGTCGTCTTATCGGGGAAGATGCAGGTAGACAAACAGGACACCACTTTCTCTACATCAAACTTAAACGCGTTGTTTAGGATGTTGGTGTTTATCTTCAGATTGTCAGTCTGTAAACAAATAAGATGCATAATAGATTTTAAATTTGCACCAGGGATAAAAGAATATTAGTTTTTAATTTTACCCGTACACAGATATCTTTAATGCTGCTCTCACACTGTGGCGAATATTCTTGCTGATATGTATACTTGAATTTTGCGGTGAATTCACACAACAATTGATTGGATAGTGAATATTTCTCGGTCATCACGTTTTTAAATAAATAAGATGCACAAGTCACCTGACAATCAGAGTTTTAATAATGGCCCTTAATTTTTTTGTTTACGGGGCCATCAGAAAAGTCAATATTAAAAAATAAGTAGGATTTGAAACTTTGCATGGTGGAAATTCGATATAGAAATGTTTGCGGTAACACCATGTAATGACTATCTCTAATGAGTTGGGGTGGTTCTGAAAAGAAATGTTGGTTTAAACTCGACGTTTCGAACAGTATGCTCCGATCGTCTTCTGGAGAAAGCTGGACTCACAGAAGACGATCACAGCATACTGATTAGAGATAGCCATTACATGGTGTTACCGCAAACCTTTCTATAAAGTATTAAAAAACTCAAATTCTCTTTTATTGGAATAGAAAGAAGTCTTACAAAGAAGTCCAAATTGTATTTCATGTTCGCAAAGAGACCTCCAACCCTGGCAGCTAGATGGATAACATGCGTTGGACGATGCTTCTCAAATAACAGTCTTGTCTCCTCCTCAGACCTGGGAAATCATTAAAAACAGAACGTCATAAAAAAACATTGAATCAAAGAGCAGGGATGTGACAGATATAACTGAACTATGAGCGCCAAGTGTGAAAACTTGCAAGCACGAAGCGTGAAAGCTTGCAAGCGCAAAAGCTATTAAGTGCAAAACCTGCTTACGTATTTATCTTTGATTTTGAAAGCCCTGCTGCAATATGGGGTGTTTCATATGGCATGTGCGGTTAGGCATGCAAGTCGCGCCTCATATAGGCCCTAGTCAAGACGGCAATATACAATATACTCAATATTCCGCTGGAAGGATTGTGTTGCCGATATCTGATTGCCTTTCGTAAGTAAATGATGTTGTCCTGAATTATAGTTGTGAGCAACACAATTGGTTCACCAAGCAGGTAGTCGCGACAACTTTTGTAGTACTAGTAGTCGTGTCGGCATCATTAACCGAGTAGTTGAAAAACAATAGTCGTGACTCGACTAAGCAGTTAAAAATCAAGACTTTGACACTAATCACACTATTCGCTGAGTCGCCATTGGGTTCAGACAGGGTATGTCTGCGCAGTTGACTTAAGTCACCATTGGAAATAAAGGGTTAAAAGCTTACACCAAATCGGCATCCTTTGATGAGAGGAAGATGAACTTCTCTTCAGGTCTTGACGTTTCTTCTGCAACAACGGCCTGGATGGCTCGACCAACAAGTCCTGACGCACCAGTGACCATGATGACCTTTTCAGTCTTACTTCGCTTGTCGTTGTTTGACGCCATGTTTCCTTAATGTGTAGCTGTAGTTTTTCTGAAAAGAAAGTCAAGTATCAAGAATTTAAAATCAAGTTAGATGATTCGACTGATTGGAAAGATTCTTCACAAGAAACAAAAACCATAAATAATACAGTATTGTATTGGCAATACTCCTCCCATTAACTGATTATCATGTCAAGTCCTCCACCAATACAATACTACTACTACTAGTTTAAAATTGGGATGCCTATTTAATTACCATCAAGGGAGCTACAATAAAAAGGATCCCCACCGAGCAGGTAACGGAACGAACCCCATGGATCGAGGGGCAGTTCGTAGTAGAAGGAGTGGGGGCTTGTGTCTTCGGCCAGCCCATTGTCATTGACATTATTGATGTGTGCCTTATTCTTTGATGTATGTTTATGTGGTGATGACTACCGACTGTTGACAACAGTGTTGTTGTGTGTACGGCCGGCTACTTCGATAATATTAGTTACTTGTCTGCAAATTAGGACTGCAAATACTTACCCAATCCAAGAATTCTTAGGCTGTTCTCTAGTCGTGTGTCTTACTATTTAGCTACGATCCATACAACCATAGAATACAACATAATAAAACGTCTTGAGTCAAAATCTTAGGTCTTGGGCTAGCTACCTACGTGTCATCGTGCATAGTCAATAGCAGCTATACCACTGTGTACACAGCATTTGAAGCATGTGAGAGTATGGCGCCATCAACGTTGACAGTATACTAACATTGTTTACACACACAAACAAAACTTCTGGAGGAGGCCGCCTGGGGGCGGGGCTGAGTGTGTGTTCGAAACATGAGACTATAAATCCACCTTTGCAATTTCAAAAGAATTGAGACGAAAAAATAACGCAAAATACGATCTCTGGGATTCGAAAAGGCTGCACAACGCTGGGAGTGCGTTTTGACGCAAAAGGAATGATGGAACAGCCACACACTCCCCACACATGAATTAGCACTTTAGAAAACAAAACAAGTTACATGATTAATACACTTGACTAACTGGTATTTTGTGGGAGCTATGCCGATGGTTCCGGTTATTGGTAAGATCATCTAAACAAACACCCTAACCCCAAACCACAAAAGCAAGCAAAAAAAAACACCCAACAACAAACAAATAAACAAACACCCCAACAACCCAATATTTAGAAGAAGATAAAAATAAGCAATACCTTTTTTAAATTTACCTTTCTCGTCGAGTAGGCCTACTTTTTAAAGAAGAAAAAAAAAGTTGCTAATTGCAGGACCTGAACACCGTCAGGCAGATAGTATACGAGTTTGAACAACTCCTTTTTAGTTCACCGTTTGTTCAGTGCAGCAGAATAATCGAAATAAAATGCAGGATCGAGACTTTTACTCAACAAGTTCATTCAGTACATTTGGCCGTTGGAATGTCACTGCCTAAGATCTTTATTGTTATGCAAATTACGAGTTTTGAGCATTGTTTGGGGGTACTCATTGTGCTGTGGCGAATACAACATGGCAGTGTTACATCTGCAGTAATGGCTGTTTGCGCTGCCCAGGCTAACATGGATGTGGCGTCGTGTTTATCGATCTTTACACGTAAGTTTAGCCAAATTTTCCGCCGCAAATTATAGACATTCTTTCAGAAATGATTTGGCAGTGACTGTACTTTCGAACCAAGTTAGCACTCGTAGGATGTCAGTGCTAAGATTGTACTAGCAAGTTCATAAACAAACAATCCACCTGACAGGAATCGAACCCGTCTCCTGAGATGACAGATATGCTTATACCACTATATTACCGAGGATGACTGAGGTTTAAAATGATAGTTTAATAATAAAAAGAAACAATCTACGGTTCAAAGATTGGATGGATAAAAAATAACAACAAATTTCAAAGTTGGTTCAATTATGAGAAAGAAATGTCTAATAATAATCTAATAATAATAATAATAACAAATAAATAAATAAAATGATAATAATAGCACTTCTTAGACTCATTAATAAGTTCGAGATAGGCCCTACAGTGAGCCCCCGAAACTGTGATGAATGTTTAAAGAATATCACACCTTAATTGTGTCTTTGCCTCCCCCTCCTCCCAACCAACCCCCCCCTCCCAACCACCCAACCAATGATACGTGCACCCCGATGCAAATACCCCCCCCCCCCGCTATGCTTCTCATGCTTAAAGTTTCACGGACAACATTTCCGCGACCGTAGGACAATAAACTCCTTCCGCACACCGATGAAAGTAGTGCGCCTTTACTATGTATAAACATTTGAAAACGGAGACCAAACACATTGAAGATTTCCCAAGTTATTTTGATTTGGTTATTTTTGAAGAAAACCGTCTTCACTTTTATTAAAAGAGAACTTTTGTTTATTTTTTTTAACAGTTAATACACCTCGAGTAGAAATATAAGCACGAGTAAACGGTCCACCAAGGCAATTTGTTTGTTTTTTAAATTTGTGTCATTTTCACACGTCAGAATGTATAACCTTGCAACTCCTTCATATTTCGCCGTCCTAATTTACGGCAACTTTCACTATATTGTCGAATTTTGTCAAGCCATGGACTGAAGTGGACTGCCTAAATTGTATAGACCAAATGGAACTGTCTGAAGCTGGAACTGGACGAGTAAATAAGCTGAATTTCGGAAGTGAAAATGCTGCGCCATCTCACCCTTTCGCCCAAGTGCTGTCCACCAAGCCTCCATGCAAACGCACGGTAACCACCGTGCAAGAGCACGACGTCGCTGTTGTACAAGAAGGTGAGCCCGTACAACTGCGAGCAAAGACTTTGACTGTTGGTTAGACGGCAAATGTTGTACTGAAACTTGCACTCGAATTTTGTGCATCAAGAGAGACAGTTTTACTTCTTATAGCAGAATGAGGAATATTGTCGTCAAGGGTGAAATCTTGTGTCGACTTCAAGACACGGTCAAGCCTGACCAGGAGGGGGTGAGTCAATGAGTCAATGAGTCAACACACAAAACGGTTCTTTTTAGAACCACCAGTGGGATGGGCAGACAACTCTCACGAATGTAGAGATAGTTATGTTGTTTCAATGTTGTTGTCTTTACTGCAAATCTTAGAGGACAAACAATATAGCTCTGTGTTGAAAACCCTATAGTTTATATTTCGTCAAAACACTTTTTAAAATGAATGTATATGTGTACACAGATTTACAAGCAAATTCCTCTCAAACTATACTTTTCATTTATACTCAATGTTTTTTGGGGGTAAAGAGAACGAGTGAAGCATTAACAAAATTATGAACAAAGTGCCCTCGACAAATACTTGTTAAGCAAATTAATAGTTGGTTTCCCAAAAATAAAATCACTAAACGAAAATTATTTGTGACGATGAAAAAGATTGGCACTCCAAGGTTTCGCAGTAAAGTTACTGCATGAACTGCCAATTTAAACTTATCTTTTGGGCAAATAGGAAAGCAATACATAATGTATTGAGACAGGTTTCGAAAGATGTTTTAACGGATAAATGTAAAAGGATTAGCAATTTGTAAAAGGGTGTCATAATTTAAACCTCACTTAAAAACCGATTTGTGAAAATTATTTTGATCTTTTTATATCATCAGACCATTATTACAATAACTATATGATGTGTGTGTATCCATTGTGCTCAAAAATAATTTTGGTCATGTTAGAATTTAAAAAATAAATAAATATTCATCGTACAAAAACAAACAACAGCCGAAGTCATAATAGCCTGTGTGGCTATTATTATTTGGCTGTTATGTGGTATTCCGACTCGGCTAATGTTGAACTCGCAGTGCAAATCACACCACCTGTTTACCCGCGAACTGAACAATGAGACGGAAAGGTGGTGACCAGTTGCGTGCCAATAGCTTCCAGCAAACCAACACTTCTCTCGGAACTGATGTCATTCATTGCATCAACAAAAGAAATAGTAATACACTTTTCAAAGGAGATGAGAACAAGAAGAAAACTACATTGATCTTCAGCGCACATAACAAGATTAAGGGATGAATTGCATAACTTTGAATGACTATATAGGAAAGCTGACTTTGGAACATTTCAGTTTGTTTATACGCAATGCGATGCATAGGCAAAAATCAACACCAACATTACTGACCAAAACAATCCACCACACGAACATTGTAATTATACACACTTGACTTTAAATACAAATAAATGCCCCTATAGGGGAATTTAAACAACTGAAAAGGTTAGTCCTTTTTTAAATTAAAAAAAGTACGAAAGGAAACAAGTTAATGGGTGTAATGGGTGATTAATTAGCCCAATGTTTATAACTCAAGTTCCAATTAGTAACAGAGTGAATGATTGAGATAACAATTGAATGAACGTGTAGCCTCCTGGAGAGGGGGTGAATGCTTGCTAAAAGAGTGAATACTTCATGAAATAAAACAGGAACATGAAAAATTACTTAAAAAGTAGAGTTCTTAGGCTTACATTTAGTATATTTTTTATAGTAAATGATTGAGATAACAATTAGATGAACGTGTAACCTCCTGGAGAGGGAATAAACGCTTGCAAAAGGAGTGGAATATTGTGAAATAAAACAACAGAACAAAAATTGTTGTTAGTAAATTAAGTTACAGGCTTACAGTTTTTAGTCTTTCTCTTCTCACACTAAATATTTCAAATTCTTATATTCAAAGTCTTGCTTTGAAGTCCTTTCCCTTTCTTTTTCGTCTTGTGATTTCCTTATAAACACTCAAGTTCACGCTGCCTTTCGTGGATTCATGAAACCACATCATCTTTCTTGGTTCTGAGATCATTAATGCAGAGGATCTTTGTTCTGTGATCAAGTCTCGTACACTCTTCACCAGTAATAGTAACGAGACAGTTTCTTTGGGTTGTCATTTCATCTCAAAAAGCCTTTCTGTTGTCTTATCTTATAAAAAATGTCTCTTCATAATCTATGGACTCTGAATCTCTTTGTCTAAGATGCATTCCTGCATGACAATTTGCTTTTGTCAGGGATAACAAACTCAAGGTAAGTTTGTGTACATGTATGGGTATGTTTACATGTGTCAGAAACATTTACAACTTGTTATATGCATGTCTTATTTTGTGGTTATATCATAGTGCTCTGTGTATAAAACGTGTTAAATTAAGTGGTTATTTTTTTGTAATATTAGGGTACAGGTATATCTGTATTGGCATGATAAGTCAGTAATTGTATAGCATATGGTGCAAATAATTGGGCCTTTTAAATCTTACCCCGATTTGGACACTTTCCCTTTCATCCAATAATGTCTCTTGTCCTTAACCTATTGATGTGGGATACCAGACAGTTTCTTTGGGCTGTCATCTCATCTTGGAAATCCTTTCTTCTGTCTGTCTGTCTGTCTGTCTGTCTGTCTGTCTGTCTAAGATGCACTTTAATATCAACCTGTTTTGCCAGGGTCAACCAACTCAAGGTAAGCTTCTGAACATGCTGTTTACAGAGTCAAACATATTTTCAACTTGTTATGTCTTACATTCTTAGGTGTGCTCTGAGTATAAAATAGTATGATGTAATGGTTAATGTGTTGTGTAAGTAATTAATAAGGTACAAGTATATCAGTATTAGTAAGTAATTAATAAGGTACAAGTATATCAGTATTAGTAAGTAATTAATAAGGTACAAGTATATCAGTATTAGTAAGTAATTAATAAGGTACAAGTATATCAGTATTAGTAAGTAATTAATAAGGTACAAGTATATCAGTATTAGTAGTAATTAATAAGGTACAAGTATATCAGTATTAGTAAGTAATTAATAAGGTACAAGTATATCAGTATTAGTAAGTAATTAATAAGGTACAAGTATATCAGTATTAGTAGTAATTAATAAGGTACAAGTATATCAGTATTAGTAAGTAATTAATAAGGTACAAGTATATCAGTATTAGTAAGTAATTAATAAGGTACAAGTATATCAGTATTAGTAAGTAATTAATAAGGTACAAGTATATCAGTATTAGTAAGTAATTAATAATGTACAAGTATATCAGTATTAGTAGTAATTAATAAGGTACAAGTATATCAGTATTAGTAATTAATTAATAATAAGGTACAAGTATCATACTAATGTATGATACGAGTAAGTGTAGTCCATGGTGCAAGTTATTGTATATATGATTTACTCCCCCCCCCCCCCGGACGATTTTTCTTTCTCATCCGATATGTCTCGACTCTCTTATTATTAGCTTATCGATGTGAGATAGTTTCTTCTTTCTAATTTTTCTTATCTTACAATCGTTTCTTCACTTCTTTCTCTATCTGAAGATAGAGAAGAGAAGAGACGTTCATAAAATAAGAAAGTTTTTTATTTTGTTGGATAGCCAACACAATGTAAGTGTCTGTTAATGTATAAGAAGGCCACACACATTATTTTTAACATTTTATGTGGTATTGTATATTTTACAGTATAAGTTCAGTTGTTAATATTTTGTTAGTAACAAACAACTACATCATTATTAAGTATATCAAGTGTGATAATTAAATAAGTGTAGTATAGCGTGCAAATTATTTGTTTGTTTTTACTTATTTATTCTTTTATTTATGACACACTTCCTGTGTCATCCATTTCTCTTGTCGTCAACGGTCAGTGAAAGACCCCCGGTTCCCTTGGGATGCCATTTCAGTACATCCCAAGCTAAGTATCCATTAGTTATTTCCATATGTTCTTTATTGTGTCAACAAAAGGTTCTGCCCTCTCTGACTCCTATACACTCCCAAAGTAACTGGTTTTCCTGACTCAGTTCTTATTGATGCAGAAATAAGTACCTGTCTCAGAAAGGTAAGTGTGTGCACCTGTCAGTTGGCACATCCTTTTAAGTAACAGGTGAAAATGATTGTTCACTCTGAGGATACCCTTGTGTGGGTATTTTTTAGTAAAGGTCATAAAAATGTTTGAAGAGTTATGTACATCGTGTATTCTCCCTGGTCAACTTTTCAACCGAGGGTCAGTGTCCTCCCCTTTTCCTCAGAGGATCCATGTTGCCGCCCTAAGGCACTTATCCTCCCCTGTGCTTGTAAAACCCATCTTGGTGAATGTGAATTAAGAAAGAAAATAGATGGTGCACAATCTATTTTCTTCCTCGATTCAGATTCCCTTTCTCTACCCTATTTCATTCATTTCCGAATCATTGGCCTTGGCGTGAATCAGTAGTGAGTGCTATTAAGGATTAAATAAAACTACATACACATTGGATGGTAGCTGAAGAAAAGGAAACGGAGGATAAAGTAAACATTTTGAGACATGCTCATGTCAAACAAGAGACAAGTAAAGGTTAAACTTTTATTCAACTCACATTACATACTTGAACGTGAGCCAAGAAGATACATGGAAACGACAACGGTGAAGGACCCTGATAAACTCTGTCAGGACCACTACTTTGGAAGAGCCTGCATTCCTTTTTTCTTTTCCTTTCAAAAACTAAATAGAGTAAAACATTATTTATCGTATATTTTATTAAAAAATAAGTTTATATAAGTAATTATTTAGTTGATTAATATGTAGTTAATTTAATAAACGAGGAGTGATTTGAAGAGTGTTAATTAATAGATGGGAGATGGGTGCATATGTCGCTAAAAATTATGAAAATGGAACTTGAGTTGGTTTTGTTGACTAAATAATACTTAAATAAAATCTAGGCTAGTAAAAAGATGTCCACCAAACATAAAACTCAAAACAAACATTCACGCAAGTAACAACAGCAAACGCATCGCATTGATAACACTGAAGCGCAGCTTTGGACAAAACTGAGCCCTCACATGCTCAAAATATGAAAAATGAGACGACGTTATCATTACCCTTAACAGTAATTGACTCAGACAACGTCAGAAATCTTCAGCCTGGTGACACCACGCCCAAAGATATCTCCAACATCAGTGTCGAATCGACCAATTAAGCCCATGTATGGGTTTTTCGTCACACCCACATCAATACCTGTTGTTCTGCACCACACACCTATTGAACTACGATATCAACAGCGGAGATGCCTCATTTAACCATCAACGTGGACGCGACATTTAACCACGCCCATCCCAAATATATCATTAAACCATCATTGTGCAATGTTTGTTATCGACATGGAACGTAACGCCGAGGGCGCACTCGTCATCTAGAAACAGCTTAATGTCCGAATGGGATAACATTTGTATGTATACAAATAGTGAACAACTAAGGACGTAAAAAGGAACGTTTTGAACACTGAGGGCAGCATGACTATCATCCCGCTATATGACAATCATATACAATCACAACACATCGTACAGCACTCAAAACCATTTACACGGATAAAAACACTAAACTTATCAATATATTTATATATTTTTAAAACCTATAACTAAAACATGTATGAAGTGAAGGATGAGAATGTGAATGTGGCAGTGTAAAAAGTATACGGTAATAAATAAAACAGAAACAAATATTTATTATTTCGTTAACGAATAAATAAATAAATAAGTTTATACATAGCTCTTGGAAATTACCTTCAATACCAAAGAGTAATTTGAATTGTGCAAGGTTCTGGAATTGTCTATGTGGTTCCGGAACATGGGGATTAGTCAGAGATCTTCAAAAGCCTCTTTGCTCTTTAATCTACCAACCTGAGGAGAAGATGAGAAGGGCTATCTTTCCTGGCCTTTCACCTCAAGGACCCTGGTTCGAATCACGCAATGGACACCACGTGGATTAGGTTAATTTCAGTCCCTACCTGACTGCTAGGATTTCCCATGGATTCATTCTCTGGGGTTTTCCTCCCACATCTAAAACTGAAACTTCTTTCCGAGTGTCTTCTTTAGATTTGGTTCTTGACTAGAACAGTGATTGAGTTCACTTTTTTGTTGAGATTCCTTAGCTTCCAAAATCAATCAATCTGTTTATTTATAGATAGTATTTAATAATAGAGTAAAAGCAAATATTAATTTCAATAATAGATAATCTTAAAAAGTATGTATCAAGGGTGCGTGCAGTGTGAATAATTTGGTTGGTTGGTTGTTTGTTTCGATTGATTGTTACATTAACTAACTGCCGCGTAAAATTTTCACTAATAGTTGTTTTAACCAATACTAAGATCAGTCAGTCAAACATAATTTCATAAAAAACACAATTCATCGTCAACACGCGTGCCAACCGGATGTTACAGAGTAAAGGAACAATGAAGATCTATTATTAACTTTATGTATTTTGGACCATTTTGTCAAATATGCGGAAATACTCGATGGAATTAAACTTCAGGAAAATAAGAAAGACTCGCAAATGGATATATCGCTTGTTCTACTTTGCTGTGACACACTTTAATTGCACTGAATACTTCTGTGGATACAACTCACTGGATATACCTCACTGGATATACCTCACTGAATATACCTCAATAGATATACCTCACTGGATATTCCTCACTGGATACTGGATACTGGATATACCTGACTGGATATACCTGACTGGATATACCTCACTGGATATACCTCAATGGATATACCTCAATGGATATACCTCACTGGATATACCTTAATGGATAGACCTCAATGGATATACTTCAATGGATATACCTCACTGGATATACCTCACTGGATATACCTCAATGGATATACCTCACTGGATATACCTTAATGGATAGACCTCAATGGATATACTTCAATGGATATACCTCACTGGATATACCTCAATGGATATACCTCAATGGATATACCTCACTGGATATACCTCAATGGATAGACCTCAATGGATATACTTCAATGGATATACCTTAATGGATATACCTCACTGGATATACCTCAATGGATACACCTCAATGGATATACTTCAATGGATATACCTTAATGGATATACCTCAATGGATATACCTCACTGGATATACCTCACTGGATATACCTCAATGGATATACCTCAATGGATATACTTCAATGGATATACCTCACTGGATATACCTCACTGGATATACCTCAATGGATATACCTCAATGGATATACCTCAATGGATATACTTCAATGGATATACCTCAATGGATATACCTCAATGGATATACCTCAATGGATAAAGGGCATACTTCACTGCAAGTACCGTACCTCAGAGATGGACTCGGACAAAATGTATAGTAAAATGATGTGTCAAAACAATTATTATGTAATGTTGTAGTTTTTATAATTTAATTTAATTTAATTACGTTAATGAATAGTTTCCAAACAAGAAACATGTGAACAGTATTTATCGGGACAATTGGAAGTGAGCAGTTCTTTACATCAAGACGTGTGCCTTCTACAATGAAGAAAAAACAGCAAGCAAATCTTCAAACGAGAAGATGGAAGTGACAACACTCGATAACACTATTGCAAGTGGTTTCTTTTGATGAACATTTGACTTTATGGAAAACAGCAGAAATGCCCTCGAAAAGGACAGTGGCAAGGACAATACTTTCAAATTGTATTCCTCACCCCGGACAAGCCATAGACGATCAAGCGCATAACGAACAATATGAAAATTTAACACTTGTAAATTTGAAACAGTCATGAAAACGCTTAGAAAAACCAAAAACAACATATAATTATTGTCGTTGATAAAATTAATAGATTAGTTTTCAAATAAACATATGCAAGACATCAGATGAGTGTAAAGAGGTGGGTTTCGTGTGTTAGCGGGGGAACAATCGTTTGCACAAACTTGGGTAAAATAATAAGTAATGTAAAACTTAGGAATTCGGTCAGAGCAAACCAGATTTTTATTGGTGGGAATCGCTCAAGGAAGGACGCCTGTCTTCGTATAGTCAAGTTACATCACGTCATCTCCTCTTGACAAGGATTATATTCCTCATCCTCAAGAATTGGTCGTCTGAAAACTTTTCATGCAGACAATTTTTTCTTTCTATGTCACAGTTCTCAAACTCTTTTCTACTTTCTTCTTCCTTTGCCGTTTGTTTCAGTGTTTTATATCTTTGGAATACGTTGGTGTCTTGATTCAAAATCACGTCCTTTCTTTCACGTGGATTTATGCACCTGTCCAACTAAGTTCTCTCTAACTCTCTATTAATGCAAACGTCAGTGAAAAAGCACTCTTTAAGGGACAACTCGAAATGAGTGGTGTTTTTCACTCTCTTACATTTTTAAGAGAGTATTGACACTAATTTTCTTCACCCTGTCATGGCTGTCATCTTCAGGTATTTCTTCTTTACTTTGAAAGAGAAGGTACCTTGACAACTGTCGGTTTGTTGACCTTGAAAAGACAGCCTCATAATGATTGCGGAAAAGGTAAGTGTGTAGATTTCGGGGACTACGTTCGGCATGACTTTATTGTCTTCTTCTTTGCAAAATACTAGATCTATAATATCCTTCGTTCCTGGCTGTGAATTCAGACTTTCTTCACCTTTGAAAATGGCTCAAGATTATATATCCGCCTGTGCTAAAGGCCAACATTTTTAACCTTACTTGAAGGCTGCTACACCAGAAGGTTTGATGTCAAGGGGGAGGGTGCATATCTACTACAAATCCTTGCTCAGCGAAAATGTTCGCAAGTAGGCTCAAGATTGCCAGTATTGTCTTTCGTCTTGGCGAAGGGAGAGGACATCTTCATGATGAACAGAGATGCGAGCTTAACCAAAGTGTGATAAAACACGTCTCACTGCATCATTGTCCAGCTTGGAAAAATATCAACGTAAATAAGGCTGACCAACACATGCCTGTGAAACAAAAAGGAATTCCAATTTAAAAGTTGAAAACGTGATCTTTGGTATGTAGTGGCACAGAGTCACCTGGAATTGAGGTTTGTTTTATGTACAATTATTCAAATAGGTCCAGCTTGAACGTAACACATAGTGAGAACTTGAGAGTGAGTGAGTGATACAGATGAAATGGCTGAATCAGCTGAATGAATTTTGATTGGTTGAAGGCGGAAGTGTGATCGAAATAGTCAATGAACACAGCGGGGGGGGGGGGGTTACACAATTAAATTGACACAATACCTTTGCAAACATCAAACATAACCCATTCAGTCAATCAGACAACAACGTCTTGCGTTAACACGTGACATCACCAAGAGTTTGCGCACTGCGAACGGTATTTAAAAACATTACGTCATCGCATGAGCACTGCGCATGAGCCTCAATGTACCAATCAGGATTGCGACTGAGAGGATTCAGAGTCAACTATGAACACCCGCTCTGGAAGTTAACGAGACTGTCCGCTGATGACTGCGGATAAGAGATTGGAAAAACGAACTTTGTGTAGAGGTTTGGGATAATAATCATCAATAAGCGTAAGAACTGTTGACATCGTGAAGTTCAAGAAATATCATCGACAAAATGATGAAAGCTTCAGTGAGAACGGTTTTGTTTTATTTATGTGAGTTAAGCAATAGTCGAAAATGGAAGAAGCCCCTGACGTAACACTTTCTTTCAACGATGAATAGTTTGTTATAGAGGCTTTGTGCAAAGAAGATAAATTCTGTTATTTTTGTTTGTTAAAACAGTGTTTTTGTAAAAGTGTATCATAGAGTTGTTTACATTGTACTCTGAGTGCCATAAGTGGGAAAGTCCAACGATAGCTTGTCACGAGGGCTCTGTGCCGCTGAATTGTCCTTTTTTTGTTTTATTAAATTAGTATTGTTGTTTGTGAAAACAATTGTATTATAGAGTGGTTCACGTATACATAGAGTATCATAATATGTGTGAAAGTCATAAATAAAGTAGGTTTTGTTTTAGTAGGTGGAAGCTTCAGTGAGACCTGTTGCGTTTCAATAGGCCTTCGTAAAACGTGAGTTTACCAAAAGTCGACATTGGGAGAAGTCATTTTTCTTCTTCGATATTATAGCTTGTTATGTAGGCTCTGCCACATATTGCTATTTAATGTGTTTTGTTATATTATTGTGTTGTACAAAATGGTCTCACAAAGGGGTTCAAATGAGTATTTTGATTGTCATAAAGTGTGACAGTCATAAATAAAGTAAGTTGTATTTCAGGAAAAAATTGTCTTTCATTTACGAAAGTGTTTAAGAGGACGAAGCGTTTACTGTAAATTGCGATATTAAAAGCGAAAAAAATTATCTAACCTCCGGGCTACATTCGCACAGCGTACATTACTCTACCGGAATGCCAGCTTGGAACTTGGTTAGAAAAGAAGCAGCAGCCTCATCGGTCAAGGAACGGTGTACTTCATCAAATTCAAGGTAATTAAATTATGAGTTTCTGAGTTATCCTTTAGGCCTAATTTTAGTCTTTGGATTTTCTAGATAATTTCCAGAAGGCCTAATGTATTTTTATATCACAGTTACATGCTTAGTTTGTAGTGATAATAATATGATAATTGAGACTGTTTTATTATTATTATTTTAATTATTATTATTATTATTATTGTTGTTTACGAATGATTCATTTTGAAAAGTAAAGAAAATAATCGGTCAGGACACCATTGTTATAGGTGAGGCTGGGCGGCTGTGTGGGGAAATGGAGGAGGCCGTTTTAAAAATATTAATTTTTATTAAAGGATCGTTTATAAATGATTTGATCAAAACAATGTATTCGTTGTTTGACCACTTTGAAAGTTTTCCAATCACTGGATATGTTATATTATACATTTTTGAAGAGTAGGCCTATCTTAGAAGATCGATCGAACAAAAATTGTTCGTAAACTTTAACTATTCATTGATACGGTTGTTTCAGGCTCTATGGTACTTTGTCAGAAACTCATTATGATATTTTCCTCAGCAACTCAATTCCCCCTCTGAAAATCACCCACTGCAACTTTTTTTGTATTTACATTTCTTTTTACTTCTGTTTTTCAGTTCATGAGAGATCATCTTAAATGGAAGTCGAACCGCTGAATGTTTTTCCCCCAACATTTCTGCATAACTTGGTACCTGGAAATGGTAAGTTCAAGAAACATCTTGCATGTGTTTATACTTTTGCTTTTGTTTGTACTGGTTTAAATAATATTTGTGTATATACCTATATTGTATACATTTGCATAGATAAACCATGTTGTTATATAAATCGATCAGTATTATACCCCAAAATATTGTTCAGCCTGAAATCTGTGCATCTTTAAATCCTGGACCCAATTTCATAAAGCCTGTTACTGTTAGCACAGAAACTTCCTGAGCACAGACATAATTGCTTAACAGAAACGATTCAGGCTGTCAGCCAAAATTGCATAGAGATATTGTTGTGATTGGTGTCCCACTCATTTTTTTGTTTGTCAAAGACAATTTTCAAGAAGACTTTTTCTACCTAACAACTTTATGAAAATAGACCCTTGTGTCATGAAAAGCAACACAATTAGAGCTCCATATGTGACAGTAAATGAATGACGAACCTCAAGAGAACTGTGAAATTAGTATCAAATTTACTCGTATTAAATTTACTCAAATGAATATTCCTCTTGGTAAAAATTCATTTTTTTTTTAGTTGAATTCGGGAAATGCAAGTTGGACCTCCAAAGACAAGAGTGTGAAGTCTGCGAATGGTAAGAAGATATAAACCGTTCACTTGCAGGGTCCACCAACCTATCTACACCCTCCCACTCCTCCGCTCAGCGATCTTGTTGATGTTGTCCTTGCTAAAATAACTTTTAAGATGACTTCAAACTGTCTTAGCATTTTTGGATTAGCATATTGGTCGAAGCTAATGATGCTTTTTTAGTAGTAGACTTATTTTTACTGGGCGTTTCTGTCAGGGCGTTTCTTTTGTTTTACATCAACTCATCAAGTCATGTGTTTGTAATCTTTGTAATTTGATGTAGCGTAATGTTAATGAAAGAGTGCAAGATCAAACTTAATTTCGTATTCCACTTCAATAATTATTCGTGTAACATCAGTAATGTTTGTGGGCAAAAAAATAAATAACAAACTCCCTTCTCTCTCGATTCTTTTGGCGAAGGGTGGGTGGGGTCCCCGTTGGCCCTCCCCCTTGATCCCCTCTAGGCCGTGTCCAGTGTGGCAGGGGATCCCCCCCGGATATTTGGTGCCCCCCCCCCCCCCCACCCTCCCCATGGCAAACTGTGAACAAACTTCTGTTAATAGCGCCCTCTTTAGAATCATCGTTCTCCAGTTCATGTTAAATTCCCATAATATAATGGGTGACTGAATCTCCCGCGGACACACCGGCTGCGACAATACGGTCGGATAGGTGGACATTTCCATTTCTCACCATTGTCACTGCAACGAATAATTGCAATGTATGCTGCCACCTAGCGTCTTAAAACCACATCAAATCATTTCAAAAGAAACATGCATGAAGACTGGTCCCCTATCTTTGTCAGGGGGTATAGGGCAGACACTCGTTCACACAACTAAGAGAAAACGGAGCGTCTCCCTCATTGATAATATAGAATAATCCATACTATATTAAGCAGATTTGACGGGCTGGAACTGATGTATTTATTTGGAGAGAGATTAACTCGACTGGCCCTGTGAATCCTCTTATTAAATTGAGCAGAAGATAAACATTCAAGAGACGATGGATAGGTAATTCTTTACTGAAAAAAGCTTTAAGACTTCCAAATAATTTGGGGCTTATCAAAGTATACTTAATTCTTTAAGACACAATTAATGAGATAGAACTCTAAGTGTTCGTTGAATTAATTTTTAACTGTACATTGTGCAGAAAGTTCCCTCGCGTTACATTCTAGTCTTGTAAACAACAACTATGCCGATGCTGTAAATACTTTCCCCAAGGCCCAGCCTGTGGTTTTTGAATGTTTTCTCTAAAATTAAGCCTTGCTTAAAAAGTTGTGAGACTTACAAATAATGCTTAAAGTATTTTTATATTTTTATCACTTAGGACAGACACACAAAAATCGACTAATAACAACCACAAGTTCTTCCGTTAATTTTGATTTGTGTTTTATCACCTCATTTTATTTTGCATTTCCCATAATGGAGAATGGCAGTTCACAGTTATCATGAATAACAACACAGCGAAATAGAGATCGAATTGTAGAAAATCTCAGTCAAAATATCTTGTTAAAGTTTCCATTGGACAATAATGTATAATTAATCCTCTATCAAGTCCTAAAACGCAAATTCTATTTTGGATAATTATTTATTATTAAAGCATCAAGATCATTTTCAAGATAGTCATTTCCCAAAAGCTGTTAAAAAATACCTAAAGAAAGTATGCATTGACAGCTTTTGTCACTGTTAATACAAATTAACTAAATTCAATAGTGAACACTGAATTTAATCTAATTAACTTTTGAGTTATATTGAGCAATGTACCCTGTTTTAAATATCCTTTAGCATAAATAAATAACTTGGCATATATACGACAGAAGTGCACTGAGTGCCCGTAAGTTGGGCAGTTGTCATGTTCTCTCTCGATAATAATGCCATGCCTATCTGACATTATTAAACTGTAGGTTTCGTATATACCTGTACCATAAACCTGCCTTTATGACTTCTAGTTATCGTTAAAAAATATTTCCGTAACATACGCAGGAAGGTCACTGTGGTGGCCAATCAGGGAACTATAGGACAATATTATTAACTTCAAAAAGGTTTTATTAGAAAAATAAAAATATATAAATAAACACGTCATCCGTTTGAATAATAATCTTTGCGCTATAGTATTCTTCGTCTGGCTGATGAAGGTATAAGCACACTCTATACTTCCCAATAGTTTCTGGACGTTTGTTTCCCTTTTAGTGAGCAAATCAAAACTGTAATCGCTCCTAACTCAATAACTAGTAAGGTCACTTGATCATCATAATAATAATATTGTGTGCAATTTGTTATTATTTTCCGCCTGTCCTGGAAAGGACACTACCTTATTAGCAGTACAGGAAGAAAGCCCTTTCTTTTTTTTATTCAAGAAAGAACTGTTGACCTAATAGCAAAACCACTTCCACCTAGGCCCTTCATAGAGCCTGTAAGCAGGACAAAATTGCAAAGAACACATAATCTTGCCTCGCAAAACAAGCTTACCAGCCAGAATACCATCCATATACCATTGCTGCATGCGACTGCATCGGCACCCCGCTAATTTACTGCTTAACAGCTTTATGAAATTGGACTCTGGAAGTAAAATACGGGCTTCGTCAGCTGCCTGTGGAAGAATAAGGTTTTCAGACTGGGTGCCCTAATAAACTTTACTGTGAGCAATTCCTTGTAGGAAGAGCGCTATTTCGTATCTGTAAATTTTTGGGACGCTATGAGCATGATCGTGGGAAGAACACTTCCTTTTGATCTTGGGAAGAACACTTCCTTCTAAAGTGTATAAAATGAAGAGAACTTCCATCTGATCAATGAAAGAGCGCTACATCCGCGTTAAGAGTTAACAACCATTTAAATTATTTCGTAAATTGTACATTTGGTTCACAGTTAAGCATAAATACCGCCCTCCTCGTCCGACAAAACTCAACTCCCGAGTGCAAAGTAGACACAAATCGTCACATCGCTATATAGCTTTCTCATCATGTCTAATTACACCTTCCCCTCTCTCTATCTCTCATTGTCTTAACCTATCCATAGTCCAATAAATATCAATAAATATTTCCGTTGCTTTCCAAGTCCAAGCTCCCAGTTTGTATAAAAGTCAGTTTGAAATCGATCAGTGATGAGCAGTGAAAGTTAATACTAACAAACTGAACTTTAAATCATTGGGTTAAAGTCGTCTAGTTCTCGACTCGTTGATGGGGTGATCAGCGATTACCATTGTCTGGTTGGAAGCCTATCATATCACTAAGCACGGCCGTAATCGTAGTGATCAGATCATCTTTCTTGACCTCTGGTGACCCCGCCGTGTCTGTTTCGGTGCCGTTTACTGACGAATGTTCCCCGGATGTGCCGTTCCGACCACCATTCTGTGTTTGGAGAGAAAATTGGAGTCAGTCAGAGGTACATTTGCACCCTAACGAAGTGGAGGCTTTTCATACGCTTTGACAGATTATGTCGATACAATTGATACAAAAACAACTTTGTTAGTAAGACCTTTGTTTCAAATTGCAATAATCAATTTAGTAAGAAACTATTCAGCAAAATTGCTGTTACACAGTACCTAGAACTCCTTTCTGGAGAAGTTGTGGTTCTGGAAAGAGCCAGTGTGGTCTTGGCGTTTTGAACAGTATACTCTGCCCTTCCAATGGATGGGGGCTGTAATGTATACCTACGATCATTTTGACTTGGATTTTTTTCACTCGATCTCATTTTTTGGGAGGCAAGGAGACGGCAAGGGAGCCCCCTGCCCCCTCTGGTTGCACCACTGGTAAATTGTAACAGGGCCCTTAGGGCCAAATCACACGAGGCAATTCACAGGCAACCAATTCCAGGCATTCACGTTTCGAGCGATCACACATTCAGTTATTGGGGTAAGATTGTTTGAAGACATACTCATGTGCTACCAAAGGACATACTCATGTCCTGCAGCATGACCTTCATTTGGTTGCCTCAAAGTTGCATGTAAAAGCCAACGAGGCAATGACTTAGACTCTAAAGTTAGTTCTTTGTTTTTGGTGATGACGAACTGGACACAATTATAGTGTTCATTTTGAGTTTCATCGCACTCACCTTTAGAGGGCGCTCTTGTACTGCGAGTGGAGTAGTGGCTGCAACAGAATGGTCTTTCTTATCTCCCTTCGACTTCCTCTTGGAGTTGGACTGCTTCCGTTGTTCTCTCAGCTCCCTTTCCCGATGTCTCTGTCGTCTCCTTCTAAGCTTCTCTTCCCTTCTACTGCTGCTTGATCCTCTCCTTTCACTACTTAGACCCCTCCTCCTGCTGTTATTTGCTCTTCTCTCCGAGCTAAGCCCCTTGTGGGTCCTATTTCTACCTCGCTCCTTTGAACTGTCCCTAATGTTGTTTGGTTCTGGTTTATTTACTTCGTTATCTTCATCCTGTATGCTTTCTCCTCGTTCTGATGGACTGCTATCGTCTGGTTTATCATAAGTTGCGCCCTCTTCGTTGTCAAAACTGCCCTCGTTCGACTCTGTCGTGGTTTTACTTCTGTTTGTCACGGTGTCCTGCGTGAGTGCGCCGTCCACACGCGACATTTGGGAGCCTTCGGTGGCTAGCTGGTCTGAGTAGTCGACGACCACATCTTTCGTCCGTCGGTCTTCTGTTAATGGCGCCATTTTTGTTGTTGTTGGGGCTGCTGTAGATGGTTGTGTTTGCGATGGCGGTGCTGGTAGATTGCAGTAGGTCTCGAGGATTGAAGACTCGCAAAGGGACTGGCAACATCTTGTCGCAATGCCGTCGTGTGTCGGCGCTCGACGTGAAAAACCTGTAGTTGAAAAAAAGGTTTCCATATAAATTCACCACTTGTAAACAGATTATTTTGAGTAATATAGTTCCTTCAAAGGAAGGTGGTTTTAAGAGAAATGTGCTCAAAAGTTGAGAAACGTTTCATATGAAACGTTTCTCAGATTGTGTTTTCCATTGGAGGATTATGTTCTCTCTGCGTGGACCTTCGATAAACTAAAATCGCTACCATCTTTTGAAATACCATATTTACAGCTTCTTTGTTCTGCAATTACATTAGATGAAAAAGACACACACAAAAATGGTTCCCAAAACCAAAGGTATACTTTGCCTTTGTATCATCAAACAAAATGATTTACTAGAAGAGCACCCTCTCGTGACCATTAATGTCTATTTACAATTAGTTATCGAATCTTGGCATCTGTAACAATCAACCCAGTCTGAATTGCCTTGGGGTCATTGCTCAGTTGATGACACTATTGTTCGTTATCTGGCATAAAAATTCCATTGTACTGTCACACCATAGAGCCTCCAGATACCATAATTCGCACACTTTCTAGTGTTTCCACTATCAGCTCGTAAAAGAGTCATATATACGACCTATTTTTCTGTTAGATTTTGAAATGTAGTCAATGGTTACATAATTCAACCATGTGCCTTTTGGAAAACAGTCAACTCGCCCCCAGTCAAGTCCTATTTAATACAAAGTCGCCCCTATAGCAAAGTCGCCAGTCACATACAATCTCACCCGTCTCAAAGTTGCCCCAGACAAAGTCGCCCTTACCCCATGTCGACGCCTCCCCCCTCGACACAGTCGCCCCCCCCCCCCCCCGCTACAAAGTCTACCAGATGAAGGTGCTAGGTGCCTTTTTTCGCCTTGCGGCGCGTCTCTTCCTTGGCAAAGCAGCCAATTTCGATAATGGCATTTTGAGAAAAGGAAGATCTTGTTTTGCTATAAAACGGGATGAAAGTGTAAAAGGAAGCCGAAATAGGGGTAAATTCACATCCATGCATTAGCGGGCACATGAAACTTTGAAATGGGGAAAAACGCCATGAATTTACCAAAGAAAGCAACATTTTCAAGTTAGGATTTTCTTTGCCATGTCATGGAAAACCTTGTTCTTCTCGGCAAACAAACCATCACACCATTTTCACATAACCCATTTCAAAGCCAGTGATCTTTGAAGGCTTGTTTTTTCGCTGGCTATAAAAATCAAAAAATGACATGAGGCTTAACAAAGCTCCGTGATGTCATTATCAATGAGGGAGAAAGTTATGCCAGACACGCCGCCGGTCGAAATGCGCCGCCGGACCCACGGACCGACTTGCTCGGGACGCAGGGTAGTCGCGCACTGTTGTACTTTTCCCCGGTCCCTTGCGGGAAATTGGAGAGGAAAATAGGACTAGTTCCGCCAGGAGTGTTGAAAGAAATGAAACAATTATTGTTTCTTTGGTGGTCGATGCCAGATTTCGCTGATGACACGACAGTGGAACTCATAACAATTTTATTGCATCTCAATGCGAGAAATTTGCATTTGTAAAAACAAAAATGATCAAATAAACAAAAATGACCTATTAATAACAAGAAATAACCTCAAATAATAATTATACAATGACATGAATATGAATATTATGTACAAACTTGTTAATTTGCATATAAGTGTAATAAATTATTTTTTTCTGAATTTATTTTTTAAAGTTTTTTAAGCGCGTCAATCTCGCTCTGATAGAAAGGGGATATTGATCTCAGTATGATCAAACATGATCAATTAATAATCAATCAATCAATCAATTAATTAATCAAAGCAATTTATATAGCTCTGATACCCATACAAAATATTATGTTCAAATGCGCTTCGAAAAAAACGTCACAGCCTGTTTATTGAATAAAATCATTGTATCCAATGAAATCACTGATTATGTAAAGCCAATACCTGTCTTTCTGATAAAGACCGGGCACCAGTCTACCCTTAAATGTGTTCTTACTTTGTCCTGGTGAATAGTAACCTCTATCACCACAGATTGACCTAAGCGCCTCCGCTAACTCCCTTCCACACAGCTGGACTGGAGAGGCATAGTTTAGCATAGAGGCGTGAGCCAACACTTCGAATAGTACTATCAGCTGGTATTGGTTCATCTTGAATAATCTGAAAAGACAAAAGGAAGATCAAAATAAGTACAAAACAGCATTTTTTTCAAAGACCATCTTCAGTGTGTTTTTTATTTATTAACTTGAAAATAACAAAGAATTGCACAGCCACAAACGGCTGTATCCGAGAACTTATAGCACCAGGGCTCCATTTTGAAGATCAACATTTTTTTTTTAAAGCACAAAAGGCAACCAGAAGCCGACATAATTTTCTTCCCATAAAGACTTTACTCGGATACTGCAATGCAAGATTTGACTCGTTGTTATTACACTGACTCGACTCGGATTTAATACTGTAATAGAAAACTGGAACAACTTAGTTACAAGACTTGACTCGTTTCATTACAATGACTCACTCGATTTAATAAAATGGAACCTAACTTGAATCACCACACTGTGATACCTAATTCGTTTAGATAAACTGACTCGACTCGATTTAATACAATGGACCCTGACCTGAATCACCACAACTCGAAACGAATTGCTGACTGGAACACTACACTCGGGTCTGTGACGAAAGTCTTTTTGACTCACTTTTGAGTTACTTTCTATTTACTTGATAATTTTACTTGAAATTCCATGTGTATAGAGAAGCTTCGAGGACATTTTTTTATTGGGGAATGGTTTACACATTCAACCCGGGGACCCATAACAAAAGAGCACAATATAGTCCCCAGTTGGGTAAACGCCCCCAGTTGGAGAGTGCGTACAGAACCAATGGGAGCTGTTGCCCCAAAAGTTAGTGTGCAAACAAAAGAGGGCATTATATGACGTCCCCGTGCAGGTGTTTAACACACTTGTTCGTGTGTGGGTGGGTTGGGGTGGGGGTGGGGGGTTGGAAGGGGTGCTGAGGTGGCTGTCTTGAGTCCGGAGTAGATAACACACGTCTATCGATATCGTTGTGATATTAGTCGAAATCTCATCGAGATATACTAATGATGTCTAGAGAAACTTTGTTATCTAATGAGCGACCTGATAGTGCTACATTATATAAGGGTCTGCGTAAAACTTCTCAGACGCCCAGACAATGGACAGGCAGATTGTCTTTCAACAATGTTGAACAATAGTGTCAATGTCCTGCTGACAGCTTCATTTTATCTGGTACATTTTCGTTATCGAAGAAATCGAGTTGATAATGTTTGCTGAGTAGTTGCTGCATTTGAAGATCATGATGCACTAGTCTCAAAATGAGTTACAATTTGTTACTAATGTTTGAACCGCAAAGACGGCGCTTTCAACGCCATTGCATCGCCATCTGAGAAACGTTTCTGACAGTAACGTGTCTCAGATTCAAATTTGGGGATGACTGGTATCTTTTCTTTAACCACATTACTTCAAAGTGAAATGATTCTCAACATGCCTTTATTATACTATCGAAAGCTGCTGTACTTCTACCCAGTAAGTTTGTTTTGCCATTAGTTTTAAGAGTGATTAATTTTACTGTTTGGCATCAAGTAGGCCTACACTCAGTTCACACACGCCCTCACGGGGTCCAAAAAATACTGCAAACTGCAGTAGACGACGACTTGATACAAAGACTACGCCGACTGAGCACAGATTAACAGACCCTGCATGGTCACGCTGCCAAGCACTTTCTGAACATGTATACGTATTCACAATAATTAAATATACAAATCAGGAGCCATTTTTGTTGAGCTGCTTAAGCAAAAAATTCGCTTAAGCACGAAAATAGCTCGCTTATTTTACACATGTTACTGGCAAAAATGTCATGCCATAAAAATATACATTGCTTGTGGACTTTAAGCTGTTGTTTACTTAGCATAACAATTGAGTGAAGTCTTGGCCGGTTATCTGGTTTTACTAGGCAAGGATCTTTTTGCTTAAGCAAAATGTTGTGCTTAAGCAGCTCTATGAAATTGGGCCCAGATTCTAACCTCCAAGCCTTGGTTTAGTTACATTGATTTAAAACAAAAAGTCCATTGTGAGTATACACCCGCATAATTATGACGTCACGCGCCTATGAAAATCTTTTTATTGCTGAGAGTTGTGCGTGGCGCGTGCACACATGCGCGTTTCCCTTTTCTGACTTCAGTGTATTTGGATCTTGTACCCATGAGTTTATTTGTTGATTCGTAGCTGTCGACATAACAGCTTTATGAAATTGGACCTACGTCAAACATACTGACTGTCTCAAGACATTATTGTTACCCTCTTTTCAAAAGTAAAGTGCGCACTCAACGAAAACATTCGGTCAACTTTGTACAATAGAGTTGCACCCACTGATATAAACACAACGTCAAAAGTTCAATGTATTTTAGATTCCAAACAGGGTAATGTAGCTAGTAAGTTATAATTGACAAGTTTCTCTCATAAATATACAACGTCAATTTCAGTCACACCGGTGTCGTCTAGATTACCAATTTTCTCGGTAGAAATCGAAAGTATTGTTTGCTAAAGCTTGCTCCAGTAACTTTATCGGCAGCTTTTTGGGTCAAACTGTTTGCGCGCGTCGAAGTTTGTTGTTCTTGGTTTCATTTCCTAGTCTTGGTGTTCCTGTGACTTGTAAACACGACTAAATGAGACTACAGTTTCACTCCTATATCTATCTACGGTTTTATGTTGTTGTTAAAGGCAAAGTATACCTTTAATTTTTGAAGCTCTTCGATTGTTTGAATCAAATGTAAATGTAGAAATATAATACACAAATATAAAAATTAATGTAAAAATTTCATTTCAAAGGGTTATCGCGGTTTCGAGATATCGCCAAAACCCGGAGCGAGTATGTCCCACGCAGGAAAAATAATCACTGCTATAATTATCGGGAGTACACAATCTGATAAACGTCGAAAGTAACAGTTCTCATGTTCAATGTTTGGGGCACAATATATCTTTTTACATAACCACATTACTTTAAATCTAGAAAACAAATCATTACTTTCACAAAAGTGTGGTTAAACGCCTGTTTAACTTTTCGGGCATTCACTATTTGATCAACACTGAAGTTACATAAAATCCATGTCTTGTTACCTGTCTACATTTGTAACATTCAACACTGACTCACATAAGAACAAAATGGGACCAGACCAAAATGTCATCCCAGCCTCGGTTTGGTTACAATACATTGATTCAAAGAGTGAGATAAAAAAGTCAGAAATAGCTAAAAATGTCAGAAGCGTGCGCTCGATGACAGAAAAGGAGACAATATTGAAGCTACATATTATTTAAAAATAGATCAATCATAATTACGCCACAGTGATAATTGAAAAGGGATTAATTATAGAATAAGTGTAGAAGGGTTGATGAGACAATAACGTGAAAAGAGCAACCCAGGAGAGTGTTGAAGACAAAATGAAGTCAAAAGTAGAAACCCACATCGAGACTACTCGATCTACGATCGACCATTATTTGATTAATTAACCATCATACCTGTAAATGGGTGACTTGTGATTCGTCCAATAGCCGACAAAAACGAACGCTCAATTAAACTTCGGCAGTTCAAGTTTTGAAGTTTTGAAGTTGGAGAGTTGAAAAACCGAAGCTATAGCAAGCTCGGGAAAGGAATGAAGTTGAATGTTGCTAGCAGGGTGTGGATGGAAGAAGCAGGCAGTCATGTAGCATGATCAAGACCGGTGACCGAAGAGGTAGCCAAGTGTCGACAAATACCTGTTTTTATAGCCAGCAGTCAGTTAACTTTTTACTTAGCATACGCCAGAACAAATCGGTTGCAATTATACATCCTCGTGAAACAGATAACCTGGATTTGATACAAAGTCATCAGAAATAAACCCACACAATCTTTCAAGATCTCGCCTTTATCGAGTAACTAAGTAACCGGCTAGATGAAGAGGTTGGTGGTGGGATGCTGCGACGTCATAATTGAAATTCCACATCACAGTGAGACTACTAATCTTAGAGATGTTGAGGACGCAGCGATGCGGGAGGAAACAAGTATTTTCAGTGAAAGTGTTCGGTATTTGTAAAGTTTAGATTCCCCAAGTTGTGATGATTGAGTGTGGGTGAAATAATGAGTTGAAATTATGCAAGCTTCTGGTGTTGACACCATCCCTCCTTCGGTGTTACCAAAGTGTTAAACCACGCCCTCTCGCTATACTTTGGCATCAATAATTGAAATGTCATAACTGCTTGAACGACATTCGTCAGTTTGCACACACGTGGGTAGAGGGGTATGGAGCTGATATAAGGCCCACCCACTTGATGCCTAGTGCTTACAGGGTTCAGACAGTGATGGGCTGGCCCCAACCAAACAGCCGACCGTCTGAATAGCGTGATCCCCGGCGGGTCATGAAGAGGCGACCCTGGCCCGTTTAGGCTAGCCGTGCTCCTCTCGTATTCTGCCCTTGCCTCGAGTATGGGATGGTTGAGTTGAATTGGGTTGATGGTTGTTGCACGTGAGGTGGGAGATTGGAGCAATCTCGAATCTTGAAGTAGATATCGCCGTATCCTAATCACATCGCATGCACAAGACGTTCACAAACTGTTGGTATTTCCTCTTTTACGGCAGTCCCCCACCTCCACATGAATAACAACACGATGCATTTTGGTTTGTACAAAAACAAATTGAATGTTAAAAAAAGTGACAAATTCCAGGACGAAAAACGATTAAGATGAAAAGGTTAGGAATTGACATTCCTCTTAAAACAATCTTGATTGTAGGATAGCGAGATACATGCACCAGACAAAGAGTTCAAATGGGATGCAGTAGCCTACGTGGAATAAAGCTGTTGGAATGGGTCTTTGTTCTACATCTCAGCCAAGCAAAGGTGTAGACAGCCTGGTTTGGCACATTTACCATGAAAATATCGGTAGAAAAGACAGATGTTGGCCACAGACATTACAATAGGAACGATAAAAACCCTACTTTAATAGACTGAAAGCTTTCCTTTGGTCAAACTTTGACGCTCTCTGACGCATGGACGGTTTAAATTACTGTTCTCGTTTCGTGCTGAAAAATGTTTCCCCCTTCAACATCTAAGGTTTCGTATATTAATACATTTATCACCCATGCCATGATAACTACTACTGAGTTGTGTCTCGTGTTGATGGGTAATAATTGACGATCTTCTTGTGTCATAAAATCGGTCCTACGTCACCGGGTTCCACGGGCATACGATATGCTAATTACAAACGCAACACAAACTCTGTCCTGTATTCGGTGTTGCATTTACACGGCAACAACGCATGAGTACCTTAATAGTGCGGCTTCTTCTATCATGAGAAAATCATTGGATTCGAACCCACGACCCGTACAATCTGACAGGACTCAAACCGTGTGAAAAGACACTCTCTCTGGGCCAAATGATAGAGTCGCAATGACACTGATCCCTTAGGTATACGCCAAAATGTCATTGATTGTAGCACGTGGGAGGGTGGGCTCGAACCCCACCCAAGTAATCTGTATTAAAATCAAGTACTGAACCATGTTACATGAAGACCATTCATTCATCATGTACACAACAGACGTATAACTTATTGTCTCTTGTGAAATTATAAACCATTTCAAACAGTCAACGACTGTTTTGATTGGCTAACATTGGCTTGGTCATGACCCCAGGTGGTGGCGTCCTAGGAAACAGTCTTGGTGATTTTCAGTCGCGCACTGTGTAGTGCAAGTTGAACCCAGTGTTTCAGTTTCGATTATAAGACGCTCAGTTATCGTGGAAAACAACCAATTTAAAATTATGTATTTATCTGCTTGAAGTCCACTTTATGTTCACCACGGGCCATCGAAACGGAACAAAAACTTGGATCAGGATTAGCCACTTGATCATAAAATAAGAGGTTTGGTGTATAGTGGGGTTATTTCAGAGAAAACGCAAACTCAAGAGTTCACTCTAGTTTTCCTCTTTCATGCTTGACACTAATTTTGACTGAGAATCTGGAGACCAAGGAGCACACACAAAGAGTTTTGAAACATTAACGATGTGTTGTTGCCCTCTCAGAACACGCCCTGAAAATGATATTTTGTTTGCTGAAGTGTTTACTCAAAGACTAAGGGGATCGGAATGTATCATTGATGCCTAATCCATCATTAAACCCACCACTTCAAAATTGTTGTTACTCATACCTATATTATTTGTCTACATATAGCTGTTGGCTCTAAACAAAAGTCACGTAAACATTTAAAACAATTGCCGAATGTCCTTGTCACATGGATTTAATTGGACGTATATTAGAGACCTCTCTCCCCGCAAGCGAAAAAATCAGATACCCGAAGATCGACTCATGAGTGAGCCTTGAACTTGCAGCGAGAGGCCGAGTGAAGCTGCCGGCCTATCGGCCTGGAGACTGGGGCTACTTGCATCTCGCGATCAGGAATGTCTTCGGAATTCTTTTTAAACGGATGTTCAGCCCAAAGGCTTGTTTTTTAAAAAAGGTCAAGAGTTGAAAGTAAGTCCAAGAAAGGAAACATGGATTATGAGCTCACTTGTTTTTGCTTACAAGTTGGATTTGTGGCGGCTACGAAGAATAAATACACGTCAACAAAATCAAGAAAACTTGTTTAGCGGTTAGGTGTTCATGCATAATGAAAACAATTGAGTGTGTCTTACCTCTCTTCCGCAACCTCGACCCCAAGATTTGAATAAAGGCAGACGACAGGCTCTTAATCACACCTCTACTCCGTTTAGAATGACCAAAATAAAAACTCATATCCAGAATTTATACTACACCAGCAGTGGTGCGGAGAACCTGGCAAGCCTCCATTTTTCACCACCCCCTTTTTTCACCCTCCAAATATTTGTCCTGGAAAATTTGTTGTCATAAACCATTTCCGAAACGCCACTAATAGAGGAAATTTATTACACGTGTTGTCTAACAATCCATAAAGACAATAATATAAGACGTTGGACTCATGATTGTTTCCTCGATATCTCTGCGTTTAACGGTATAGATGAAGGATCATCACACCATGTCTGTCAACAGCGTGGGAGTTTCAAAGACGAATTCTCGCCCACGTGTATAGAACAAACTTCAAACGGAGAGGTTCGCATAGTATGACTTTTCCGCACTGTAACCGAGGAGTAATTAAAACAAGTGAGATTCTTTGGTGCTTGTTTTGGAATATCTCTAAGGATGGGATGAAACTATCAATAGAAAGGGACTAAACACGTGGGTGTATCTTCTCTGTTTTTCTCTTTTTCTCAATTATTTTTAAGAAAGCTGCCGAGTGCAAACAGACTGAAGTAGGATCAAGTGATGGCAGACTACTTGTACACAAAGACAATATTTAAAGATAGATTGAGTGCCAAGTGCATGCAATGTGTTGTTAAAATGTACACTATCAGTTGGTATCCAAGCAATGAGGTGTACTTAGATTGTCGTTTGTCAAACTATTTCTTCTACTGAAGTGTTGATGGCAGCAAAGTTAACGTGAGATTGTAAGAAGACAATTACTAAAACTAGCAAAGACAAAGCAAAATGTCCTTGTCCTATTGTTGAATTAAGAAATATGTGGCTCACAACTTAAGCAGGTTGTTGTTTTTGTAAACATTAGAAACAATAAAAGAGAAAACGAAAATGAAAGGAGGCGGTCGGGTTATCGTATTGTTACGATAGGACCCCGGTTCGAATCACGCCGAGGGGCACCGTATGGATTGGGTTTCCAGTCCCTGTCTGCGTGGGTTTTCCCTGAAATATTTATTTCATGTTTTCCTCCCACATCTAAAACTGAAACTTCATTCCTTAATTGTCTTCTCTCCATTTGGGTTCTTGGCTAGTACAGTGATTACGTTTGCTTTTCTGGGAGTTTATGGCTTCCATAACGCAAAATAAATGCAGTGGAAGAATATCGCTTCAAGAATATTTGCATGTTTTTCTTAACAGCTCTAACTGGCGTGGTTTGTTTCATTATATCAAAATGTAATTTTTTTTTTCAGTTTTGGAAAAAGAAACTTTATCCCCCCTAAATCAATATTTTGGCAAACAAAATGTACACATAATGAAACTGCCTCTAGCTAAATGTTGGTATTTTCACCAGTTTCCCCGAGTCACTTCTGTCTGTCCAAGTTGTATTATTGTGGTCATACTGTCATGTTAGATTGCCATGTTTATTCATCACTTTTAAGTTTGACGGTCACAGTATCCCCCCAACGACGTGTTGCAAAACTTCCCGTGGGTGTAGTGTACAATGTAATTAAGACGTGGGGACTCACAGTTGCCTCTTAGCCGTTAATATGAGCCGATCTACGGCGGCAAATAACGGGACTAAGAGGGGCGCGTGCTCGTTACCATGGTCCAGTGGTCTCGAAGAACTCCCACACTCACACGACACATCATCTGCTGCCTACATCAAACCATCTATATTGGTTTTTGGACTTGTTTAATTGCTATGTCTTCTAATGGTTTATTTGTTTCTGTAGCATCTTAACGCAACTCATCCCCACGCAAATTCAGCCTTTGTGAAGGTTGTTTTGATGTGTATCAGGTATTGGCATGGGTTGAATTGGAGGCGATTACCAAATGGTATTATGGGTACTTGTTGAATCACACAGAAATTAATGTCCACATATTTACATTAAACTTACACGGTTTGAAGATTTTGGTAGTAGTAGAAAGCTTCCCTTAGAATATTACTTGCTGATGTGCTATATAGTGTTTGAGGAATAAGTAAAACAATGTCCCACTCGGAAAATAATTTTCGTCTCAGGAAACGAAAATTATCATCCGCATGTAAAACGTATACACCAGCATGATAGAAATGTAGCTAATGGTAATTGTTAATCCCAACAATCATTATTTCAAAAAGAGGGCCACCCGGAGCCACGGGCATACGGGGGAATTATCCCCCAGTGCCCACCCCCCCCCCCCCCCACCCCCATCCCCACACACCAACCGCCGTGTCGATGAAGAACATTGTCAGTTTAAGCTGCGGGAACACGTTTATGGGCAATAAGCTTAAAGTCCAGTTATTGGGCTGACACATGATGAAGCTTTTAACCCCGTTGTAAAGCCAGTTGTATTTGTAACAATCACAGAACTTCATGACCGCACTGAACTAACGAGCAAAGGGTGATGACCTAAATATGAAAAGGAGTCAGTGGTTCAGTTCGACTGGGTGGCCGTGGCCAGCACGAATCAGGCCCGAGTTAAACATGACCACAGAGCCGATGAGCCGTGACACCACACAGGGCCTGTCTGGTGACGGGGTCTTTCCTCGGCTCGTCCTGTTGGTCCGATGATATAGACTGACACTTTAAGGGACTCTCGAATCAATTATGATTATTAACCAATAAGCAGGAACAATTTTCTGCTTAGCAGAAATGAGCAGGATACTCACAAATTGTACATGTCACAGTTTGGCTGGTTAGTCCTGGTAAGCATTATTGTGTTGTGCTGAGCTACATTTTACAAGCAGCTCTGTGGAATTGGGCCCATGAAACTCCACACGGAGCATCTCTTGGGATTTCATTCTCGTCGCGTGTTGTTTCCTATACGCAGACCCCAGGGCCAAACCGATTGTGAAGGTTTTTTTCAGGAACACTATCTTTGCTGCTTGCATTGCACTTATTCTGTTTGGAAACTATGCTTTCGCCAGTCGTCAAATGAGAACCACATGGCCAGGGGTCTTCCCTTACAAGTAGGCCCTATATCATACGTCTGTGAACAACAACTTTTATCAAGTTTTGCCGCCCCCCCCCCCCACCCCCACCAAACAAACAAAACATATAAAAAACGTAATAATAAAGCGAAAATTGTTCTCCCCAAAAATAAATTTAACCCGAGAAAATATAAGAAAATTTGGATTTCGACCGACCTTCTTCCTCCATGGTCCGAGTGCTCCACAAACCTTTCTTCATTTCGTAAAACAATGTGATCCTTATCTCTTTAACCCATGTTCATTGTTTTCGCAAGATAAGGAAGCTGTGATCACTAACAGGGAAAACAGCGCCCGAACTCTAATAAAGTTACTCGCTTCGTTAACAGTCTTTCTTAGAGACAGAATAAGTCATCTTTCCGTGTGGGGTTTATTTTTCTTCTTCTTACAGAAACTGAAGCACAAAGCTGTGGTGTGTTGTTGGTCCGTTTTTGAGTGAGCGAGTCAGGTTGGTTGGTGGTAACTGATTGCTTTTCCGCGGATAATCCATGTTTTTCCTACTAAAGCTCTCAGTGTTGAGTGATAATGCCTGGTCATAAGTGTACAGGGAATTTAAGTGTAGGAGTTTACGTTCACACGAACGGTAAACCGCACACCACTAAACCTGAGCAATGTGTGTTGAGCACACTTTATTAACATGTCAATTGTCAGTGTTTTTCAAAACACAGCTACCGTGTGATACAAACTTATTGTATCATAAAGAGGCGGACGACATAAATTGTTAGCATCACCTGACTGGAGAACAGACCAAAAAGTTCAGGACTCTCAAAAATATGTCTCCGTTTATAAGAAGTTCCCGTATACTTTGTACACAAAATTAATGCTCTTTAATGCAAGGGTTGTGGGTTCGAACCCCACCGAGTATCATGTATACCTGTTGATCTGTAGGTCTTGAATTACATGTAGGCGACACGGTCATGTACATGTAGCCTATTACACAATTGAATCCTCATTTTGTCCCGCATTTCATTTTTAAAGAATTGTTGTTGTTGTTGTTGTTGTTGTTTTTTTTGTTGTTTTTTTTCAACTGGTCCAGATTCAAGTAGAATTTAAGGTTGCCGAGTGAACGGTGCATCTAAAGAGCCCATTCTGAATAATCGAAGCAAGGTTGTGAATTTTCACAAGGGTCCCTTGTAAAACCATTATGTGTGCTATCTTTAATTACATTGGTTTCTTTAAGACGGAGTAGAGTCTTAGGTACCGTCTTAACCAATCATGGCCCTCAGCTTCAAAGTCCTCCTCAGCTTAGAAACTGATTTTGGGATGGGGGTATGTCAAACCTTATTGAATTGATACTAGGTGGCCTATATCAAGTTACACAATGACCCAAAACTACGTGTGACACCAACCGGCAAAAAACAATAAAATTACTTTCTAGACCTTCCTGAAAATATCATAAAAAACAATCCCAGACATTTCCAGACAATCGAAAACAAAGTCGTAAATCAACAATTAATCCAAGTCAGATGCAACTTTTTATTTGCTTTTTTTTTCCAGTTCAAGCTTTAGTTGCGATCATTGTATATGCAGTCAATGTGAACCATATAACAGCTATTTCTTTCCCATAACGTTATCTTTATAACATATCTATGGGGTCCAGTGTTAAACTGCAGACTTGCAATCACAAGGTTGTAGGTTCGAATCCTAAGTCTACCGCCGATTTCACAACGACTAGAATAGGTTTCGGCTAGTTAATACTAAACTACATATTTATTGACATTTTTATACATCGAGTTTCTAGCAGAAATTGATTGCTCAGGCAAACCAAATCTTATATATTGAAAGATCATAAGATATGTGGTTGTATTTACGATGAATATGTCACAAACAGAAGGAACATTATGTTCCTTCTATTTTCGTAGGTTTAGAAGTGACCTGCTTAAAAGTTCCAGGTCATTAAAAAACCTACGAAAAGGAGGGTATGTACGCCCCTCCCCCTCCAACTCACCCGCCCAAAAAAGGGGTCGCTTTGTGAAAACTGAAAAAGAGTCACTTTATAAAAGCAGCATACACATTTCAAATTCAGCCAATCTAATTTGCACCAAGAGTGTTTGATTTCCGTATGCTCCCATTCTCCCGGTCCGTGTAGGCCTAGTTCCTTTGGTAGATCACGAACTTGTTCATACACTTCTTTCTTTAAAAAAAAACAATTCAGTGAACGTGTTTCTACCTGACGTGGCGTCATTTTTATCCCCTCGTATTCGAGACTTTATATTTTTTAATAAACAACTTTTGAAGAGAGAGGGAGGAAAAGAGCTCCGAAATTCCCCGGGGTAAAGTTGGGGGTCGCGGTTGGCATTTTAGATGAATGAGATGTTTGCTTTGCGCTTGTGTAGTATGAGTTGTTTGCGGGCAGGCTGGGCTCAAGGGACCATCTGCGTTACCTTTTAGCAGACTACCCCCTTTCGGGTGGTTCAGATTTGAGAAGTTCAATGTCAACTGAATTAGTACGGAATCAAGGAGCTGTTTTGTCTGGTGGAACATTTTTTTAATTAGTTAGGAGGTATTAACGATGATTTTGAAGATGGTCCATGTGGTCAGAGGGCTGGGAAACCTAATTGTGATTGTCAAACCGTTAATTACACCGTTTCACACAATCTTCTCTTTATACTTTATCGTGCCCAGAACCCGTGCTGTGTCATTTACAGATCGCTCACTCTCCTGCTATGGACCAACAATAATGGAACACTTTTCCAAATCACATCAAGGATGCTCAGACTTTTCATGTTTTATAAGAAACTGCTCAAATTTGTTCTAATGTTCAACATTAGTGTAGACTGTAATTAATTTCATGTAACTGTCTTCTGCGCATTTAAACAGTTTCTGTTGATTTTGGTGTGACATGAATATCTTCCGATCGATTGAATGATTGGATAAAATCATCTACATAACTGCTGCCATGTTTCGTGAAATGTGTCCTCAACTGATAGATCTAGAATTACGGGGCTTTGTTGTGAGATATTGTGTAGTCACCTTTTACATTCGTGTCTGGAGTCAAAAATTACTCAAGTTCAACGGACCCTGGAAGGCCAGGCCGGCTAAGAGAAAAAAAAATCTGCAAATAAGTTGTCAAGTTCAGAATTTCTAGCTTGTCCCCTCGAGGGGCAATTTCTGGGCCACCAAATTGCCACCATCTTGTGCGATCACTGCGGATAAATCGCATGCCTCCGTGAACAGATCACAACAACAACGTTAAAATGCTGAAAGGAACTCGGTGGGGCTTGAAAACCGACTTGTGGACGAATATATGGGACATTCGAATCTCGGTCATGTTCGTATAGAGACCAAAGTTGGACTTGGATACCAAATTCACACTGTCTCGATTAACTCAGTTGATTTCAATATATATTTGGTTTGCGGTAACACCATGTGTGTGTTTACATACCAGGTAGATTTTTGTTCTTTTAGAGATCCGCGGAGTAGATTTTCGGGTTTCAGGAGACTTCTCTGTTCTGCAAAGAACTGTCCTGCTTTTTATCCTGGGCGGAAGGTAGAATCTTGTTGATTTCAGTTTGCGAGAAATAAAACATTTTACTGCTTTCTTCCTCCGTAATTTAATGTAAGTTAATTTAAACTAATGCTTTGTGATTCTCGATTCATGAAGAGGAATCAATATGCTGTTGAGGAGAAATAATCCACAAGTTTGGTTTACGCGGCCTTGACTGACCTTTACCTTTAAAGCGGCCAAGACTTGAGCCACGGATTCAGTGCATTGGTTTTACTTCCCTCCTTAAATTTCTACAAAATACAAGAAAGTGTGCTTCAAACTCATGGGCCCATGGCCCTTTTTTCTGTCTCCCCCAAAGATATATCTGGGCTAAATGTCTGCCTCATTGGTTGTGAGTAGTGCCTAGTGGATTTGACCCAAATCAACAACTGAGAATGTTGATGGCTTCTTTTCTGCTGCATAATATATACTGAACAAGTTCAAACTTCCGGAAACGGAGTTCAATACTTGTAGACGATCATTGTGTTTAAATAACAGGTGGTAAGTCGGGAGAATGTCTTAAGTAAGTGATCAGAAATATTATTTCTGACATGCTCGAATAACTACGAGCCCCTCAAGACCGACCCACGTAACCCGCCGCGATTGTAAATAAAGGTACTTGTCAGGGGACCGAACGGCGTGATTGGTCGGCAGTTGAAGGGCTGGTATCTCCCGGGAGTTGGGCTCGCTACGCCGGCGGTAAGAATCGAGGCAGCCGCCCTGCTGGCCGGTAAAGTCAGCCGGTTGTCGGCTTGCAGACAATTCAAAACAACTTCACCATCACGGCCAGGAGGGCCGGCAGGCAGGGCGAAACAAAAACTAGAAGTCAGACGAGAAACTAGTTTGTCCTAAAACAATTTAATTGAATGGTTTTGATACTGCAGACAATTATTGTTCAGGCTGCGCCGACAGTTAAACATTTTGTTATTGTTTTTCTTTTCTTTTCAATTGTAACATTTCAATATAAAAGGGACACACCATTGACCAATGAATGTCCAACCTGTAGCAATAACTCTTTAACATCGAATTACTTATTTGAAAACATTCATGTTTTATAAGCTATTAACCTACAATTTCAAGGGTTTTTTAATCTTGAAAACTAAACAAGGTTTAAGTTGATACAAGTAACACTAAATTAAAGGGACTGATACATTTTGCCAATCACTCATTAATGGCCCTCAAAACTTGTCGATATTATTATAGCATTTTGAGAAACATTTCAATTCGACAGATATCAGTTGTCAAGCCCAAAAATTTGAACCTGAGAAGCGTTACTATCAGTACGCTTCTTAGGTTGTGTATTCCTTTAAAACATTACTGAGTATTCTTTTACCTAGACAAGTTCGTTCTGGAATTCGGCGATATATCTCAAAAACGCGACCACCCTTAAAAAAAGAAATGTTAGTTTACATTACTATTAATTGAATAGAACGTGTCGAAAACCAAAGGTAAATTTTGCCTTTAATACTGCCCCCTTCACTAGGGTTGTCCCCGTCATCTACAAGGCGGTAGTGGGTGGGGGGGGGGGGACTTACGTATTTTACTAGACTGTTGTTTTATTGTCAACAATCACTTGCTTATTCTAAACAATGGAGGGCGCCTTGAGGAAGTTGATCTCTAACGTCACAGTTGGAGTTTCCACACACAAAAACAACAAAACGTTTTTATCAAGAAAACAAACTTAACCTTAAACGCATTTGCCGACGACGCGTCAATATTTGGACAACACTGAACCTGTAAGTAAGCTGCAACAATTGCATCATCGGGTTCGGCTTTGCCTCGCTCTCCAATAAGTCACGTGCGTTTCGAGGAATACCGAGAATTTGAAAAAGGGCTCCACGTGTCAAAGACTTGTAAGAACTTTTCAGTTATTGAAACGATCATGATGACGCCATTATAACGACTATTAGCGAAGTTTCTAAGTTCCTACAGTTTAGCAAGGTGCCCTTAATAAATTGCTCTCGTGTGAAAAGGGCTTTAAAATTATTTCGCGTACGTCCCTTGTCAAACTTCTGCAATGTTGCAAATGATGTGAGGGACCCTGGACAGTACACATCAAGTGTTTTCCTTTCCTTTTACCCAATAATTGCTAAACTAAGTGCTAACCAAGCTAAAATTTAGACATATCTCTTTCTGGAGTAACGTAGTTTTGAAAAAGAAGTGACTTCTTAATTTTAATCGAAGAAGGAATTAAGGCCTGAGTGAACCATTCTCATGGATCTGAAAGCACACCAGAGTTAAGCAACAGGGGTGTTTTTTCTTCATTATTTTCTTGCAACTTCGATGGCCAATTGAACCCAATTTTCACTTAGTTGTTTTATGCATAGGCCTGTGTTGAGAATGGTTTTTAACAATTACCAAACGTTTCCAGAGCCTAATTTTTGATGATACTTATCATGTCTTGCCCATGAAATACCCTTTTTTCACAGTCAGTAAAATGAATTACTGATGTTGTATTTCGGCGTTGATTGCTTTGTTTTGATGCCTCCTCCTCTGATCACGTGACAGGAAGACCTCACGAGAGTATAGAGGGACGTGACAACATGGTGCAACTTAAGACAAGACGGGAAAATGACCGTCGAAGGTCGGACACATTAATGGAATATTTCTCTTGTTGGTGGTCGCCAAACCATAGAAGGTTAAATCCTCATTACTTAGCCCCATCGGAGATTGCTTAATCAAGACAGCTTGCCAGACCCAGTCGACAGAACAACATCAATTGGCGTCGATGATTCTATAACAATGTTTACCCCCAATCTGCGGGTATATACACCTGGGCCCAATTTCAAAGAGCCGCTTAAGCAGACAACATTGTTTAACGATTGTCTGCTAAGCATAAATGGGCAGGAAACATTGCTTAACGATTGTCTGCTAAGCATAAATGGGCAGGAAACAGTCTCAAACGGTACATGTGACATGGTAGTTTGCCAGCTGCTTTTGGGGCTTAAAGGAACACGTTGCCTTGGATCGGACGAGTTGGTCTATAAAAAGCGTTTGAAACCGTTTGTTATGAAACGTATATGGTTAGAAAGATGTTTTAAAAGTAGAATATAACGATCCACACAAGTATCTCTCAAAATTGCACGGTTTTCTTTTTACGTCGCGAACTATCACGGTCCGCCATTTATGGGGGTCAAAATTTTGACCCCCATAAATGGCCGACCGTGTTATTGGACGAGGTAAAAAGAAAACCACGCAATTTCGAGGCATATTTGTGTAGATCATTGTATTCTACTTTTACATCATCTTTCTAACCATATGCATTTTATAATAAACGGTCAAAAATGCTTTTCAAAGACCAACTCGACCGATCCAAGGCAACGTGTTCCTTTAGCGGTTCTATGAAATTGACCCTGGGCCAATTTTAAAGCTCGAGCTGCTTTAAGCATGAAAAGTTACCACGCATAACAACATTTAATGCTTACCAGGATAAGGTTACCAGCTAACTTACTATTCTACAAAGTGGAACAGGTTATCCTTCTTATAGTTGTGCTTAGCAGAACAACAAATGTTTAGCAACATTTGCTCTGCAGAAGCAGCTCTATGAAATTGTGACCCTGAATACTGTAACACAACTGGTGTAACAATCAGTACCCTTTCGCTTCTTGGGATATCAAAGAAAAAAGGCATGATATCCACGTAGTTTCAAAAACAACTTTTTTCCTTTCTCTCTTTGGCTCTCTCCTCTTATGTGAGAACTTTTGTTTTGTTTTTTATTGCCGGGATATTTTTTTTTCTCTTTTTTTTTCGCGACCTTGTTGGGGCATCAGAGCTAAATAGGTCGTAAAAACAAAATGAGTAAATTCTCACCATGGCATGTGTGGAATTATTGCGCAAAAGACCTTGCCGACCTGGTGTCTTTAGAAAGCTCATAATGATCTCAACTATATGTTAGGAAACAAACAAACAGACAGACAAGATAATTCACTAAAGCTTAGACAATGTCTTTCTTGTATACCAAAGTTTTACTGTTACGAATTGTTCACATCCTGTGTGCAGGTTTGATATTATTTTCACACAAAATTTGAATAAGCTCGTTTTTAAATTGTTAGTAAAAGTGACTGTTTACAAAAAAAGTACGTTTTTGCTCGCGTAACGTGCTGCTACCTCCCTATTGTCTTTGCTGTTTTTTGGTGTGTTTTTTACATGTAATTTTGTAATGTTCTTCGTGTTATGCCGAATAAACAATAACAATAGTGAAACAGTCGTATGTACTCTATCAGTGGGCTGTGGGTTGCGGGTTTTCTATTACGCCAACACACGCAACGGCTGTACCATAGTCAGACACACCGCAATAACTCATCAATTTACAGGCAATGGGAAGTAATTAGTTAATGACATAGAATGCGTCGGTCTCCAGTGTGGCTTCGCGCCTTCGCCAGTGATTCTCATAGAAGTCTCGATTGACACAGGATAGCCCACTTCAACAAAATTGCAACCGATGACTGTTGCATGTTTCCTTTCCAAATAATGGAGCTGTGCATAACCCCTAATAAAATTAGTACGCTTGGTTGAATTATTTACAAGTAAAGCTCATCAGCAAAATCTCTCTGCTTGCAGACGACGATTGCCAGGTTTTTGCCTAATCTCGAGTTAGGACGAGTAAAGGACGAGTTACTCGTCCTAATATATGCCTTTTTTGGTTGTGTGTAATATATATATAATATATATATATATATATATATATATATCTGCTAGCTTATAAGAGTGCGAAATCTACCCTGGGTGGATTTCACAAAGAGTTAAGACTAGTATTACCCCGAGTTAACTCGTCCTAACTTAGGACTATAGCCTTACGTATTTAATAACTCCTAAATAGTCCTAGGACTATAATCCCCTAGTAAGGACTATCTTTGTGAAATCAACACCAGCTACCTTTAGTTTTCATTCCCCACCCTCAGGTTCAAACCCGCAGTAGAAAAATTGCTCTAGGGAAAATGTAGGCCTATCTCCGAGTGAGTATGTGTTTAGACTAATATTTGCATCTTCTTAGACGTCAATATAATAATAAACAATGTAATGTTTATATCTTTGTATGCATAGACTCTGTAACGAACGTCACAGTTTCTGCTGAACGTTGCAAACTGCTCAACGTTCCCATAGCAACACTTCATTAGCCGTTCTTCCCGAGCCTAATTTTTGTTCTTTCTTTATAAATAGTTTTTTCCCCACGTTTATGTTCTTAATCAAATTTGTTTCTAGGGTGAACAATCACTGATGAGGTTGTTTGTTTGAATTACTGTGTAGCTGTAGTGTGGTGTGCAATCTACATAGGTGAGAATTACTGATGTATGTCGTTGGTTGCAGTTCAGTTCAGAGAGGTAGCGACAGAAATTTCGATGGAAAATCAAACATTCTTAGGGTTTCAATTAGCAAAGAAACAAACTTTGAAACACAGAGATGTATACTGGGTAATTATTGGGTCATAACCATGACCTTTAGTCGAACTTCGGTTCATGATAATTATTTAATATGTTTCTGGTAAAGGAACGACAAGCACTTGAACCAAATAGCCCTGAAGATTCCGAGCTGGACGATGAAGAAAAGACAGTTTTAAATGTAGTAGAAAATCCCCAAAAGGGAAAACTCAAGCAATCAGGTCATACAGATTTGTAGTAAAAACTAGTGGTGTCCATTGTTCCATTGTGTAAGAGACCCCACACGGGCCCTTCCGTAAAGAACATGTGTATTGCCCCCCCCCCCCCCCCTCTCTCTCTCAGTCGAAAATTTTCTTCGTGTACCCCAATTGTTTTGGCTTAGTTTTTTTAGCGACGTCACTATATTGGTTGTGCTGTTCCCTCATTCTTTCACACAACCTTCTTCCCACAGCGTAGTCCTTGGTGTCCGAGGGCCCGAATGTTGTTATACATTTCTATAGGCCCGGCCGTTCATAATCATTTAAGTTTGCAACTTGCAATTCCTACAAGCTGGGCTTCCACAGTGTCACTTTGTCACTTTTGCTCCGCACAAAATTCTCTAAGCCTTGTGAAACAAGTGCATGTTGTAATTACTTCTTTGGGTTTTTTTTATTCGCTTTTTTATACTGTGGAAATAAATTAACCTAGAACGGAGATGGCTTTCTATAGGCAGTCCCCTATTTCTTCCATGCGTGAGGAATACAAACTATTGTTTGGCATTATTGGCATTTTTTTCCAAAAGGTTTCGGGAGATAACCATCGAGATTTGACATTGAGCCAATGTTTGGGAAGATAGAGGCCAGACTAGGTGCGGGATCTATATCATTCAACTCATTCACTCGGGAACATTTATTTCCATGCTGTCATTCAACATAAAATGCACAACTTCGTAGAAATAACAAAAGTTATACACTATGGATGGGCACTGCAGTAACGCTTCTCAAATTTCGGTCATAAAATCCTAATATTTTGTACACAGCCCAACTAGTACTTCGCAGTGAGTAGGTTTATGAACATATTCTGCTTAAAACTGTCGGACGCTGCTGTAGGCCTATACAGGCTTCTAACCACAAGTTACAATTAACAATTATACCCGCCCTTTAATAATGGCCGTAAGCTTTAATGTTTGCAAAATGTCACATTTTTATTTACACAATGTACTGAGAAAATAAATGCGGTCTCAAAACCTCTCCAGATAAACAAAACAGTTTCATTTCAACATGAGCGATACATCAAATCTTCGGCTAATAAGTGCGCCAATTTCCGTCAACTATTACCACAACGCAGTAACGCGCCTAGCCTAACCCACGAGTTGGTTTTCTGATTTGAAAAAAAAAAAAATTACTATTTGATGTTAAGTATTCCTGTCAGTAAAAAACATATTATGACGTCCTGAGAACATTTAAAAGTCTTTAAAAAAAACAATTCGCCTTTAAGCACACGGTGATTCATCTGATTAGGTTGCACATTTTCTGGGGGTTTTGCACTTGTTTTTTAGATGAAGTCATCGACCCAACTTGCAGTGACGCATTCTAGCAAAATGAAGTACACACCATAGCACCAGTGCCACTTGGAGTTACAACAAAATACTAGCACTACTGAGTCAATAGTGTCACTTCTAATCAACCACCCTAAAACACACGCACCGAGATATTTGACTCATCAGTCCAAAGAAACAAGTTTCATTTCGATAAGAATTATTGTGAAACCCAACAGCGATTTCCATAAAAGCATTACAATCTAAGAACATGGGTCCAATTTCATAACACCTGTAAGTATAACAATTTGCTAAGTACAGAAAATGTATACTTATAACAGAAACTGGTTTCAAGCAAAAATTCCATCAAGTTTACATCGTGTACGGCTGGTGCCCACTCATTTGTTTTTGCTTAGCCAAGACATTTGCTAAGCATCATTTTGTGCTTAACAGCTTTGGGCCTAGTGCGAACGTTTGAGGCCTCCCCCACCCCCCCCCCCCCTCCACTACACCACTACGAACCCACCCATACTCTACAATGAACACGCCCCTTCGTAAACCAATAAAAGTATCCATTAAAACTCATGGGCAATATCAATACTTCATATCAATATGTCAGCTCAAAATCAACATGTGACCACTTTACTCTCGCGCAGCATTTGACGGGGGAGTGGGGTTTGGGAACTGGGGAGGTTTAGCTGTCAAACAAGTGTCGCGGGAATATTGTCCAGTAGTGTTGGATGAATGTATCAAGATTGAATCAATTGAGCAATTAAGACTAAATAGAAAACAATAACCAAGAATATTATTTGTGAGCATTTTTACAAGTCGTGGATAAAACTGCACCCGTTAGCTGATGTTTAATTGGCTAGACTATTGTCTATAGAGCTTTTTACGCTGCCGTTGGCTATAACCAATGACATCTCTCTTGCTTTAACGACCAATTTGCACTTTTGACAATTCTACATGCACCGACATCCAAAGTATTTATATCGTGTAGTCTTCCATGTCATAGATAAGAGGAAAACAATTGGTGGCACACATGCCTGTTTGCTTCGCTTTTGAAAGGGTTAGGGCACCAAGGAACTTGTCTCCTTGGTAAAGGGCGCCCTATGAGGACATTTTGTACTATACTGAAGGGCACCAAGGCAAAGACCAGGGGGCATGGAGGCAATCGCCCTCATTACCTCCGTGAAGTATAACAGGCATGTGCAGATTAATAATTAAACAAACACTATGTATTTGCATGCTTTCGAAGGGTCCTTATAGCTATACGGTAGAAACAACTACTTCATCAAATGTAATTGATAGTATCTTGAAGCTAATAATCAATACAACACCACTATTACTCAGCCACAAATGCTTGTTAGTTTGTTTTGAGAACCAATTTGGTCATTACCCCTCCCCCCCCCATTCCTAAACAAAACGTCATCCTACTAATTGTCAATTGCCCAATTCTGATAATGAACATGGGTGTAGATGAAAATGAGTGTGTATATAATTCAATCAAGGTTTTGCTGTCAGTCGAATCCTGAACTGGTGCTTCATTAATGGGCGTAGCTGTGTCAACTGATTAGCCAAACTATTGTACTCATAAAGGAAGATGTTTAGGATAGGAGGTATCTTGTTCCAAATGTTTCCTGAGATAAGTGTCTTAGATCTGATAAGCACAAATCTCACGTAATCTTAGCTTATTATAATACCATTATCTGGCATCTTGAGTTGCATTGTAAGGTAATTTGGTCACACAATTAAGATGGATTCATTAAGTTAGTCATCTTATGACAAGTCTTCAGAGTTGTTGATTTCACAAACTCCTGTCCCAGGTAACCAATTTAAATTAAAACTCTGTGGCCTATCTTCAGTTAATTGCATGTAATGTTGTGCTTACAAGATAAACAATGTGAGGTGATTCTTCAGGCAGGAACTGCACTTTTGGGGTGTCTTGACATTATGGGGTGTACCTACCCCACAAGTTTTATAACAGGTGTATCAAAGACAATGGATCATAGACGACAACACCTAGGGAAAGCCAACAATGTCGTTATAACATAACGTAGTGACATTTTCTGCAGGAGTTGGAGTCCTTTCTTCATTAAATGTATGGCTTCGTAAAATATTAATATTTCAAGATCATAAAGTTTTTACCAAAACACATGGGTTGTACTTTTTATATAGAAACAATTTGCTATTGTTTAGTTTCCGGTGGTCAATTTCATTATATGAAACAAAGGTATGATATTAAAACAACATTAAATACTCGAATTAATTAATTGTGAAAGTGCACAATCGTTTTTAGGAGATGACAATGTCAGAATGAACAGATATTCAAATTAACACCCGGGATAACACTTGGTTTTACAAAGACTGATGCATGTAAGCACTGTATACTCGGAGCTTTCCCTTGCCATAAGCATTTTACTAAGAGAATGCTTACTTTATTTACAAGCAAGGGTTTGTCTCATTCATAGGTTTGTCTCATTATATTATGATTAAACTATTTCGAAGAATATTTTACAAAATAGCACCGCCGTGGAACTTTTTGAATACCAGTAGCAATTTAACACCCAATGATGTTTTGTTTCTCTTGACTCACTTCAGTACTTTAAATAATGGACTTCCACTAAACCAATCAATAAAACATAAATGCTGTAGATACACTGTAGAATGTCCAACTGGCTATATAAAGCAACATTGATTTGATAAGCGGCAATTCCTAACAGGAGAATTAACACAACGGGATAACAACTTCACAGTGCATAGAAACATCAAGTGTTGTTTTAATTCACTAAGTCGGCATGATGCTCAGTAAATATCGACAGCCCCCAATTAATCGATTGCAAATCAGAAAATATCACTCACCTATGTTGACTGAACGAAGAAAAGTAATCCGAAAGCATGAGATGGAAAACAACCGCAGGAAAGTCGTTCAAAATTATAATAGATTTGTTAGTACTGAGTTGACACACACGAACTCTATACACGCGGCCACACACATCCAATCGTAGCTGGCAAAAAGTTAAGAAAGACCGCTGAAACAAGGGCGCAATGCCAAGCAATTTCAGCTGACTCTTCAAGCGCTGACTTGCTTGCCTTTAACTTAAGGCATGTACATGTATCAGTCATTATGTCATGCTCTAAAATAAACTTGTTTCTCCAGAGACAAGTAAGTCAATGCCTTCCTGTCATTTTTGTTCTGCCTGGCGGCCTTACTCATGATGTGGTGGTACAGTCGATGCAAAAGTTCAGCAGGAGAATCAAAACTTTTTTCTGTTCGTGTCGTAAGGACGCGTCTCTGGTGTGCAGTTAAACTATAGAGCATGGTTAAAACCTGTTCCAATAACTTCTTTTCCTGTAATATTTTATGAAGTCTGTTGTCGAATCAAAGTGCCGTTCAGTTCAACGTCAGTGCCGATTTGAACGGGTCACTGGAACTTTGCTAAGAACTTCTTTTTCTTCCTTTTGAGTGTGCGGGCTCTTTAAAAAGACTGAAGATGTTCAGTGCGTTTGTTTGTAACATGAAGACAAGTTTGAGTAAACTGTCATTGTTTCCTTGGTTGAAGTTTGTTGATTGGTTGTGTACATTCATTGAAAGGATAGAGGAATGTCAGGCAAATGTAAAGATCAAGATTTAGATGTAAGACATGACAACTATGTTCCTCTGTTTCTGTAAACAGGGTTTAATTTTCTGGTTCTCTGTGGTGTACACACATCTCAGGCAATGGCTATGGCAATTTTAAAGTCAAACAAACTTTTAGTTTCTACTGACAGTTTTCGATGGCTGGTTTAAGTTCAATATTCCATATCTATTACTTTTAGATTCAGTGGTAAGTCAAGGTAGATTTTTAGTCGGTCAGTGAGGTTCGTGTAGAGTGATACCACAGAATGATGCCAGCAGTTGTTCCTGACAATCTTACATTGTCAAGGTTAAGAAATTCCCGCTCATTGTTGAGTCATGGACATCCGGAATTACATCATCTTTGTATCGCTATTTGTATTAAACAACGTAGCGTATTCCCTAAACTCAGGAATTCTGATGGGAAAACCCTTCAGTTGCATACTGTTAATCATCCATTTTTAGTTTCAATAAGAATTTATTATGCTGAGGGTTGATCGTGTATGCCGTGCCATATGTACCCAACGAGTTCCAACATGTTTGCCTTTAGTCTTATGGCCTTGTTGGGGCAACTCTTGCAGGCAACCAACTGCAGTGCATGCTATATACACGACTACTTTGGTGGAAAATGAGTAATCTTTTAAACAGTAGCCATACGATCCCTAAGAACAATATGTGGATACTTTAATTGTAAATATCTGTTCTTCTTGGAGATTGCTTAAAACTGATTGCATGTAAATTGCTTCGTATGCAATGGGACTAGTACGACAAACTGTGAATGGTATTGGTGTGTACCAACTCGACCTTCGTCTTTCAAGACGTGCTCTTCATTGGATTATTGGGCTGGTCCAAAATGGCGGTCATGGCTAACGGCTGTTGCTAAGATGGTTGCTAAGGGTGTCCTATACCGCATCGATATGCATCCATTGCCATATTCCTAGCCGCCAATTCAGACATGGCCTTATATATACTCCCAATTGAGTATTACAAACATGTATCATCAATTTGAAAGTAGTTATGGACCAACTACTATAATTAAAACGGAAACATATGTCTATTAAAGCCAGTACATTGGGTTGCTCAGAATGCCCTGATGCAGTCGGTCATTCCCCCTAGGTGATCGATCCCAAATTATAGAAGATCTGGGGACAAGTTTGACCATGGGGTGGGTTAATCACTTAAATAACTTGATGCGTTGCGGTCATAAAGCAATTATAACCTATGCATGTACCTCCTCAGATTATAAACTGTACCTCTACTGATTATAACCTATACCTACATCAGTTCTGATTATAACCTACCCCTCCATTAGAACATAACCTATACCTCCATCGGTAACCCGATGCCTCAATTGGATTATAACATATACCACACTGGGTTATGAGATACCTCAATCGGATTACAACCTAACCTCCATCAGATTATAACCCAACCATCGGGTTATATCATTTACCTCCATCGGGCTGTAACATATACCTCCATCAGGTTATAACCTATAACTTCATCAGAACATAACCTATACCTCCATCAGGTTTTAACCTATACCTCCATCAGAACATAACCTATACCTCCATCATGTTATAACCTATAACTTCATCAGAACATAACCTATACCTCCATCGGATAATATCCTATACCTCCACCGGTGCTTAAACATCCCAATCAGTGTGGATATCGCTACAATAGGATGTATTAAAAACGCTACTTCAATAACCAGTATGTTGCTATATTGGCTGAATCCTTTAGTATGACCCCGTTCAGGTAATTCTTTTTCAGAGATCCTACGGAGAGATTCCTTCTGCTAATCATAGCTAAAGGAACTCCCAGCCCTCCCTCACAGCAAAAAAGGAAGCAGCCGAACCAACCAGGTTCAGTACCGCGGGCAATAAGACTGGCAAGAGGGACCACACATTTCCTAAAAAGCTCTTCCGATCTCTGATCCCCTGTGACCTTCAACGCTAACGAGACCAAGATGTGGTTTTGGGTTCTGACTAAATTGCACTTTTAACAAAGCCTTAAAACCCATCTTCATTGACAACAGACTGTATTAATCGAGGGAGGTATTTTATGAAAAATAAGAATTACGAGCAAAATGTTTTTTTTCGCGTCTGTGGCCTCATCAATTTGTACAATTTGTTGGAACGCACGTTTCTCGAGGACATCCAATCACGTCAAACATAAAAAGTATTATGCTTTCTTTAAACGGGTTCCATTTAAAGGATAGCTCCCTTTATAGTTAATAATAAACGATGACTTACATTACAATAATACTGTCTTACTGTCCTAATACCCCCAGTGTACTGTCAGCATATACCCTGCATTTGTAACGTGTTACCTCAATCTTCCATATCCTCTTCTATGTCACTCCACATTCTTTGGACTTGAGAATGCTTGACCCAGTGCTAAGCAACTTTAGCCTACATGCCCCAGTCCCTCCGAATCCTTCACTTTGGCTATCCTAAACTAGAAGGATTTTAGACTGTGTGAAAGAGTGAAGTAAACTTGGATCACATTGCAATACATGTTCCCTGTGATAAGGAACTATTGGCAAATTAGCCCTCAGTCCTTCAGAAGCCTTGACTTTGGACAAAATGTGAAGGCATTGTAAAGTGATACGTGCTAGCTGTATCATGTTGTGTTGCATTCATTGGATGATACGTTCATGGACACTGTTTAGAAGTAATTGTTACAGTATAATCAACTCATTTTAAGAATCAAAACAGTTGTAGTGGCCTCAGTTTTCGATACTAGCAGAGTCTTTCTCTTTTCAGCCTTCGAGAAGGACCCTGCAGGGTCGAGATCAGGTAAAACTATTTATTGCATTATTACACCATCCTTTTGGTTGGTAAGCAGTTTGCAACAGTGAGCTCTACTTTCTCACTTTTTAAGAATAAGAATTGCTGTGTTTCAAACTCAGATCAGCAACCATCTGCGGCTTAAAAAAGTTCATCGAGAACTATATAGAAAAGGCCAGACGAAGGCATGACTCTACATTGAGTGTTTGCCAAGTCAAACAGAGCTCGGGCTGCATTGCGTGATGGTTAGAGAGTTTGGCCACAGCATCCTCGTCTGTAAACTTCCTGCATTCTCATTGATGCGTATCTCCACTGTATGAGTTCATCAAAATCACATCAGGAGATTGACAGACGCCTTCAAGATAAGACACGCCCACAACACCCCCCCCATCTCTTAATTCTGTATCAATACGGAAAAGCTTGTTATATTTTTGTTAAGTCTCCATATTGTATACGTCTGCTCAGAAAAATTCACAAACTTCATGTGCGTAATGGTCAAAAGCTCTTATAATGTGAAAAAAGGCGTATAAATATATATATTTACATGCCTCAAAATGAAAATGAATGATGGCTTCAATATGAACGCGTCGTCACCGAGCAGCGGTCTAGTTCACCGGTTCGATTCCCGGTTATGACACGTGTGAAGCTCTTCACCATAATAGCTTCGTACAAGTAGAGAAGTTAGTGCATTCTGCGTAACCAGCCAGGCTTTTCGTGGATGGTACCCATACGTAAAACATCTTCAAAGGGTCAATAATAAGGGTTTGTAAAAATAGCTTTATTTTTACCCTAACGGACAATCCCAAAAATGAAGACATAAATACTGCGGCTAGAAATTATTTCCAACTCGCGTTTCGATGGCAATTTTGATTTGGAGGGGAATTCGTTTAATCCGATAGAAGTTTTTTTTTTTGGCCATTACTGTTCTAAACAAAAACAAATAGGAATGCAATATTTGGTGAGCCCGCGGTAAAAAAATGATAAAGAAACTCGCAAAATTTGAGTTCGGTCTATGTCTCATATAGCCCATTAACTGTTGCTCTCAACTTTGCGAATATGGATTTAGTTGCAGGCTATATATTGTTTGTTTGTGATATTTTGGCATAAAACATTCTGGAACTCTCAGCGGTATTGAAGTCATGTAATGTAGACCTGTACTAGACCACCGGGACATGACTTTAAACTTACCACCTTAACTTGGTAGTCCACAAAATGAAAAACACCAGTGCCGCCCAAGGATTTTTATGAACGAGTTTCCAAAAAAGAATTATGTTTTTTGGCAGGGACTTTTCGCTTGATATTATTCACCCGTGCGTATAGAATGCATATTGTTACCGGTCCCATGTGATTTCCCATACGTGCGTTTCTCGTAAACCAGACTATTTTTATTGCGCCTTTTTTGTGTACAGAATTTGCACATTATGCCCTAACGTACAATTATGTTTTCTGGGTGTAATTCCAACCGAGTAATGGGTAACTAAATAGACATAAACATATTTTGGACTTTATTGTTCATTAAAACCCCCGCGGTATGTTGATGTTTTTTGCTTGTCATTCATTTAGAAGTTGACGTTCAACAGGCTACGACCCTTTAGTCAAAATGTACACTTCCTTTATTCGTAAACTTCATCTTCATATTATTTTTAAAAGGGCCGTCAAAACGCTGATCTGTACCCGTCATTTTTTGTATAAACATCGGCTTCCAGAGGCAGTGTTTCTTTTCCAAAGATTGCAATATTGTTGTGTAAAACCGCAAGGTGGCGACTATGCCCACCATTTGTAAACAGTTCCTAACTGGTACATCAGCCACTTTAGCACTTAACATGCCCAAGTAAATCCTATGCGATGAACAACAAAAAACATCCATGGCATATTTTGGCCTATATAACTTTCCATCAAAATAACAAATAAGTAACTTACGGATGTGTTAAGAAGAGGTTTTGAGTTGATAAACTTTACAATAACACCAGGACATTGTTGTTGTTACTGTTGTTGTTGGTGGTGTTGTTGTTGTTGACGATGTGGATCTAAAACAAGAGAGCTAATTTTCATAAGATGTGCAGCGATGTTTTGTCACGGTGTTTTCTGCAAGGCCAATAATAAAACACTTGACATACCACATGGATCAAAAACTACGAGAGTGAGCTTAGACCTCGTCGATCAGTCTGTGAGTTTCCGATCAGGATTTACTGGAGGTTTTAAAATCGGTGGATTGTTGGGAAGTTTAGCCATCGTATGGTAAAACACAAGTGTAGTCTATGCCTGATTCATACTACACAGAGGCAACGATGGTGAGTGCCTGCATGCCCCCTATAGTCATTGCGTTGATGCCCTTGAAATCCTCCATTAGCAATGTATAACTTCCTCATAGGGTGCCCTTTACCAGTGAGAAAATGCCTTGGTGCCCTTTCAAAAACGAAGCATGCAGGCTTTACAGTTGGCTATCTCCAAATTGCCTGTAAAGGTGCCCCCCCCCCCCCCTCCCCTGTGACAGGGCCATGCAATAGGGTTTATACAATTAATTTCGAATACTTGAAAAGTAAGGATTTGCATTGCTCTAGTGTTCTCATATAGTTATTTTTGTATTGCCGCTGTTAGTTTTAGGCCCATACGAAAAAATGAGGTGATTCAGCGTTTAATTTTTTAGATTAAGAGCAAAACTATGCGTTATTTATGGGATACCATTTCGACGTAGCCCGATCACACATAGGTGACACCGTGTATAGATGACCGATTGAGGCATGTGCAAACATTATGACGTGGTATATTACCAACAAACTGTGTAACTCAAAACCCTCAAGGAAGTTGCAATACTACGACTGGTTTAAACTGATTCACGTTGCAATTTGTAGACAGAGAAAATAACAGCGTATATTCACTGTTGATTTATACACATCTTACCAACGTGACGTTAATTATCGCTTTCTAAATAAGGAATATTAAAGCTTCTCGAATCATCAATGAAACTGCGTAATAAAAACCTTGTTTGTAATGCTACCTGTTTGTGTTTTCTTTATACCCAACCGTTGGGGAGGAGGTTGTGTGATGTAACCGTATTGATTCGGCAATGGATTGGTGAGCTCATATTTTTATTTTTAGGAAATGTGTGAGGTTTGTAAACAAGAGTATTGCATGTCACCACTGACCCCCGGCATAAAATGTTAACGGTTTGCGCGCTTTGGGCAAGTTACGTGATTGAGATGTGGAGTTAGTCTCTTTTCGAGTCGTTATGGATAGGAAACAGGAGTGCTATCCATTCCTGGGTTCAAATGAAGGCTGGCGTCATTTGTAATGACCGATTTGTGTAGCCGGTGAAAGATCGGCCGGAGTTCGAAGCTTCAAATCTACAGATGGGGTGTTTTTCCCGCGTTAAAACTAGCGCCACAAATAAGGCACCTCCACTTCATTATGTATTAATGAGGAGTAGATGCCACGTAACGTTAAACGTTAAAAATAAAAAAAAATAAAAAATTAAAATACGGTTATTATTAACACGAGGTTAAGTTATAAGCAAACCAGTTCTAGGCAATATCCAAAACAAAACATAACACACACTTACACATAATTTTCTTGAAGTTAACGGATAATTTGACCAGACGGCTAAACTTGCAGGCGGATGACTTGACCAAACGGATAACTTGACCAGTCGGAAACCTTGACCAGACGGATAACTTGACCATACAGATAGCTTGACCAGACGGATAACTTGACTAGACGGATAACTTTGACACCCCAGTGTTTGCCTTGGTACAACATTAATGACAACCACCCTTTCCTTTGCTAGTTCAAAGGAATGACTCAGCTTGACTGTGTTTGATAACAACCACCTCAAGTTGTTTCCGAAACTAAAATCACTGAACTATATATTATGATGTATCCAGAGGTTATCCATTAACTTTATTTGATATATCCCTAAGTTAGTAGTTTTTACCATCATGGTTTCTTAACAAATCCATCACAATTGATTAAAATATCTGTAGCTAATATTAAAGGTAGGGTCAACGATTGGTAATACCTCACAATATCAATTAAAAGACTTTTTTAGTGAGAAGCACCTCAGCTAATTGGTATAGTATTAATTTGAGAAAGGGTACCCTTCGAAGTAATATGGTTTGGATAAATTTCTCCCCAAAACATTTTGAATTCGATGAGATACTATTCATGTTTGAATCATTTCTCGTATTTCTGTGGGTTGGTGTTTGTTTGCGAATGCACAGTGCTGCCGGTTGGTACACGCTGTCACCTTGCTATAAAACGTGGATGGATTCAATATTCTTTGGACATACCTTCGCAGTTTTGTTTCTGTCTCAGCAAGTATTCACTTTATTCAGCTGAAACTTTCACCAGGGCTTTAATTGATCTTTATTTAAAATGTTGCCCATAAATCAGCATTACGTTGACAAGAACCAATCATTGACACTACATTAACTAGAATGCCGATTTTCAGTCCATTGGATAAAAAATAAAAATAAAAAATAAAAAAAGCAAGCCCGGTAAAAAAAAAAAGATTTCCTCTGTGGAGACTTGTTAAAGTGGGTTAATTAAGACCAAGTGTCAACCTCTTCAAGATCGTTTACATATTCCATGTGAAGTACGCCAACAAAAGTATCGGTCATTCTGAATCATACTTTGGGTGATTGCCAGTCACATTTCAACACATTCCCCATAATTTTGCCACAACTTGAGCTGTGTTACACTACCATGCAGTCTGTCCGTCTGTCAGTTGATTTTTAAATAGAGACGTGGTGTCAAACCACGGGCCTGGTCTTGTGGGGTTTGTGGCAGATTTGTTGGGCGGTGTTTGTGAACGACGTCCAGGTAGACTTATAGAGAGAATCACGTACTGTATGGGTGGTCATTAATTATAGAACGGTTTCCACTTTCATATTTTGTGTTAAATCGTGAGCTATAAGTTACGTTTGTTTGGTTGAACTGGATCTATGGGATCCCATTCGGAAAGAATGTGTTTGTTTCTGTGATTTATTCAAGTTTTATTTCATCGGCTATTTAGTTACTTACCAACCGTCAACTTTGGATAAATTCATTGTCAACACCATGTGTGTGCGATTGGGGCTTTAGATAGCAGTCGGCAAAGACCCATACTACCACCCCCCCCCCACTCAATATTCTTGAATCAGAACAAGAATTTTGTTCGTGTCCATGAACATTTTGTTCGTGTCCATTTTATGACGAAAGTATGAAAAACACGCTGATGTAGCAGTTATCCCAATGTTAGTTATTATATCAACTAAGAATCGCTTGGTCAATATATGATGAACAGAAGTCATTAAGTTTGTCGAATACAAGATCTAAAAAGAACAGACTGGCAAAGAGTTGCTCAATATGTATCGGTTGTTCATTTGGTGTCATTGTATACCCAAGACTGTGGCCGTGCATACATGCCATTTAGGAAAGTTCTCATCCGCAGATATTACCTTTGCGCTAGTGGATATTTCAATTAAGAACATTAAGTGATTAATCAATTAATGTTAAACACTCTGCACTCTGTAAATTAAAGTAGCATTTATTCAACAAACAAACGTTACTGGCTAGTTTCTCGTTAGCGCCTGCATAATATTTTGGCCAACATGTTTTTTTCCTCTCATTATTCTTTTTTTTACTTTTTTTTTGCGAAATTCTCACCTTTTTTTTCGGGCATCTAATTATTTTCCATAATACAAAAACGTCTATGCGTGGACTCAACAAACCACAATGGAAACTGACTTGACAACATGCAATGAAAGCTGGAAATTTTGCTTTGACTGTTAAAAATAATTGACTGTTTGTGGAAATAAATGCAAATAAATAAATAAGAGCCTATAATATAATCTCGTGGTATTATGCAAGGAATTTATCGTTACTCTTTTCACTTCTCTCGGTTTCAATGGTAAGTTCATGCAGACGACGACAGCGCGTTGTTCTGGTTTTAATAAATGCAACTTCCCTTTTAAAATGATTATCGTCGAAGAAGTGGAACGGTGGGTTGCAGGAGAGTGTTTTTTTTTTTTTAGTTCCCGGTTCGCAGACGGTCGCGTAGGCTTTCGGTTCACAACTTTTTGATACCTCTAAAAGTAGGTCAAATCCTTTATCACTGTCAATCGTCAAGGCCCGCTTTGAAAAATATTGAAACTTATGCTAGAAGAGCCGCCTAAAAATAAACGTGCAACAACCCCGTAGGGAACGCGCATGGAGGTATAAAGCTGGTGACCTAACGCGTCTAAAGACAGGCAGCACATAAGAGAGGTCTGGGAACCATACGTGACACTTTAGCCAGTGTTTTTCGTTTTTGGCGTATTATTTAGTTTACTGGGTGACAGGGGTCCCAGTCGCCAATTCAACTGAAGTTGTTTTGATCGTTTGCTTTTTGTTTGTTTATGTCTCGCTGTGTTTGGAAATATTTTTTGTTAGGGTTTTTTCTTTTTGCAAAGTGTTTTTGAAGAAACTGAAATAATTGCATCGTCGGGGTTTCCTCGGATTTCCGAATTGATAAGCCTACCAACAGTTTGTGTGAACTGATAGACGACTATCGAATTGAACCAATCATATTGAGGGCCAAAATGATCAGTTAAGCCTACTACTATTTTCAACATTGAGACACGACTTAGGTTGTCGTCTCTTATTCCTTGGGCAGGAGCGATTGTGTTCTGATCAGCAGAGTGTGGGTTTGAGTCCCGGTCTTCACACTTGTATCCTTAAAGGCAGTGGACACTATTGGTAATTACTCAAAATAATTGTTGGCATAAAACCTTACTTGGTAATGAGTTATGGGGAGAGGTTGATGGTATAAAACATTGTGAGAAACGGTTCCCTCTAAAGTGCCATAGTTTTTTGAGAAAACTAATTTTCCACGAATTTGATTTCGAGACCTCAGATTTAGAACTTGAGGTCTCGAAATCAACCATCTAAACGCACACAGCTTCGTGTGACAAAGGTGTTTTTTCTTTCATTATTATCTCGCAACTTCGATGACCGATTGAGTTCAAATTTTCACAGGTTTGTTATTTTATAAATATGTTGAGATACACCAACTGTGAAGGATAGTCTTTGACAATTACCAATAGTGTCCACTGCCTTTAACCAAGAAAGCATAATTACTTTGTCCTTCGGATGGGACGTTAGGTCGTATGTCCCGTTTACTAGGGTTTGTATAGTGCACGTAAAAACACATGATAATAATGATAATAACATGACATAACGTCTTTCGTTGTAGGGGTCAACCTGGTGTTCTTGGTTCACATTGCAAGCACCCTTGTCTAAGGGTTTCTTCGGGTCTGTGAGCTACAGTGGATGAGTTTACTTACTCAGTGGGTTGAAAGACAATTACACTGTCATAACGTGTGCCCACACTATAAATCTAATTACACAAAAAGTCACCCGTGGAAATTGCACACGTCTTCATTAGTCGTGTTTCACCCCAGACTTCACACGAATCAACTCAGTCCACAAAGTCAATCCATGTTAAGTACACAGTCTGTAATGTATCCATTGGTATTGTTTCCAGACTTTACACGAATCAACTCAGCCCACAAAGTCAACCCATGTGAAATTCACGGTCTGTTGTGTCTTCATTAGTCTTGAACCTAGACTTCACACGAAGCAAACCAGTAAACCACAATGTACAAGGTATTTCACACAGTGTCCTTTCCCCCACTTACTTAACACCGAGACCCCGTTCACACTGTGCCGACGTAAATGAGATCGGACGTATTTATTAATTCATGTTCCCCCGATATGTCAGTGTGCGTTACTCCGGACGGCTAAATGGGAACGGGCTTGCCGGGGCAGACAGCACAGCTATAGCCGGCTGGCTGGGCAGCTTTATAGGAAGTCAGGCATCTATAGGCAGCTGTATTTTCTTCCTCAAGGCTGTTCCTCGTCGTCCTTTCCACACAAGAACAAATTAGCAAGGGTCCCTTGCTAAATTTTTGCATGGTTGCGATTTTTTTTATATGCACCTCGTGTGAACGGAGAATTTTTGTTCACTGTATAAGTGGAACTTAAGCAGTAATTACACTTTTCACAAGTATGGCCCTTTTCACACCAGAGCAAATTAGCGAGAGTACCTTGCTAAACGTTAGCATGGTTGTAACGTTTTTAAAAGTGCACCTCGTGTGAACGGACAACAATTTGTGTAGTGTGCAAGGTCCCTTGTAAAAGTGGAGACGCAGCACCGGAGCACACCAAGGCACCCCCCCCCCATCCCCCGCCCTCCCTCCAAAGGACTTGGTTAATATTTACTGTATTTTACAAGAAGAGGAAGGGGCAACAACTCTCAGCAGTGATTCCCACATAGCCTTGGGGGTTGGGCTATGTCCACACCCACAAAAATTACAGCTGTATCCCGTCCTAAGCCCCACCCAAACATCTGCTTCCCCTCGCAAGACTGCCCCACTAGGCGTATCATCCGAAAAAAGACATTTAGCAGATTTTGAAAGAAAGGGTTGGTCTAATTAAGCCCACTCCAAAATCGAACAAACAAAATGTTTGCGGAACCCTGTAATGCACTATAACAGTCAGATATGAAAACTTTCGTTTTTTTACGGTGGTGGGTTTTTTTTTTTTTTGCAAAAATAATGCAGCTAAATTCACCACCCTCTAAAAAGAACCTCAAAGTTTCCTCAAGGTTTATTGGTTGAAAGTGGCAGGAGTTCTTAAACTAACAAGCGGCATTTATTAAACAAAGCATCAACCTTTAGCACACTGCAAGCAAAATATTGCAACTTAAAATTACCGAAAGCAAACCCTAAAATGAACCTCACAAGGTTTATTGGTTTGAAAGAGGTATAGTTCTCAAACTAACAAGCGGCATTTATTAAACAAAGCACTATCCTCTAACTCTAACACGAGCCAACCTCCCCCCCCCCCCCCCCCCCATCGCACCAATCAAGTGTTGCATTACAATCGCAGTCTAGTTACTCTACTGATTGTTTGTTGACATTTACATTTTTCACGTCAGATTAAATTTGAGAACTTTTTCTCCCCAAACAACAAAAAAGTGCTAATGATTTGGTATATTATAATCTGATCCATAAAACTGTCCAAGGCACTCTTAATTACGGGGACAGCTATCGACCATTACTTGGGACACTATCTTTGACCGGTTGTACACCGGGGTCAGGGTGGGCCTAGGGGGACCCTCATTCTTGGACCCGTACCGACAGAAGAATTATTAGGGTACCTGAGAAGACTGAAGCAACCCGCCCCATAGACGCCCCCAGGCTCTAGCTAGCTATTGGCGCTAAAATCCACAACAAAACAAGAATGTAACTCGGACTTGTGTAAATTTTTGTTATTACTATACACAGTTGCAGTTTAAGACCTGCCCCCAAATTAGGACTCTCTGTGATAGGACTATGACACAAACAGTCGTCAACACCCGTCACGACGCAAACAGTCGTTAACAACCGTTAACACGCGTCGGGACTTTGGCCTGTCTGAATTTTCTACTACACGGTTGTCAATATTAATAGTTATTGATTAATCGGAAACTAAAGTGGTCTCGAATTGGACTGCGGTAGGTCGTTGGCATCTATAATTTTGAAATTTTGTATAATGTTTAACCCAGGATAATTATGTTGTCGTAACACAAGTTAAAACTTGTGAGACCCCTCAATTTCTAACCCATGTAGTCTTTTATAGGCCACTATTTAAACATTAGTGTGGATCCAATAGTAAAATTAAATAATTGCATAAAGAATTGTAAGAAATACCTGTCTGTGTAAGGAAGCCGAAAAGACCCTATGCAATAAATCATTTAAAAGCGAAAAAGGAAGAAGAAATTAACAATAACCGAACAGAAATTCTTCTCACTTTACACAATTTATTGATACAATGTATGCGATTTGATGAAAAGTCTCCATTACCGCGTGGTCAACCACAGGAATTGCAAACATTAAAATTGCTTTTCCAAGTTTGATACCACCTTGAGCACGAAAAGCATGCGCTTTAGCCAAACAATAATAAAAGCAAAGGAAACAAAGGCACGCAGCGAACGGAAGTTTTTAGTTACAAAGTTTTGTCAGCCGCTGGCTTCGGCATTATTGTTCCAAGTAAAACAAGCAACAGTAATTCAAGAACCTCGCATACAAACTATTGTTTTAGTGGCTAATTTTTCATTGATGCCAGTTGTTGTTTGTGAAAAACAAAGTGATTATGAAAAGAAGAAATTCCCAAGTGGGGGAACTTTATCGCTCGAGCTTATGGGTGGCACAGAGACAAGACGCCGGCCGGCCCGCCCGCCGCGTGGGCAATATGCCAATACTACCTCTAATGCTTATGGTATGATATTGTCTTTGAGCTGATTACACTTTTTTAAGGCTAACGCACCTCGGGCAGGCTATGTTTGTTTTCAATTGATTGTTTGCGCCCAGTTAAGGCCCCAAAACCAAACAATAATTATAGAATAATAATTTACATTCCTTCCGAAACCTTCAGCTCATTTTTGTCATCAAAAAAATTGGTGAAAACAAAGTTCTTTTGTATTGAGCAAAGTGCCCTGAAGACAATGCCAGCCTACTGATCAAAACGTCGAGAAACCACCGGTTCCTTACAGAAGCTCCACAATCCGTAGAAAGAGTGTTGTGGATACAGTGTATCAAAAACCTACAGTTGTTATTGGACAGCAGTGCCCCCCCCCCCCCCCCCGCAAAAAAAAGATGCACCCTGCCTTGTGCCCCCTAAATTTTAATATTAGTTCGGCGCTAGGCTAGACGAACAATTTCATGACTTTGCTAACTGCCGTATTCTGCACTTACGATCAGCATTCTTTGCTTACAGCGAACGCCAAATTTTTGCGCTAGCCGTGTATTAAGCGAAGAATGCCTAGTAACGTGGAGTAGGCCTACGCACAAGTAAAAATTTCCTGCTAAACCGTGACATCACTTGCCGTAAGCGCCGATTCTTTGCTTACGGTAAGCTGAGCCGTGAAAATTGCGCCAAGGCTGAACGAAGTTTCTCGGGCAACTGAAATTTGTCCTGTTTTGTTTGCGTTGATATGAGAACGAGTAAAACAACGAATGAAAATATTTTACCTCGCAAAATGTTTAGTTATTAAGTAATTAGTTATAATATTTCCAGTCAGATACAAATGGCTTGTGTTGTTCACTGGTCTGTGGTATTTTTGAATGTTTAAACATTCAGCAATGCACAAGGAGTGCCGATGATGGCGCGTTTTTGTTGTCAAGTATAAAACTGTCGCTGAGATCGAACCTGACGTGGAAACCGCCCCGGGCGAGCTCCCTCGAATTACAAAACAAAGAAAATTGTACCAATAGAAATGCGGTTACAATTGCAGCTAACGTTAACGAGTTTATGCCACAATCGGTTTATGGAGGAGTTGAGAAACGAAGCCATGCAAAGTTTACTGTCTTGTTTTGGGGAACTATTTCTGCAGTTGAAGTTCATTGACTGCTCTAGTGAACTGGAGAGACAGTTTTGCAAACATTTCGGAGATTCATTTTGGACTATTGTCTTGACTGCTAGCTGGAGGGTGTATGCATGTTCATGCCTCTCGCCAACTTCTTGGATACAAACAACACTCGTAGTTTGTTCTTATTTTAAAGATGTATTTCAAAAAAGCTACACTATACTAACGTCCTGTGAAATATTGCAGTCAGACCACATGGAGTCTATTTTTACCTCCATGGTCTGACATTCTCCGTGGTGCGAAAAAAATGTTGCAATAATAGTCACATGTTTGGACCATAGGGCTATAGAGGGCGCTCAACTAAACTGCAGCGTGCCTTTCGACTTGACGCAGCGTCAAAGCTCCATAATAATCGTTTCCTGAAGACGACCAGAGCATGCTACTTACACACTGCGAACCTCACTCAATTGTAAAAGTTTCAAAACCTACAAAACATACAGCCGAGGACGGTTATAAACTGTCAACTGGACTCGATTGTTTCATAAAATGAGAAAAAAGCATACACGATAGATTACAATGCACCCATCTCCCTCATTACAGGATAAATGTTTTGAAAAGATTAAACGGCTTAATCGAAAAGTAATCATCCAACAAACAAACCTGAAGGTATCCTAAGCACCAAGACTAGACACGTGAGCAAATCTCTATTTAATAGAGGCACTTAGCCGCACCCGTGGGTGGCCATTAATCATACAATGACGAAATAAAAGCTCTTTGCTTTTCTGAAAAACCTCCGAAAGATACCCCTAAGATGTCTCATTAACTAGATCTTACCGTAGCAGTAAACAACCTGATGCTCAATTCAGTCGACTGAGTGGCGTAAACGTTGGCCAATAATTACCTTAATGAGCACCCGTTGTCATGACTTGTTTGCCCCACTAGGGTATCCTTTTAACAAATTCAAACCTCAAAAAGAAACCGGTGAAGCCAAATAAAAAAGGGGATTAAAAGTAATCCGCTAGTCATTGAATAATAACAACAAAAATGTTGTGGCGATCAAAATAAAAAACTGTCCCTGCACGCTAACAACATGTGTGGAGTTTTCGATGAGACTGGGAGGTGGTTTGGTATCCTGAAAAAACGGGCGATTGGTTATTCGACACACGTGTGTCAGCTTTTGTCGAGTGTGGGGTCTTAGATTATGTGCTGAATTGCGCGTTGAGTCACTTGTTGAATAGCTTGTTGTGTCAACTTTGTAAAACCTATGACTAATTCCATGACAATTGTATATTTCTTTTAAAATAATTGACATTGGTCATTGCAATATCGATTATTGTTATTCTATCATTTAGCCTTCGAGAAAGACTCTGGTTGGGTCGAAACATCAGGCCATTAACATTAATGTGTGCACATTGTTACACATGTGACATCACATTGTAAAAAGAGCCACCAAGCATAAATTTCCTGCATGTACGACTTGTACCCATCCCCAAAGAACAAACATAAAGTCTTATTATTTTATGGAGATTGCGCTGTCTGATTTTCCATCAACGTTTGATTTGTAGAAAGGTGCTCATCTCAAACTTGATAAGTACTTCAATGTAAGAAACTTATGACACAAACTTTCTAAATGTTACCATATGACCACTGTAGAATATTGCCTGCCATAAAAGCACTGGAATGTACAAACCCACTCTTTTTGTAAATAAAGTTTAGTATATAGTGTCTAAACGTTTATCATTGTTGTTTCTCCCATTAAAATCAACGTAACCAAACCGAGACTGAAAGGAAAGCTAGTTTGGTTTCTTTTTGTACATTGAATCGGAAGCATCCATCACTGTTATTTGAGATCGGGAACATGACCAAGATGGAGGCAGAATGATTTTATACATTAGACCTTTATCATGGTGCGGCCATCTTAATCTATTCAATTTAAATATATGGGTCCTTGGTCGACACATAGTCTGGTTCTGTTTTATACTGAATGAATAATGGCACTAGCTACTGTTATTTGATACAGGGAACATGACCAATATGGTAGCACGATAGGTATCTGCAATAGCCCCCGATGAGTATCCAATAATCATGCGTCAGTGTTATGTTATTGTGTGTTGCGATGACCACATCTTTATCTTTATCGGTAAATTATTGGGCAATATTTCGGAATAATAATAGACCTTTTGAGTGTTTCCCAATAATATGTCAAGTGCCATTCATATCTGTTTAAGAGGGTTCACTATCTCGCCGTCCCCTAGGCGGTCACGCACACCACGTGGCAAGCATTGTCTTTTAAACGCACAGCAACTGAACACAATACGCTACATCAACGAACTTCGTACACAACTACCGTACTTTGTTTCCAAACTTTTCAAAATAGATTTGCATACGTTGAGAATTGTACTTGAGTCAGACAGCATGGCGCATTGGTATGGCTTGTTTCTTTGTTACCGTCTGTTTTCGTGTCTTCCGTATTTGGTAGGAATCAGATCGGACTGGCCCCGGCTCAAACCGATTTTTGTAAATTATTAATTTAATTTTGAGATTATAATTACAACATAATATTTGTTGTTAGTTTTGTCATTAAGAACGTCTGGTTTGAAAAGTTTACTCCAGGTCAATTTACACTGTTATACAAAGAATTAGTGTACTTGGGATTTCTTTAGTTCTCAGAAATCTTAAATGGACACCCTTCGGCTCATCTCTTGCCTGAGGGGTTACGCCCCCATACCACCAGAATCTTCTCAAAAGTTGCTGACCACCAGACACAGTGTTTCATTTCTTAAAGGCACTGGACTTGTTTGTTAGTTGTCAAAGACCAGTTTTCCCAATATTGGTATATCCCAACATACGCGCGCATAAATTAACAAACCTGTGAATTGGTCATCGAATTCGCAAGAGAATAATGAAGAAAAAAACACTTGTTGCGTGAATACTTGTGCGCTTCAGTACATATATTTTAGTGAGAGAACCTCTTTCTTAAAAACAACGTAACTTCAGAGGGAGTGGTTTCTCATAATGTTTTATAATATATACAACAGCTCTCCACTGCTCGTTACCAAGTAAGTTTTTATGCTAACAATTATTATGCGTATAACCAACAGAGTCCATTGCCTTTAAAGGGGTGACCCTGGTCCCCAAAAATAACATTGTAAAAAGTACAACATGTTTCGCCCCTTGTGTCTATTTTTATGGGAAAACCTTGAAGAAGGTCGAAGAACGAATTCCATTTTGAAAGGAACTTTTCTGCTTCCCGTCTACTAGAATAGTTCACGGGTCTTGCCCTCAAATACTAAAGCTGAAAAGGACCGAACTAATCTCCTTACGTGCGTCTGTAACGCCGAGGTCACCCTTGTCCGGACCGAGGCGAAAAGGGTCCCGTCTCTCAAAGGTACATCACACCCCCCCCCCATCCTTCTCCGACTAGAAACCAATCAAACAACATCAAAGAACTTGGGCATGCCGCGACTCTCTTTAGACCAAACACACTGTGCCAACACATGTTGGCTCAGTGCAACTTTAAATTGAGCGAGGAGGGACCAGACTATTTTTGACTCCAGCCTCAGTTTGGGTGTGTTGCATTGATTTACATGAATTGGCAAACCCCTATCTATTCAAGATCGTTTGCGTCCTCCACTTTGTTTTGTGTCTTCTGAAATTGGTAATGCACTCTGCATGTTTATGCATGCCCATTCCAAATTATAGAACAAGTTGAATTTATAACAACTTCAGAAATCATTATAGTTCCGAAATAAGCTTTCCCAAAAAGCCAATAATCCGTTTACCCACCGTATCAAAAAATAATTATTTATAAAAACCACATCGATAAACAATGTCCTCGGCTTTTCAAAGTTGCAAACTTAGTTTTCCTTTGGGAGCTGCAAGAGTAAAATAATTGATTTATATATTTATTTTAAATCTTCGGAAAATAAAACATCTTGACCAGGACGCCAGTGAAGCACACAAGTTTAAAAACTGCCATAAAAAGAAGTGTCTTCCACAAGCCCAATGTCATAAATACAAACCAAAATAATCAATACTAACCTAAAACAACTTCTATGTTGGTCTAATTTATACTCTTATAAGAATACAATAGAGTTATCAGTACAGTACAGCCGCTACGAACTTGAACCATTTTGATAAATACACCACCTTGTGATAGTTAATAAGTACAGGTAATACACTTATCATCAATCTTACACAACCTACCAAAGCCGCGGCAATTTGCAGTTCCTGATTACACAATTTACCATTTCCTCAATTGTTCAAACTTACACGAGAGCTAATGAGTGTTTATTACAAATGAGGGAAATTGATCAATGCAGCGCTTTAATGAGCGGAGCTCTCCTATTACCCGTTTGGTATGAGTCACTTACCTCTCTCGCTTAATCCTTCCAAAGTCTTCCCTCAGTATTTTGACTTCTCAGCAGGATATCTACGAGGTAAATGCTGTCCCAGGGATGGTTGTTTGTCTTAGATGGTTCATAAAATCCTGTTCGGTGTCCCGGCTTGTGGCAACAATAAACCAGGGGATGGATTTGATCCCGAAGTGATGAATGAGAAATTGTGGGATGTTTGATGGGGATACATCAATCTGGGAGAGGTCCAAGATGAGTCGAGATCGAAGCACGCGAGATGTTTCCCAAGAAATCAGTCCGAGCTTTGCACCACCACGAGCTAGGTGTGTTCGCCGGGCTGGCACACACTTCACACCCGTGTTCAGCATATCGGCTTTAACCCGTAATTCAGAAAAAGCCAAACACACAATCCACTAATCCCTAGTATTGTCATCCTGGCATGATTGACTAATAGTTTTATTCAGTCTGTTAACATCCAGGGAAAATGTGATTGTGTCATCGGCTTTTTAACTTTTGAACCCTTTTGGAGTACCGCGCCCGGTGTGGTGTCGCTGACTTCTACCGAGGACTGTGAGTGTTGTGTCCCGGTAGGATTAAGACTTTTGTACCCATTGAGATTCGTCTGATAGTTGAGGGGCTTCCGTACACAGCTCCGGGGTAAACAAGGCTGGGGTTCCCTAATAAACGAAACGCTAATTAACATCCGAGGACGATGTAGGGATTCCCACCCCATGCTGGGCAAGTTGTCAGGATGCTTCATCAAGCGATACTACAGACTGTGCAAGTCTCGCGTGATTTGAAGCTTTATAATCGTGAAAACTAACAAGGTTCCCCAAAGGCTCCTTAAATTTCAATTACCCGCGAGATTTGAGCAGTCTATTTTTTGCCAGTGTACCATTGTTTCCCCCATTCTCACAATAATGTAGACCATCACCCAATTTCTAGAAGTATGTAAGCATAAAACTTGCCAAGCACAGAAAAATCTTGCCCAGCAGCTGGTAGCCAAAATACATGAAAGTTTACACTGTTACACCTGGTGCCCCACTTATTTCTTGCTAAGCATAGCAATTTGATAAGCAGTATATTTTGCATAGCAGCATTATGGAATTGGGCTCTGGTCTTTCAAGACCATCCGAGAGCTTACGGAGAAAAGAAATGCCGTTCGTGATTGAAAATGCATAGTGGGCTTGACGTAGGGGGTTTCCCGAAGTGACTTAATTTAGTTCAGGTCCGTTCTTGTTTTTGGTTTTTTTCACTCCACCATCTACCTAAGAAACTACGAACTCCAAAATAACCCTGTTGATACCGTCATTTTGACTTTTTGTTTAAAATACACGTGTGTGTAAAGACCATGTCCACTCCAAAGCGTTTTCTGGCAGGCAAGACATTACACTAACTTGTAACATGGGGAAACAGAACAACGATATTGACTTAAAGCAGACCTAGATAGTAGTTTAGTGCCGACACTGCGGGGTCGCAGGTTCAAATCCCGATACTGCCAATGTTTCTTTGTTGACCCAAAAATTTGATTAAAATCATGACCCAGTCAGTTTCCCTTGTGGTTTATTACTTGATATTATTCGCGTTTAGTGAAAGTCAATATTAACAACACCCACACACGGTAAAAGGTAATTGTATCTGACACTAAAATATGTTGTAAGCAAGAATTTAATTCAATTAATGTGGACAAGCACAGTTAACATCATTACAACAAATACATAATCGATTCATGATTAATATTGTATTAGGTTCTGCTTTGAATGCCTTGTGTTTGTTGTTTGTTGCACAAACTTTAATACCATTCCTTCCGAGCATTTGACAATTTCTCTGTTACTTGAATGTGTAAAGTAAATCACTGGTTGCTTTGGCAAGTTTGTGTGCAAATAATGTACATCTACACATCATTTTGGTTAGTCTTTTGGCGTGTCGTTCTTTTGATATCTCAGAGAAGCGCCCTCTTTTGTTAGCATCTTTTTCTTAGTTTTCTTTCGGCCATGAGGTTGCTTGGCATCATCTTCGGTCCACATACCGAGGGATGCAGCATAATCAAATATGCAGTCTAGTCTGGCAGTGTATAGTCTGTGTTTGTAATTGTTGATGTTGTTGTTTTTTGTTTTTTATTTGTTATGCCTAAATTGTTTTTTACTTGCGAGTGGCACGCTTACACATAGAGCGCCCTCATTAGTTTCTTGACACCATTACCACAAAACTTGTTGCCGAAACCAGACTCACTTTGTTAAACTAAACTCTTAAACTTAACTATTACTTCTACATAATAATATCATTTCAGATAAAATAATATACTTTTACAGTTACACAATATCAAGACAATTTTCACAACATTACGTAATTTTTACGATTAACATATTATCAGAAAAAATATAAGCATCTTTTTTTGTCCGTGAATTTACATATTTTTCTTGTTATGCTCTCACCTTTAATATCATAAACGATTAGATTCTTTACATTTTAATGTCGATTACAAATTTATTACGTAATAATGTACTTTAATCAAAAATCTAAAACATTAATCAAAATAGATAGGCTATGTAAATTCAAACACTGTTTAGAGTACCACAATATTGCACAGTAAAACTTCATTACATTTTAAGTACACACTGAAAACTCCCGGATCAGAATTGACTCTCGGATCAGAATTTACTCGAGTCAGAATTGACCCAATTCAGAATCGACACGATTCAGAATCGACACGATTAAGAATCGACCCGATTCATATACTCGGGTCTGGGTCTTGTGAGGCCTGACCCATTTCTGGGTCAGTATTACCCATAAATTGTGTCAAAATGTCATAGAAATTGGTCAATCTGACCCAAAATTGGATCAAGCCCCTTAAGACCAGGAATCCATGTCAATTCTGACTGGGGATTTTTCAGGGTGTTTTAATAAGCAAAGTTTGTGCCCAGGGTGAGCTTAACATCAAGTTTGCAATGTCCAAACTAACACACAAGGATGAGGTTTGGACCCGTGAGTTTTTAGAGTGATAACCCATAGTGAGATGTGGACGGATTAGCTGCGTGTGAATTATGACCGTTTTTGAACAAAACACTTTGGAACGCTAGGCGGAAGCAGACTTACCAGGTAAACTTACATCGTTTACATAGTTATGAAAGTGCGCAGTGCGCACTGAGAACAAAGGATTTACCTGGTTGTCAAGTGCCACCTAGCTTCCCAAAAGTCCCACATTGGTGGCTATGGCCAGAGTCCAGTTTGGACACTATCACCCAAAACGTGCACGTTAGAACTCCCGCAGACTCCGTGTCCCGTAAACTGCAATGTACATGCACTTACTGTCGAGTATATTACGTAGAGCAATTACGTATATACTATGTAGAGCAATTACGTATATTACGTAGAGCAATTGACATGTTCAATATTCAACGCTAGGTGGCAGCAAACAAACCAGATATGTCTGGTATGTCTGCTGCCACCGTCGGCGAATGTCGCCAATTGAAGATTTGTTGAACACATAACTTTAGAAACAATTTGTTTTAGACAATAAGCATTGCGTTTCCAATGGTGATAACATGAAGTCAATTAATGAGATCCAAAAAGTTATAATATCAATGTTGGTGATTCTTTTAAAAATCGGCAGTGGATTTAATTAAGTTGAAACAAAATTGAATTATAAACGAATAAACACAAACAAGTATTATTTATCAGCTGATTCGTTTGAACATTGTTGTTCACTCTTATCACAACTGGACAAAATTGAACTATCATGACACCTTTTAGGTTATAATTATAACCGCGTTAGAGGGCGCTGTACTTTCATATAAATTCCTCTTGTACTATTATTCGTCAATGATGAAGTCCCTTGGCGAGTTTAACTGCAAGGTTGTATAGCGCCGCTAGTGTTGGGTGGTTGTCAGGTTGGGATCCCCCTCGGTGTGAATTGTACCCAGTAGGGGGCGCCACCGCTCGATAGCTTTCTCTTTCAGTGTCTCGCTTCTCGTCTACAGTGTAGCGGTTGTATAGAAAGTTACGGAATGGTCTGGTATCGACTCGACCTAAAACACTCCTTGCAGTAGGTTCCTGTGTAGACAAGTAAGATTTAGAACACGTGGTGAATACTACGCAAGATGGCGTGTTAAACTCTTATTGGTTTTGGAAAATGTGTCTTCTGGTGTTCCCATAAGGTGTAACTGGGCGCTGAAGGAAGTTGAGTCAAGGGCTCCACATAGCCCTATGTGGGGTGGAATCGTCTGTGCATATCAAATCTTCTTTGATACTTGTAGCTGTGATGTTCTTTGGATGATTCAAGAAGTATCGTATTTCACTCTAAATCAGCTTTGCCAGCTATATTTATGTTTATTTACTCAATGCCGAGAAAAGATATTATCAGGGTCATAACAGTTTGGGAAAAAAAAATATCTTTCGATCAGGCAGGTTTTCTTCAATTAAACCAACGGACTGTGTTGTGTTGCGTTGTGTTGTTGTGTTGTGTTGTGTTTTGTTGTGTTCGGAAAACGTTTTTCCAATTTAGGTGAATTACACGACTTCGAATCTTAAACAAACAAATTTGTATAAACTGGCAGTAGTTATTAAAAAGCAACTATGTACCTTTTTTACTCCCTTATGATTTATGATATGGCGAGTATAGGCCGTACGTGTCCGTACGAAATGGACCCTGGACCGCGCCTATTGATTCTGCAATATCGGGGGTCAAAATGTACACAAACGATTTGACTCTCAAAATGGCGAAAACGGAAGACGTAGAACAGATCAATAGAAACAAGTCTCTCTTTTGCTGTTTTTTCAACCAACGCATCTTTTCTTCGTCTAATCATTTTGATCAACGACTTACCTTTACTGGGTGCGATGTATCAAGCCCCTCCCATCTCTTGCTTCTCTCCCGGCCATCCCTCTGCTTCTTCGATCGGGAGCTTTTTCCACGACTCCGACGAGACGACCGTCCCCCTTCCCTGCTCCCGCTTCTCTTCTTGTTTTTCCCTTCCGATTTTCCACCTTTGTTCTTGCTCTCTTTCGATCTCCTTCCCTCGACCTTTCTCCTCTTTTTCGTCGGGACTGGAACTGGGAAAGATTCTTCAACGTCCTCTGTTTCTCGTATATCTGTGTCTTCAGCGTCTTCTTCGGGTAGAGTTTGCATGTTCTGTTCCTCATCTTGTTCTATTTCCTGTTCTTGCGTCTCGATGGCATCGATAAGGTCTTCCTCGCGCTGTATGACCGAGTTGGCTTCTTCCACGTCCACAACATCCGGGTCGTACATGTAGTCCACGTCCGCAGATTTATCTTCCCGTACCCTGCCCGGTGCGACGGGAGATAGAGGCGGGTCTCGCGACTCTATTGCCACGGGCCAAGGGTTACAGTAACTCTCCACGATGTCGAAGCTACATATTCTGTCGCAGCACTCCGTGGCGATTCTACCCGTCCGCCGTCGCTGCCTCGAGCCGATGCGGGAACCAAGGAAGCTCTTAGCCGCTCGTTCATTCTGGAAAACCTCAACTGAAGAAGACAAAATTCCTTTAAGTTAAAAATGAAGTATTCTGACGGTCAAGGTCGTTGTGGTGTCTTGATATAAAAAGAAACCTAATGACTAAGCTTTTGAATTTGTTGTTTGTTTTAGAACGGCTCGGCCAAGTGGTATTACTGCATGCATGCAAGCAATGATAAGATCCAATTTAAATCCACACACAGTATTGTTCGCCAAAAAATCAACCAAAGCTTGAGACAGCGGTTCCAACTAAGGGGAGGTACAACGCTTACAGTCACTTTCCTGTTTATGGATTTGAGCCTTAAATATAGTCAGCATATAAGCCGGCTTGTGGTGCCGATGTCAAAATGGGTCAGTTCCCCCTTCCATTCATTACGACGCCCTCCTTTGTAATAATCTTGTACACAACGTTCATAATGTCCATGTCACTTAAAGGCGGGCACCGTTCCTTATCAGTTAGTAACTGGGAACTTGTTCCGGAAGTTTGCAATCGGGCGTGCGTACGCGAATGGGGCCTCGTTGCTTCAGCCAGGGCGCCACGTTGGGGGCGTTGCAATAACACAAAGCCAGGTGCGCAGATATGATTTTTTTTTTTTTTTTTTAAGGAGGTCGTGTCTTGGTTTATCAAACTGTTCACAGCAATGTGACAAGGGGGCCTCACTCGCTGACGACGACAACAACAGCCGGGTTGATTGGGGGTGCCCTAGTCAGCAGACGTAGCGGCCACTGCCCGCCTGCTCTGATTACATGCTCGTACAGTGAAGGCTTGGGGCACTGCGATGCCCGGGACTGCGCCCCCATGTCTCGCGTTAATGATACTGGGCTTAACTCGCAGATTCAATCTAAGAAATCTGGATATTTATTTCATCACAAAGATGCGCCTTCGTGAGCAGCATCATCACACTGCAAAAACCGGGTTGTTTAAACAGGGGTTGTCACATAGATACCAAAACAGAATCGAAATCAACACCATGTGGTGGTAAACACTAATTTCTGCAACAACAATCACAATGGTATTATTTTAGCACACAAACTTGATTCTCTCTTTCAGTGTAACACCCATGCTGTCAATTTTAACGCCAGGTTTTGCACGGTTTTATAATCGAGATTTATGTTTCAATGGATCTGTCGCATTATTAGCACTATAACAGCACTGTATAGACTCAATGTTAAGTGATTCTTGAGTAAGGTAAGATCAAAACTATTCTTTGATTTGAAATCCAATTCATTAATCATACTTTCCGGGGTCAGCCTGACCCAATAGCTGGCCAGTGCCCTGTGGACCCGGAATCCGGGTCAATTCTGACCAGTTTGTTAAGTGTCAGCCCAACGTGCATGTTTGAGTGCTGAAAGGACTTTGCCTTTTTAACCACCTTCCAGGTCAGCCTGACCCAAAAAAGAGTGAGGCCCCCTAGGCTCAGAATCTGGGTCAATTTGTCTTTTTCACCACCCACCCCCACCCAGAATAGAAAAATTAATTGATTGGACATACCATCTCGTTTTGAATCTCTATGGCTGTAGAAACCTCTTGTACTGCAAACTAGAGACACTGTCTCCACCAGTTGCTCTCCGCAGAGCTTCGGCCATGCCGTGATTGGTAGAACCAAGGCAACGAAAATGACGTCAAGTAGGAGAAGCGCCCTCATTGTCGATGTGTTTCTGAACTGTGCAACAAAAAGATGAAATGGGATGAAACCATTACTAATAATAACAGGTTCTTATAAAGCGCTTTATTACATCCCTAATATGGCGTATCAAAGTGCTCGGTGTTTTGTCCTGCAAGGTATGTGGAGCTACGTTTTGACGTATTCCCGTGGCGCAATATGCTGCCAATCAAACCACCAGGAACCATTAGTTTGTATCTGCCATACCATTAGACTGGTACCTGTCTTCATTCGATACAGCGATTTCATTGGATAAACGTGCAGTGACGTAAGCTTTCTATCTCGGTGTTTTGATTGGTCCGAGGTGACGTTTGGCAGCTGTACTTGCGGTAGTCTGCATATGAATCTAGGTGAAAGGTAATTATGGACGGGGATTGGACCGATGAGGCCACTTTCTGGCGTTATTCATGAGCCACAGAGTGTGACGTCAGATTGTTCAGGCTAATACACTCTCTACTTTTACTTGTATATGGACATTGGAATAAACTTTCTTGCAGAGTTTGCACATTTTAAGTAACTACAAATTGATAGAACCTCAATGTGTTTGCCAAAAACACATCGTGTTCTGAAAAAGCGAAACTTTATTGCAGATTTTCGAGTCAACATGCTAGTTTCAAATTTCCAAGGTGCAATTATGACCAAGTAATAATAAGTAGTCTGCAATTGTTGCCTTTTCCAACAAACAAAAAACAAGTTTTGCGATCTCAATAATCTCAAGATCTACGGCTTTGGTTAGGCTTTTGTCTAGCAATATCCACTGTTGAAGCCGTAGCCATTAACTAGGTATCGACTTAACATGGAAATCGAAGTCATGCCAATTTGTTTGTATTTCGCATGACGAGTCACTTACAGTACGTTTCACCTCCGACGACTGTTTAATGCACCTAATTGCTACCACTGTGTGAAGCCACGCCGATTTTTAATAGCCCTTCCGATTTGTAGGTTTTTGTCGGTATTAATGGGGCTTTCCCACAGTGCCAGAATTTCCCTTCTCCTCCCCCCTGCCCGGGCACTCGGGCAACAACTTGCCGCAAGAGTCGGCAAGCTTCCTTTGTCACCCCGCCGTCGTCGATTCGTGCCTTAATAGCCCGCGTCGCGCCCATGTAATTTTCACCGCGAGAGGCCGGGCGTGTTTACATCATTTCACCGGGGCGGGAAGCACCATTTACTACCGGCTCACGCGCCCCTGTCGTTTGGGCTAATTTCTGGACAAATAGACCCACCGGGAGGCCCGGCTGCGACGTCCTCCTTTGAAGACTGACTCGGAAGATTTCTTGGGTTGTGCTTTTTGTGGGACTTTCTTCTCTCTTAAGTGAGCGGTTCCGCTGATGCTTACGGTTGAGGAATTATCATGGTTAGGAAAAAAATGTAGGTGCGGTTTTGCGGTGTATTGACTTATCGTGACATTTTGATTATTACAACATCAATTTGTGCAAGGTGTGTACCGATTACATTCACATAAATTACCTGCTGGAAATACTTCCGGTCAAAGTGTTGAAATGAAATAGTAATGCAACTCGTGATTTGTGAAAGATATTGCATCATGGATTGTGGTGTATTGGCCCAATTTTATAGAGTGGAAATGTAATAATCTAGGAAAGAAATGAGCAATAATATACAGTCACAGATGGTAAACTGAGTGTTGTATTGTTGCGCAGAAACCTTATTCCGTAAGCATAACTGTGTAGTGCTTGGCTATATTTGTGTTCAAACAGATCTATGAAACTGAAATATATATCAATATTTTATAGGCTCTCTTGGTCTGATAGAAAGGACGTGGAATGTGTTGCTGAAGAAAAAGTTTATGGCCTTTTATTTATGTTTAATTTTCAACCGATGTTTGGCCGATATTGATTCGATTTTTTTCCCCGGCCAATTGCACACAAAAAAAATCACGAATTTTCCCCCTAATCCACTCAAACTATAAACATCATTCAATTTCTTTTTATTGCAAACATCTTTTCTCCTCATTCAAATTCGTTTCAGTTAATGTATTATAGGCATTCAAAGCTACACTTGGAATTTCTGCTACCTATTTACAATTGATTTAAACCATTAACCTATTTACTGATGAGTTTGAATGGTTGACCAGTTATCGAACGAAATTGGACAAATTGTACGGCCCAGTAACAATAACATTTAAATTTGCATAAAAGCTAAACTTGTAAATTGAATTACTTCGTTTAACTGTTGAATGCTGATTCAAAACTGTTGGTTTTAGATCAAAGAAAAAGACGCAAGCACACTCAGTATATAAGGCCTTTTGGTTTGAAGATAGTGTAATGGTGCCAAACTTTCTACCTGGCTGCCCTGCCCAATTTGTCACATTCCAGTAAGCGTTAAATGCTTGTGAAAACCTCTATATGACGCATACGTATGATCCATTTCCACGTATCACACTCAATCAAATTAGCGATATATTCAAGGGCTGTTATTTTTTCACATTCGAAAACTTATATGTGATCCAACATATTAAACCAAGTGCAATGATAGTGTGAAGTTATAGTTGTTGATAGCTTGTTGGGATTTGTGTTAATTTGTGATGTCATGAGAAATCTTAAAGGGGCACATCAGAACACTCTGGGAGGGCGTGAGCATTTTATGCTCCACCGATTTGCACTAATCAGGAGTTTTTGTCATGCAGAAAAAAATAAAGCATACATTTTCACGAAATAATGATAAAGAGCATAGTAGGCGTTGACGTTGTAAAATTGTGTTTCGTAAATGGGACATAACTGTGTATACCAAGTCCGATATTTGGCTGATCCTCCACAAAATGTTCCCTTTAAGGGGCACATTGCATTCGGACTTGGCACTTGGGCTATAAACATTTTAAGTTTTAAAGGATAATTGCTTGTATATAGGCTTTGTGATATAAGAAACATGTGTTATATGAAATTAATACGGTTGTAGCGATGTTTTAAAAGTAGAATCAATTGATCCACACAAAATATAAGCCTCGAAGTTTTGTTTTCCTTTTACTTTGTGAACCAACACAGTCCGCCAACAAAATGTTGATTCCACAAAAATGGCAGACTGTACGTTCCGCAGATTGTATTTCAATAGGCAAATGTATTGTTATTTTAATCAATACTCACTTATTACAAATTATATGAAGATTGTGCTTTTTGTGCATGAACAACTCTATACAAAATATAATAAAAACAATAATAAAAAGGAGAAGGAGCAAATTCCAAAAGGCAATATTTTGAGAGATTTTAAGCCAATGTGTCCCTAGAATTCCCGAGATGCCCAGAACACAAAGAAGACACAACTATGGGAAAGGATACACAATGCCACAAACGATTGCCAAAAAGCAACTGCGAAAAGACACAGATATAAATACTGATGGTTTCCATTCCTTATTTGAGATGTAAACTGTTTGCATAACCGTCATGGACCTTCAATATATCCAAGCCTTCCAAATGCTAGAATTGTGATGATTGTTGTCATTTAAAAGCTCCATTGATATTCTCTATAAACAAATATGAACAAACATCAGCTTTGACCCAATCTTAGTTGGTGCGGGATGAAAACGAGAGGGTGGGTGTTTGATGGATTGCTCACTAGCCGTCCGCCCACACGCTCAAGAACAAAAAAAAACAATATTGCGGAAGTTTTACTTCTTCCTTATTTCTTATTCAGATAATCAGACTTTGACATACTCGAACAAAAGAGTCTTGAAGGCGAGGTGGTGCGGGGGAGTTGCAGGTTTATTGGAGTTGACACGTTGGGTTGATAGAAGGCTGGACGCGGATACAATAATTGTTATAGATGATAAAGACAAAACATACATTGGTTATTATACGTGTCTGTTTGAACGGCGATTTCTAGTCGTTCTTAATAGACCATGATAGACATAAGCGAGTATAATTAAAACTCAGCAGGTAGAGACTTCTTAAAGGCACTGGGCACGTTTGGTAATAAAGTCAAATCTAGCATTGGTAACGAGATAAGGGAGAGCTGTTGATAAATCACTGTGAGAAACGGCTGCCTCTAAAGTAACATAGTTTTTTAGAAAGAGGTAATTTCTCAATACAATATTCGAATCTAAGAAAGACTTCAAGCCTGAAGTCTTTCTTGGGCATCTCTCGAATTTATGCAACAAGGTTGTTTTTTCTTTCATTATTTTCTTGCAACTTCGGTCACAAATTGAGCCCAAATTTGCACAGATTTCAATTACCAAACAGGTCAGTACCTTTAAAACTGTAAGTCGAAAGAGACTTCCTAAATAGGTTTGTGATTTCTAATTGAAAGGCCCTGGACGGGGGAGGACGTACACTCTCAAATATCCCTCAGCAGTTATAGGCTATTACGGTTCAACCACATCCATTCACTGAAGAGAAGAGTTACTAGAGATTCAAATATTGGTGCATACAAACTGATATCTTGTTACATAACCACATTACTTTGAAGTGACAAGGTTTCTCAAAATGCTTTATATCGAACAAAGCTGTTGTAGGCTTTGTTTTCTTGACATTAATTAGTGAGCGCTTACCATAATCTTCCGAGTATACAAGTTTTCTTCTCCGTCTATCTTATTTTGTCACTAATATATATTTTCCCGTTCTCTATAATTTCGTCGGTCAAAATATTTTCATTAACACACAATAGTCCACTTTGACAAATTTAGTCATTCTCCAGACGGCGTGAAATTGTGAGCCAACGATAACAAATTGAGTTGAACTCCACCCGCCGGCTTGAATGTTTTTTTGACATGTTGTAAAGATTAAAGGCAGTGTATAGTTTTGGTAAATCGTCAAATACCAGTATCATTACTTGATTTATCCCAACATGTGCATAAAATAACAAACCCGTTAAAATGTGGGCTCAACTGGTCAACGAATTTGCGTTTTAGAAGTTTGTGTGCTCATACGAAGTGACACGTTGTATGAGCAAGAAAATACAAATCTTATCCACGAATGAAACAGTTAAAACGTGACTAAACATTTCGAAAATATTGGAATAAAATAGTTATTTCCGACATAAATCATATCAGTAAAGCATATTTCGATGAACTGATAAGGTTGCTATGGGATTATTTTTCATAAACAACACATTATGATGGAAATGAAAAGCACGTGTGCATTTCAAACAAGCCGCACCCATACTCAGAAAAACAATAACAGGAGTGACTGGCACTTGTACACAAAAATAGAACACTCAACTATTATTATAAGACAGTGGGTGTAGTGTTACTACACCTCACCACCAATTAAGCTTCAAACAACAACTCAATAAAAGAGAAAGTAAATTTTGTTTGTTGGCACCGTTCGATTGTTTTAATCATACATAAGGCAGAAATAATTTAACAAACCTGTGAACATTTCATTTCATTTCGTTTTTAGATATTGCCTATAAAATCCCCTGAGCGATTATGTCCACGCAGGTAGAATAATCCGTAATTGGAATACACAATCTGAGAAACGTATTTGCAGTAATGTTTCTAAGATTCTAATTTCGGGGGATAACATCTGATATTATTTTGTTTGTAACTGCATTAATCCTAAAGTGATAGATTCTCAAGATACTTAATTAGTTGGTAGAGTGCCGGACGTTAATCTGGAGGGTGCATGTGAAATTCCCGCTGTAGAATTGTTCTTTGTTCAACACAAAATAATATTTAAGACTTGCCATCATAAACTTCGACTCTCTGTCTAAGGATATTCCAACAACTTGATATAAGATACCTAATTATTTTGTCTGATGACAATGTTTCTTTTTAAAATCAGGATTTGACTATAGAATATTTTGTATTGTTTATAGAATAACACAACCATAGTAATGGTTACGAAATCGTAGTAGAACATTTTGCACCATCTCAGCTGTACATGATGTCGAGTAAACGCAGACTCTTACAAGCATTATTCAGATTCATTGAAAAGGCGGGCATCATAGCAAACTATTTATATTTGTTTGTCTCCTGAAGACATACTCACTTAAGAAGTTGTTGAACTTGTTAATTGTTAACTTGAAGAATAAGACTTTGTGTTCAACATTATCAAGGGACCCATACTCAATCGCCTTCGTTCATCCTTGGACTATTAAAGGTTCGAGTTAGCAATAAAAATCCTGGAACTCAATGTAATTAAAAGTATGTGTCAAAACAATTTCTTCGATCTTTTCAAATTTCAATAGTTTATACAGGCTTAATCTGATTTTATAAGCAATTTAGGAATTGTTGTTTTTTGTAAGTCATACAAATTATTTTATTTAATGTAACTGTTTAAAAGGCAAAGTTTACCTTTGGGTTTTGGAACCGTTCGATTGGTTGAATCATTTTAAGTGTTGGCATTGTACGATAAAATTAATCACGTTTTTTAAATATCACCAAAATCAGGAGCGATTTTGTCTATGTAAAGGAAGAACAACCCGTTATTGGAATACACAATCTGAGATACGTAACTGACAGTAATGCTTCATAGATAAAACGTTGGTGCATCCATCTTTTTCAAAACCACAACCACATAACTTCAAATTGAATTGGTTCTCAAGAGATGTTTCACTATCGAAAGCTATTGTTTTATATAGGCTTCTAACAATATATTGCCATTAATTTGAGTTATTACCAAACGTTTAATAGGCCTTTACCCTCACTTTAAATCAAAACTCTTTTTGTGAACATAAGATTTGACCTACATATGCAGTAGGCTTTAATGGACTTTTCAGACTACTTAATCTCCATTTTTCTGATTTTTACTAAGGCAAACCAAATCGGAAGATCAGAGTTAAGTTGGAATAATATCATGCCAGATTATAAGCACAATTAGAGTATTGAAATAAGACTACATTGCCTTTAACAGGGAGTGGTTGTCGCTCCCCGCTAGAGTGCCTCTCCCAAAGCATAAACCGTGACAGCTATAATCCTCATATTCCGATAGAAGGGATTCCATCATATTACTGGGTGATCGGCCTGACAAACTCCAGAGGGGTTTTTCGCTGTATAATGCCCTCAGTTGTTGACTTTTATTTTTGTGTGCCGTTCGAGAGGGGGGGGGGGGGGTTAGTGTATGGCTTCAATTTGAGCCTAGGAAGGGTGAAGGGTGGCATACTGAAATAATTACGGATTTATTTTGAGCTTGTGCGGCAACAAGGAGTGAGATGGAAAACAGGCCAAAATCTACTCCAAAGTTCGATGAAATTAAAACAATGTAAAAGTTCCAGTGCCAGTATTACACACTCAAGTTTAGAGAGGATGGTGATATGTTGCACAAACAAGATACAAAATTGTGCACACAAATTGTTTTCACAAAACAAACACACCCCAATATTTTTGGATTATGCTAGACTATTATTACATTTTGATTGTTTTTGCACTAATTGTGTTATTGTTCTGGCGGCCAGATGTTGTGTATGTAAACTATAGCAACGTGGGGTAACATCCGCCCCAGCAGTCTAAACATGTTTGCTAATTCATTAACGGCAGTATTAATTAGGCTTCTTGTTGTTAAACAACTTCCTTTTGTTTCTGACTGAGAGGGTCATTCTAAACTGTTTCTCGTCATTTACAATTTCTTATCACCTTTGTAATTTTCCTCAAAGACTTTTCTTCATCCATTCTCGTTATAAAACGATACCTTTAGTTTCTGTAAGCAGTACATTGTTTTAATCAAATTATAAATGTTTAGTTGTTTACAATAAAAATTTACATTTGAAAATTCCATTTCAAAGGTGTTTGCTTTTTTGAGCAAGCGCCGAAACTCTGGAGCAGGATGAACAATCCCTATAGATGCCAATCTGAGAAGCGTTACTGCGGTATCGCTTCTCACATTCAATTTTGGGGGGATAAAAAGTGATACTTCTTTCCATAACCGCTACTTCAAATTGAAAAGATTCTCGAAAACGCATTTTTATCGATGAGCTTCCACACTTTTTTTTCTTCATTATTTTCCACAGGCATAACCAAACGCATAAAGACCCTTTAAATCCATGTTTCATTATTTTTTAGTTCAAAACAATTGATACGAATATTTAACCAATGAAAGAGTGTTGTTGTTTTGTTGTTGTTTGTTTATTTTTCTCACAAGATGAAGAATAAGGAAAATGAGCTGATACCGAGTAAGCAATGTGACATTGTTATACTTCATTCAGTTACTAACAAGAAAAGAGGCGATGAGCTGAGTCAGCTATTAAGTATCAGCTGCCAGCCGGCCCAAACATCAACACACTTATGAGTAACACAAGATGTTCTCTTTACAATCACTCGTTACACACAAGTCAGAACAATCAATTCATTTTACACACTGTATGTACTTGGTGCACCCAATCCTTCGCAGTAGAAACCAAATTTGTGAGCACCCCGAGTAGGAATCTAATCCAATCTCTTCCACGGAAGTCGTAAGTGCACCACTGAGCTTACACGAGGCTGGGTTTAAAGGGCATTGGATCCCTTGGCAATTACTTCAAAACATTATGACCATAAAAAACTACTTGGCAAAGAGCACTTGATAGCTGTTGATAATATAACAATTGTTAGAAAAACAACTCCTTTTGAAGTGGTGTAGTTTTAGAGAAAGAGCTTTTTTTCACCTACACACAAAAATAATCTGAGAAAGGCTTCATGAGGCATGAAGGCTTTCTCATACATCTGAAAACACAAAATATGCAACAAGGGTGTTTTTCTTGCATACCTTTCTTGCAAATTTAATGACCAATTAAACACAAATTTCCCAGGTTTTTCATTCCATGCGTAAGGTTGGAATGCACCAAGTGAGGATTCTGGTCTTTGACAATTATACGAAAGGATACATGGTTTTTTTTTACATCAACCTTGATGCGGATTACTCAAGGGCATTAGAAACATAAATTGTAGTCGTGTATCTGAAGAGGACTCTGCAACTAGACAAAGATGACTTGAACAACAACAATAATTCCTTACCATGTCAACACCTTGAAAAACGTCTTGAAAGTGTTCTCTTTTTGTTTCCTCAAAACAAGACTCGTCAAATGGATCCTTGATGAAGATGGATCTTGGCTATACACAAGCTTCTTGTAGTAGTACTGATGAAGCTTCTTTATCTATAACTAGCTCCGTAATGTCCAAGTCTTAAAGAAACTGAGTTCTCAGCATCTGATGAAGAATGTTTCTCCTTGCCGTTTTTTAGGAAACTATTGAGACATCTAAGATCACGAGCTCACAATGACCACCAGAGACTGATTGGATCGAGAAAGGAGTCACACACTTTCTTTTATACGCGTATAATTCGGAAAGTTTGCTCCACTGGACTTTTATGGATTATTTTTAACTTCTCTGGGAGAGGGGCGCCCTCTTTGGCGACGATAACCAGTCGCAGTGATATGGCCCCATTTGGACCACCAAGCGATCACATGCGCATGGTAAGCAGAACAAAAATCACAAAATGCAAGCTCCATTTATCTCAGATGCGTATTTTTAATCAGTGTGACTGATTTATCTGAGGAGTTCCCGTTTCGGACAGGCTGTTTACCAATGTTAAAACAACAAATGGCAGTTTGATGTGTTCGATACTGACAGGCAAAGTAAACGATGATTGAAGTGTCAAGTTTGCTCCCAAAGCTAAGTGGGGCCTAGAGCTGAGGAAGATGTTGAAATGTTGATGTTTTTGATGGAGTGCTTAGATGGCACTATCCATCTTAAAATATGATATGGAGAGATGCCTTTCAAGTCTGGTCTTTAGATGGTGTTTAGCTGGGTGTTCAGCTTGGTGTTATCATGGTGTTATGCTAACAATTATTTTGAGTAATTACCAATGGTGCCCAGTGCCTTTAATTTGCAAGTGTAGATACCGAAGATATAAGACTAATTACTAGTCCCGATTGCTGAGCATACAACCCATCACGACTTCGATACGTGTTTTTACGCCAATTGTGTCCCACCAAACAAACACAAAGATGATGCCGTCAGAGTCTGTCTCCATGGAGTTCTGAAGCATCCCTTTATACCCATCAGTCATACAATGTGCAGAGATTCATGTAATGGGGCCTACTGTACAAACAACACTTAATTTTGTATTGTTGACTTAAATTACATCAATTTCTTCTCAATCTGTTGTTTAATGATGATGGTATACGTGTACGTACACAATAACTAATCGTGTACGTACACTATAGGTTCAAAGATTATTGTACGTACACAATTAATCCAAACTTATCGTCATGATAAGTTATCTTGTTAGTAAACGAGTTTTTGTATTCATGTGGTGGCAATATGAAGGAATTATCAAAGTTTAAATTACTGTAAAGCCCAAATGAATGTAGAAATATTTAAAGGCGAGTAAGACAAGATTAATGGCACGGTACATAGATGGCATGCAGGGTGGACCAAAACCAGACCTCACATGCGTCCAGTTCTGAACAGTATCCAAACTATTTCTAGGAAGATAGTGTGATATAGCACTTAAAGACAGTGGCAACTATTGGTAATTGTCAAAGACTAGTCTTCACAGTTGGTGTGTCTCAACATATGCATAAAATAACTAACCTGTGAACATTTGAGCTCAATCGGTCATCGAAGTTGCGAGATAATAATGAAAGCAAAAAACACCTTCTTTTTGTCACACGAAGTTGTGTGCGTTTAGATGGTTGATTTCGAGACCCAAAGTTCTAAATCTGAGGTCTCGAAATCAAATTCGTGGATAATGACTTCTTTCTCAAAAACTATGGCACTTCAGAGGGAGCCGTTTCTCACAATGTTTTAAACCATCAACCTCTCCCCATTACTCGTCACCAAGAAAGGGTTTATGCTAAAAATTATTTTGAGTAGTTACCAATAGTGTCCACTGTCTTTAAGACTAATAACGTAATGAGCTTTTGTATAGCAACAACTTCTTCATCAATTGCATGAAGAGTCACAATGTTGGCACAATGTCCAGATAAAGTGAATTTAGCAAATAGTAATATGTGTCATCCAAAAGCGAGGAGTAGTATTCCTGTGTTGAATTGTCCATACTATTGTGTAGATAAAGTGGACTTAGCAAACAGCAACTTCTGTGAGATCCGAAAGTGAGAGGAGTATGGGTTTTGCCAAAATATTCCTGTGTTGAATTGTCACAAACTATTGTGTGCAGATAAAGTGAACTTGGCAAACAGCAATATCTGTGGCACGTCAATACAGATAACCAAAAATGTCACTTTCTCTAAAACAGACAATGGTTGATGTTATGAAGTAAAAGCAATGTACTCACCCCCCCCCCCTTACACCCGAACATCCAATAATTGTACAGCGATAACGCGTTCAATTCGAATTAATGTTGACAAGATGACGTGTTTTGCCATTAGCACGATAATGGGGACAAACACACGAACAGACCCATCGGCGCTTCTTGAACTATAAGGCGTCCATATTATTAATTGAGATCAGAGGAGTGAGCGAGAAATACAATCTTGTAAATGGTCCATTATAAATTACAAATCCGCATGTTGCAACTTGTATAGTAAATTGTGCCTAAATAGGACCCAAATACATCATTTTGGGGGTTTGTTTCACAATAATGTTCAGCATAAGTAAAGTTAAAGTGTATTAGTTTGGCTCAGTGGTTTTTGTTCCTGCCTTTCACCTCTGTGGACCTCGGTTCGATTCCCGGACCAGAGCCTTTGCATGTGGATTGGGTTTTTCAGTGCCAACCCTGTGTGCGTGGGTTTTTCCGTTATGGGTTTTCCTCCCATTGTGAGAAACGGCACCCTCTGAAGTATAATGTAGTGTTTGAGAAAGAGGTAGTTTCTAACTCAATTAAATTAAATATTTCAGGCCTGAAGCCTTTTATATAGGCATGTGAAGGCACACAAATTTGTGCAATAAGGTTTTTTCTTTTTTCTTCCATCATTCTTTTGTAACTGCGATGACCAATATTGAGTCAAAATGTTCACAGATGTTTTTATTTACTGCATATGTTAGGATACACAAAGGGAGAATACTGGTCTTTGACAATCTTCCCAAAAATGTCCAGTGCCTTTGAGAAAATGAAATCTACGGCCAAAAAAGGTATTTTTAAAAGTACAATCAACTCGGCCAAACTTCCATCCTCAGCTAAAACTATTTTCAGATATCGGCAGCTTGAAAACCATTATCCCACGGAAATTCCCGACAAAGTCAAGTACCGACAGACAGTCAGACATGAAGAAAACAGGTCCCACCAACTGATGTCCACTTTAAGAACAACAAACAACTGCAGTTCTTGCCACGGGTATAAAACACAAACAGACAAAATAGAAAATGTTTTTTCCCTTTCAGTATTCATTTTTTTTTTTCTTTTTTTTTTTTTTTTCTTTTTTTTTTTTTTTTCTTTTTTGACAAAACAAGACTCAAGCTGTGAAGTCAATTTTACCGTAATTTACCCCTAAGTGTACCGGCATTTTTTTGTATAAGAGCTAGCCGCGGCCCTCGGCTACTGTCGTGTGGTTGGTAATGCTTAGGTTGCTCCGGTCTTCACTTTGGCAAATCGATCATTATTACCCGCTTCATTCGCTGCAGGCGAGCGACTGCCAATCAAAATTACCTCGGCTAAGATCGTTGTTATGGTCACTCATGAAACAGTCGTCTAAAACTTTAGACCAATAGGATAGATGTTTTTGTGTAGGCGGTGTGATGCATAGAAACACCATATCATTATATTGATTAGTCGTTATCGTTGTGTCATTAACAGGGTTGCAAAGTGAATTTTGTCCACTGTTGTTTATGAATTTTATCAATATAAACCACAAGGGAAACTGACTGAATTTTCTCTACAGTTACTCGTAAACCCTATGTGCTTAATCCCCGTTGTTCGAGTCATGAGAAATCAGAAGAAGAAAAACTGTATTCATGTAAAACGAAATCTTAATTTCAGTTGATGATGGTTTGAGCTTTTTTTCTTTTAGGTTTTCATGATAATTTACTTGACCTCATTTCCGAGTGAAATATTTCACGGAAAAAGGTGGTTTTAGTATGAAATGAAGCTTATGAAATGAAGCTTACAGACTAAGCTTACACAATGATGTTTTGTATTCTTCAATTCCTGTATAAAGGTCAAATAAGATCCATTTAAAGAAATAATAATAGAACGGTCGTCGGATCTTGTGTTTGGCTGTAATATTCTGATATAAGTTGACGATTGACTTTACTTTGAAAGGGGGCAATTTGCCTCACATCGGTGGGGAATCACGCTTTGAGAGTCCAAGCCGACAAACTCCTAAACCAAACAGTAATCTTAACAGGGTTCCTTGGTAGGGATTCCTGTTTGATATTAACTCGTGGCATCACGGGCAAGGGATGCCGACCAGAGGCCGCGACCAAGTGACTGTTTAGTTTAACAGTTGGACCCGCTAGAAATCTGGGCCAGCTCTGATGAGTCAAATAATATATATGGACACACCATCATCGTAAATCAAGGAAAGTTCTTACTTGGTTGAAAGAAATGTCACCAATTATTTATCTGATTCATTTTTAACAACAGCCTATTTCAGATTCGTTCACATAGTTCCATGATGTATATACAATATCTTAAAACAACAATGACGTAGGCATAATCGTATGAATTATTAGAACAAGCTCAGTTGTAGGAGACAGCGAAAAAGTCTTATATAGGTAAAACAATTTGCATTACCTTTTTGAAGGTTCACTCTAACTTCCCATGAGATAAAAATCCTTAGTCCACACACGAAAAAGAGACAAAAGAAATTCAGCACAAGTTGTTATACTTGCCGAGCAGAATGTAAGCACACTATAAACCTATGTCCTGCCAACATTAACCAGTGCCCCCTCCTGGGAGCTTTTGACCTCAGAAAAGAATGACTGCGGTAAAAAAATCCCCTACCAGAGCTGCCTCAATATTATTCCCCTTCCCTCACCCTCAACAAAAAGGCCTATTATTAACCTTGAACCTTTTTATACTTTGGTTAATAATACAGGCTCACATTGGCCGCTGATGAAGGGGGGATTTGTCTTTACTCCGGAAGGGTGGGTGTAACCTTCTTAAAGGGTTCCCTTTCATAAGTTCTTGTCATGCGCCTTGCAAGATGGGCCAACCAAGTGCCTGTCAAAATGGAGACTATTATAGTCTACATGGTGCTCACCAACCCCATTCATTCACCACCAACCCGGCCCCTGTTTAAAAAAACCTAGCCGGGCGTGTTCGCGAAATAATCCTTAACTTTCCCTATCGGACTTAGCCAGCTAGCCAAGATCTTTGTTTTCCAGCGCGTCATTGCCGTCAGTGATCAGCAGCGGCCAAGGGAAAGCTAAAGGGGGTTGAGGGAAGACCTCATGTAGAGCGTCAGTGTCATGGCCACTATCTCTGTAATTGGTCAACCTTAGCAAGGCGTGACTCAGGGTTTTTTCTTATGAATTCCCGGTAAATAGTTGAAAAGGGAAACCCTCATTTCGTATGTAGCGTCAGGGATCAATTTCATAGAGCTTGCACATGCGGCCCCAATACTAGCTAAGCGCAACAAAGTATGCTTACTGGAATAAGATGACCAGCCAAAATACCATGCCACATCAACCATTCACTGGTATCCTGCTTTGTAGTAACTGATTATCATTAATGTATAGAAAACTGACCCGTGTGGGTCGTGGCCGAGCGGTCAAGCGCACTGGACTCAATAGTTGAGTGTTGGTTCGAGTCCAGTTCTTAACATTGCCATTATTAGAAAGACAACAACTAAATTATTGATGGATGGACGCAAAGCCGTAGGTTCCCGTGTGGTGTGTAAAGTACGTAAAATAACCCACTTACAGTTAAACACATCACTAAGATAATGGATTTGCATCGGTGTTTCTGGCAGTACCTGGCGCCGCAGCTCCTTGTAAACCCATTTCAGTGCTACATAAACGATCAGCAGAGAGTTAAAAAAAAACCTCCAGCCTGTCTTCTGATCATGAATAAGACCATAGTTCACTAACATCTAATCTTCTTTACTTTGTCCGTGTTGTTGAAAGGAAAAGGTTTTCAACCAATTTTTCAACTTTTACAGTTGCGCTTTACCCCTCAGCTGATCTTAGGCGTCACAAAAAATGAACAACAGCGCCCTCAAAGTCAAACTTAAACGAGCCCATTTTTTTAAAGCGCTTCCTCTATATCGCACAACCATTCAAATAGACTGTCCAAGATATACTGTCCAATAAGGTACAACCCATCTATCATGAGGCGGGACACATGTCAAAACCATGTATCAGCATAGGAAAAGCCATAATTTCTTACCACACGGCCAATTTCGATTTTGGACTGAACGCACTGTTGCAATGCATAAGGCGCACCCAGGATGTCCCGCCCTCTAGAGGGGGCTCAGTAGGCTAAACAGCTTTCCCGGAACTTAATTAATACACGAAAGATCGGGAATGGGATTTATTAGGTGTATCCCAATAAATAAGGAGAAAACAGAGCGTCAGCTTTAAGTTTAGGCCCCTAAAATATTCTATTAGGGACAGATCGAGAGCATATAAAAGGGATAAGGTGAATTATTTGTGCCCAATATTGTGACCTGGGGTTGTTGACTTCCAACTCGAGGTATTTAGGATAACATAGGCCCTGAATCATTATTACTAGTACTTGTTGAGGGGTGGCATGGTGTTTTTTCACCACAACAAGATAAAACTTTCAAGGTTTTTGCACATGTTTGTGCCATCTCCGATTGTCTCTTATATCAAGCTAGGCTTATCCATTATAATTGATAAACCTTGCATCATGAACATAGTCGACCTGTTTCAAAAAATAAGTGTGCCTTTTTAGACTCCACGGGGACATGAACAACTCCATTGAGTCAATGACTAGGCATTTTACACTGGAGGCCTACGGGTAGTTATTAAAAACGTTCATTGTAGCGTGAATCAGTAACCAGTAACCCCGGTGTTTTCAAGCATTAAGGGTACGTATACCCATCCAAGCAACCTCGTCCCTAAATACTTGATCCCGCTGCCCGGAAAACCGGAAGGAATTGCACTACCTCGAAGAAAATCGCTTAATTATCCAAGAAGCTTAAAGACAATCAATTCTGTATTTTTTTTTTCTCTGTCTCTCTTTGACAGCTGCCTGGTTGTGTCTCTGTATCCATCGTCAGGCTATTATGATGTGTTCTATGGAGCTTCCTTCCTTAGTGGAGTTAACCCCCATTAAAGACATGGTCAGCTAGATAGCATGGAGGGGCACCATGGTTACAACAGGTCATGTCTCGTAGAAGGTAAACCCAGGAGAGTCTAAACTCAAGCTTCCATTGATACTGACCAGGAGAACTTACGAATTACCTCTAATCACAAACATTCATTTTGGTAAATTGTTCTATTTTGTTGAGATTTATTTGATAAATATTTTGAATGCAGCCCTCTGGCCGGCATGTGATTCACATTTCCTTTTGGGACAAAGGCCTGAGGAACATCTTAAAGTAAATGACGGCAAATTAAAATAACATGTTTTGGAGAACAACTGCAATGACAGGAGGTGAACAAAATATTGAGTGCTTTTGTGACTATTTTTTATACACACATAGCTCGTTCCTGACCTAACTGAGAGACTCTGTTGAACTTCTATGATGAATCACGCATGTCGACAGCTGATTTGTGGCGTGTCGTGGCCGAGTGGTTAAGAACACCGAACTCAAACTCTGGTGTTTCTGATCAGCAGAGTGTGGGTTCAATTCCTCCGGGTCGTGACACTTGTGTTCTTAAGCAAGACACTTAACCATTATTGTTTGTTCTTCGGACGGGACGTTAAGCCGTTGGTCCCGTGTGGTGTGTTATGCACTAATCTTATCGTAAAGAGAATGGGTGCACTGTTCCTGGTTTGATTGACAGCATATTGTGCTTTTGACTCCCATTGTAAACAATTGCATGGTGCTGTAAAAGGACGATAGGTCTCAAAACTCAGCTCCACTCTATACATTGCATGACAAAATACTGAGTGCTTTGGTACCATGGGGTGTGATAAAGCGCTTAAAGAACCTAGTGTGTACTTGTTTCAAATCCCGCTCTAGTCATTTTTTCCTTTTTTTAAACCCCAAATCATTTAAAAATTTACCAAGTCAGTTTCTTTTTTCCCTTGTTGTTTATTATTTAAAAACTAAAGGTAAAAATTAGAATGAGTAAAAAAATTCAGACACATTAGAGACAATAACATATCATGCCTATTATACACGTCACAATAATGAAATAACAGAAAAGTTGTCCTTGTGAATTCCACTTAAAAAGTAAACCCCAAATCTTCAATGCCCCCAACAAACGAAACCAATATCTTGTCTTTCCATCACACAGTGGAACACCTAATGCCCACCATTAATTAACTCCGTAAATAACCAATTGTTGATCAAGACTATCAACATATTGGGATTTTGTTTAAAGATACAGCTGCTATAAATAACCAAAATAACATTGGATCTTAATCAGTGAATGTATTGTACGTGTTAAAAGTATTGATTTTTTGGTGCAAAATTTACTCCGCCGAAATTGATTGGCATACATTGCGGCGCAGCTACGCAAAGTTCATTGATATAAATGTACGTCAATGTCTGTGTGCCGTCGTGTGCCGCTTAATTAGTACTGCACACCCTTTGTGTTGACTCAGCTTTGTCGCTGGTTTCGTCACATCCCACACGATTGGTAATAAAATTACGTTACCAATTGCCACCGTCCCATATTACGAATTGACTGTATCGTAAGACTTGTAAGACCCACAATGTGTATAATCGACATCAGGGCCCACTATCATGAAGCATAAACAATTGCTATAAGCACAGCAAAGACCTTACAAGTTAAAATACCATATCAGTTGAAAACATTCCGCTCAGGTAGCTGTTAAACAAAATATTGTTAAGCAGTATTGAGTTCTTATAAGCAGCTTTATGAGATCGTGCCCATCCGATCTTATCACAAAATCTTAACTATTGTCTACCGATCTCATACATTTTGTCCCGGGACATGATAACCTTTGGACCCTAGCAGGTAATAATTGTGCCCCCCCCCCCCCCCCCAACCCAGCCATTATCCATTCCTACCATCCGTGCACATCGTGCACTTCAACACTTCGGCAAGATAAGTGATTTTTCTTCCAGCCTTTCTGCGTGTGCTTGTAAGTGGACTTTGGTGCCGCTATTAAAAACCAAAGGGGATCTCGCTTTATAGAGTGGATCCCTGCCAAGGGACCCCTCAAGTATCCCTGATGATCCCCCAAGAATCCCTGATCAAAGACAGAGTGTACACAGGACTGAGAACAAGATTGATTTCTCGTCAAGTCTTTCCTTTGTTGTGTAACTCATTTTTGGTCCACTGAGAGGATGATTGTGAACATTTTGATTGATGGTCGCCGTCAGATGACAGTCATTCAGTCATCTTGAAAATCACCCGATGGGATGCCAGAAATTATTACACGAGCAACCAAGCCACTTTCTTTCAGGCAAAATATACTTTTTTTTTTTTTTTAACCGTTTGATTGTTTTAATCCTACATAATGCAGTTGTATACAATAAGATTAACCTGTTAAAAGTTGGTCGCGTTTTGTGATGATATTTGATTTCCATGTAACATGTTAACAAGGTGTGGTTAGACTACAAGATATGCATTCACAGGGTTGTGGGTTCATATCCTACAAAGCTGATTTCAAAATGTCTAGGGGAAAGTAAGAATAAGTATTGACGTCTAGTTTACTGATCAATGTTCTTGATTTAATCATAGATGTTAAACCAATGTTCGTATGAGAGTCGCCATGCTTGGTGTGTATTCTTCCCTTGCGGGGTTTTGCCGAGTTCACTTGACAGGAAGATTATCTAAACGTTCCGAATGAAAAACCTGCGAGAACGACACCAGTGTTGTTGAAGGTATGCCTATAATTATAGCAACTCAATAATCTGTTACAAATATCGATGATTCCAGAGTATTAAAGTTTTCAAAATTATGTGATGTGGAAAGTCCAGTTTCAGGATGTGAACGGACATCTAATCCACTTGACGGCTTCGGACCAGGGTGGATTCGAACCAGGGCTATACGGTTGAAAAGCAGGGTGTGCCAGAAACATAAATATTGTACTTTACATAATTCGATCAACTGATCTTCGAAATAAGATTATTAGTTTTTACTCTTACTACACTGTGTATAGTGAAACAAATCCATATGTAAATCCTTTGGTGGGATTCGAACCAACGGTATTTGCATACCTAGAAAAATTAAAAAGTGAACTTACCGAGTTGTCTAATCAACTTGCCAAAGTCACCAGCTCCAGCTGCTAAAGATGGTTTTCTTGGTAGCAACACCAGCCCGTGATGAACACATACACGATCCGCATTTAGTCAAAGCCGAGACATTTTATACTGTTGCAGCATCCCCGATGGTGTGACAAGATTGCACACGGGTCATTCTAGTACAAATATTAAACCAATTACAGGCTCAGGATTCCAGTTCTAGCACAGGAGAGTCTCCTTGTACAACCTGATGTATCTTCATCCAAGATGATTGTCAATATTTGCTCAGATTTGAAGTTTAAAGGGGAAAGTAATTAGTGTACGAAAGCAATAAAGGGGACTGTCTTCAACTCTGCACATTGTGACTACTCTATAGTTTAGGCCAAGCACAACATTCAATGTACATGCTGATTTCTTTTATGGGACTATCAAAATCTTCACACTACATTCCTGTTATGAACTGCCAGTAACGCCTAGGTCATTTTCTGTGTATCAATTCATATATTATTTTTAATCACGGTCCGATGATCCATAAACGTGTGGTGCGTTTATATTTCCCTGTCTAAAGATTTATTGCGGAATATTTTAATTGTTTTCTGCACCAGCCTGGTGGAATGGGAGTGTAACTCAAAACCATTGTAATTTAACACCAAACAATAACATGCCTGTAAAACAATTCTTGACAGATATATTGAAAGCTGAATCAGATGAGATTTATTGACAAACTTTTCCCGCCAAAAATTACTGTTTTCTTATGTCTCTATACACATCTCATTTTGAAACAAAAAATTATTAATTTTGGGTTGATTCATCGTGACTTGTGGATATTCACGACAAGGACTCCCGCGCAATTTCCTCTCCGTTAAAACAGTAACTTTTTAATATAAAACTCTTTGGAGTCATTAACTCAAGCATTGTCAACCGATGGCGCAACAAGGAATGTCGAATATTAATGGCCGGCACAACCGCTGCTGTGATGTTCTGAGACATTTTTTTTTTCTGGGGGAAACCGTCTAAATGTAAGGCATCAATAAGATGTCATAAAGGGAGGTGAACAATGAACACATCTGAACGGTCATAACAAGTTACAAAGGTTTCAATCGGTTTTAATAATCATTTGTAAGCCTATACTTGATAATAATGGTTCACATTTCATGTCTGAGAATGTAAGACACCCACGCACTTATTATTTAAGAAAATGGCTCATTTGTTTTGTCACAATCTTCTTTATTAAATTTATAAGCGAGTAAATTAATGAGCAACTGTAGAAACCGCTTTATTGGACAATAAAAGGTCATTTGTCAAAAATCCACGGCGAGACCAAAGTATTTAACCTGGATCTTGCTCATGCTTCGATTGAATTTGATGAATTGAAAAATTCAAATATCTGTTGGTAGATTCAAATTTTCCGATGTCGAAGGTTTGGTGCTGATGTGATGAAACTTCGTGGGTTCGAATCCCACCCGAGTAATATATCTGTGATATTTGTGTACAGGACTATACAGTGCACTGCAGCGCTAACACACACCGGTGTATGCCTACTTGGGTAAAGACCAAAATCAATATTCGTTATCCCGATGCAAATTTAACATCTATTATGTGATGGAACTTATTATTTAAATTACCCGTTTGTAAAGCAAAGACATTCTCCCAATTTGTTCTCTTTGTGTATGAAATTGTATTCTGTTTGGCTGGGTGCAAGTACAAACCACACAAACGGCGATCAGACTGTAGGGCGCCCTCACTCATGAGACCTCATCACCAGGTAAAATCATTCTTACACGTCATTGTTCGGATAGGCCTAGCCTGAACATCTGACGTCATTCTTTGAGTCATTGCGGATAAAGACAGGGGTCCAGTCTAGGATAGGCCCTACTAAATAACATTATTAATAGCCACATGGATAGTAGTATTGAAATGTAATTATTGTCGTAAAGGCTGATGATCGAAGGTGTCATTCAGTTATCCAGGCCTCCGGATGTTGGTTTACTCAGCCAGATTTTGTAGGCCTATAGAACAAGAATTTATAGTATAATCTTGCAATGTTGTCACCGACAAGAAAACAATCCATTAAGCATTCCAAACCGGGCTTAATGCCTTTTAAAATCAGAGGACTTTTGTACGCCCGCCAACGGCCAAAATGGTTGCGAGATGTTATTAAAGGTGTTTTTCAGATTATGAGTGACCAAACCGAAATGAAACTAGTCTCAACACGCAATAAATTGTGTGCTTTTAACTATAGCCAACTCTCCTATCTCACAATACTTAGCGTTAGGTTAGGACCTATATTTAATTAATATTGGCTAAACAATAATAGGAAACAATGAAAAGTGCAATATTCAAAGGACGTTTTGGCGCCCTCATTACTCTGTGAGGCTAGATGAACACAGATCTGTTTTCGTAATTAGAAGCATCTTGAACTCAACATTTTTAAAAAGTTTTGGTCCTGATGGTGTAAAAGAGCAACGGTTTATTAGTATAAAAAAAAACTTCGGTCAAGTTTTCAAAAATACACAAAACTCCTCATTTTGTGAAAACATTTCTGTCTAGACCTATACCAACAATGTTTCTAAATTTTATTTTGTAAAACAATAAAATAATTAAAGGCCAACAATTGCAGAGCTCCTTAATAAGCTTCGGTTAACAGGTAACATACTTTTGTGTTATTATTTAGTTTTTCGAACAAAGTACAGTGCGAATGGGGGAAAAGAACAAAAGCTGAGACAAAAAGAGAAAACGCCCTCTAATGGTACAATTTGTCCATGCAACTCTCAGGATTTGGCTGACGGTACGGAAAAGGCCGAGTCTTTCCACAGCACAAACCATATTAATCTAATCTTAGGGAAAAGTCACCGAAACATATCACGTTTTGAATCCTTTATAATACAAAAAGTGTATATAAAGATAAAGAGCATGTTTTCAAAGTTTTTGAACCATTTCGTGAATTCTAAACAGCGCCCTCATTGGTAGATTTAGAGGCTGCCTCTTAAACGACCAACTCACGCGCTGATTGGTCCACGTGACATCATAGTATTCCGTCGCCATGTTTAGTCCCGCTGATACTAATTTGCTTCGAAGTTGTGAGCTCATATTCTGGATTATACGGAAGAATTAAGAGGTAAGTTGACATTCGTTGGTCTAATAAGTATAGGCTTTAAACATGACTGTGTATATTTATGAGGTGGCAAGGCTAAAATTGGGTTTTATATGAAAATTGACTTTATACCAATAGAGGGCGTCATTCGATTTGCTGGTGTGTACTGTGTGTGGATGTACAAAACATCAAAACGAAAATCAGATAAACATGAATACTTTTTTATATTATGGTAAAAAATGTATACACCGTACAATCTGTACAGAGCTGTCCTCCAAAGGTTTGAGTGTTTTTATGTTCAACTTCAGGTTCAGTTCAAGTTCTATTTCAGTTCAATCAAGTTCTTCAACTTCAAATCAAGGCATAGGCTAATTTTATGTGAACACGTACACAATTTCCACAAAATACACTGTACAAGTACAACTACAGCCATGGAGGAAATATGGATCCTATCATTCACAGTCCCTGTGTAATCCCGCAAACACTTTTTCATGTCCTATAAATTAAATAACTTAGAACAAAAATAAAAGGAAATTTCTTTTTTTTATATTAGGCCTAATTTTAATGCATACATATAATTAAATGTACACAATACAAAAAGATGTATTGTTGCTCTGACGTAGAATTTTTTTTCTCGTTTTGATTCTCATTCTTATTGTACAACAATCTTAGCCTGGTCCATTAAACAATTTGAGCTAGGCCTGCCAGCCATGTAGATTTTTCTCCCAAATTCAAACATATTACATGTATACTGTACCTTTAAAACATCATCTTACTCTTCCTTTAATGGTTCCTTTTTAGGCGCCCTCGTGTGACAGTGAGTGTATGCGGTCAGTTCCAGTGCAAAGGACTAATATAAACGCCTAGTGTTATCCTGTTCCAACCTTCGTTTCCATTGGAATACAGAAGTTCACGATGGATACTTGTCTTTAAAGGAATGAAGTTTTGAAGGTAAATTCATGAAATTTTAAAGGTACAACACCGTAGCCTCACCACCTACAAAGCAAATCCTAGTTTTTGTTTGAAGACTCTCCAGCAATGTAGTCACGATTACCTATAAACGCCATTTAAACCACTCGCCACTAGAGGGCGCTATCATTTCTGTAACAGCTATCGCCACAACAAAATGTTAGTTCCCGATGATAGTGGTCACAGGAATGATAGCGTCCTCTCTCTAGTGACAAGTGCTACGTTGGGTGATAGCGGTTTAGATAGCGGTTAGGTTGTTTTAGCCTACATGTACATCACTTGAGCATCTTTAACCAAGACTCTAGAAGCAAGACTTTGTAATATTTTGTAACCGGCCTAATAGACTCTGCAAGTCCCATGCATTACTGAAAAACCGGAGACAAGTTGAAAGAAAACTAAAATTTTTGTGGAATCAAATATTTCTAAATTCTATTCGTACACAATTCTTGAAAAGATATATATATCCTTAAAAACAATTTGTATTTTTTTTTTTAGATGCCCTATTTGCAAAATTCTTGCTTTTACAGTACCAGGAAACAGAGTTAAGTCTTAAGTGTGGTTTGCTCCACTGAATTATTGTTTTTTTAGCATGTACATATACAGTTTGTAACCAGAAAGTAAAATTACAAATTTCAAGGCAATATGCAAACAAATCAATGAAAGGGACATGTTGCCTTTGGGTTGGGAACCTCAGGCCTTTAAAAGCATTTTTATGAAAAGATGTTTGGAAACATGTTTTAAAATATTTTTTCATTTAGAATAGAGAGATATTTTATGTGAATAATTATTTCTGTTTGGATTTCTATTAAGAACAAATACTTCACACAAATATCCCTCGAAATTTGTTGGTTTTCTTACAACTTTGTGAACTAACATGGTCGCTTGCTTGTGAAGTCAACATTTGGTTGCAAAATGGTGAACCGTGTTATGTCATGTAACATGTAGAACATTGAAACAAAAACCACAAAGTGTTTAGATACATTTGTGTGGTTCTTTATTTTTTATAAATAACAACACTTTATTGCCAAAAGTACTCAATCCGGATGCAACAAGATGATGAATTAACATTGATTTCAAAATATTTACGTAGATAATTATCCATATATGCAGATATTGCAGTTTAGTCGGCGTAGTGTCGGTTTCTTTGAATCCACATGTAACAATTAAAGCCATTGGACCCTTTCGGTTCAGAAAAAAAAAAAAAGTTCACAGATTTACAAATAATTTACAGGGTTTACAGAAGGTAATGGTAAAAGACTTCTCTTGAAATATTAGTCCATGAAATGCTTTATTTTTTGAGAAAACGGTAAAACAATATAAATTCTCGTTAGCAAGAATTACGGATTTATTTTAAACACATGTCATGACACGCTGAAACGAGCGGAAACAAGAGTGGGTTTTCCTGTTATTTTCTCCCAACTCCGATGACCGATTGAGCCTAAATTTTCACTGGTTTGTTGTTTTATATATAAGTTGTGATACACGAAGTGTGGGACTTGGACAATACTGTTTACCGAAAGTGTATAATGGCTTTAATTAAAGAGAGTTTTTTGGGGCGAGTATATTTCATTTAATATGCTTTGTGTAGTAATGACATGACTCCAAAGTGCATGGTGAATAAATTTATTTTTATGTGAATTTACACATAGACACATAATGCTAGACAATGTGTATGGAAATTTGACATTACATTTTGAATTATTATTTTAACTGAGATCAGAATTAGTCACTACAAATTTTTTTTTTATCTGAAAATCTAAGACAACATGACATTTCATTTGTTATTTTCTGTTGCTTTACATGCGCTTGCAATGCTTTTAATTCTAACTCTTTGATCAAATATTAAAAGACCTCCAGAATAAGGTCATTAGTAGTAATAGTGTGAGATTTACAATTCAGACAATGGATGACATTGGGAGCAAGTACATCATTGTTGAGACAGTGATGTCAACTACATGTTATAAATATACTATTTGTTAATTGATTGACGCTTTTTTGTCAATAGAGGGCAGCAAATACAATTGCTGTTAAAAATACAAAATTTTAGCCAAATTTAATAGCGGCACTAGAATCAAATTTGAGCAGAAAAATATGTTTACTTCACAGGTTTTTTTTTTAAATTAGGCAGTCACTCTTCGTCATGTCTCTGCCCGTGCAATGTCAGAGATATTGTCTGTTTGCTCGATATTATCTCTGCCCGATATTATCTCTGCCCGTCAACTAATACTAATAGTAGAATAAAATGTAAATATAAAATATTTAACTCGTTACTGCTTTAACCCTTAAATACAGACCATTCCTTTAATGTATTTAACAGTCACAAAACACTGGGCAATACTTATTTTGTTCATTACATTTATTAAAAACAAATTTTGTCAGTAAAAATTTTCAACAGCAATAACGTCAACAGGAAATTAAGTTTAGAAGATTGAATACTATCTTAACATTACATTGGAAAGCTTCATACCAGGCCATATCTTTACTTTGACCTCTTTACATGTATGTGAATGGAAGTAGGTAAAAGTAAAACCTTCCGGCCATTTGTGGCTTTCTACTGGCTTTTTGATGCAAGCCACTTGTGGCTGCTGTGATCTTTAAAAAGTTTTGAAAACCATTTCAAGAATATTCAATTGAATTTTTGGAGACCTTTTGTCAGATTAAAGTTGCAAAATAATTTGTTTTGCATTGCGGAAATGCTACGTTTGTTAATTATTGATTGTTGATCTGATTTGTGTATGTTTATTTGTATGGTGTTTTTATTTTATTTTGTTCTTCTTGAATCTAGAGGGGGGGGGGGCGGCTGGGGTTTGGTCCAGCTAGGGTATAGCAACATGCAGGGCTTTGTTATCTAGTTAAAGTTTCAAAGTATCACTTTGTTTGGTGCAAATCAAATTAACGTAGCCTTTTCTATATATATTTTACCCCCAAAAATTGTAAGTACAGTGTACTATGTAAAAGTTTCCTGATCGAGAATTTGTATTATTTTTTTCAGAATAATGACCAACACTAAGAATAGTATCTATCAAGAGTTCTTGGCTTAGATTATTCAACATGGCGGACTCAGAAAGCAATGACTCAACGGTTAAACCTTCATCAGTCACCATGGTAACATCCCTGGATCCGCCACCCAGTGAAGTGATGGAAGCTGTCAACCAATCTAACGAAATCATACCGGCACTATTTGCTTTGCCTTCTGAAAGGTAATGTTTGTACTATGTTGCTAAAGCCTTGTCTCAAGGGGCAATTTTAACAGTTGAAGCCAATAAAATGTACACCATGCATTTAAGGATTTCTTTGGACTTTTTTGTTACTGTAGGCAAAGTAAAACAACCAAGAATATTATGTGAACATTTAAATGTTTTGCTTTTGTGGAGATTATCTGGAACTGGTTCAGGCCTAGCGTTACATGGATGCCGCCTCTGTAGCCCCATGTCTTGGCCTTAGTGCCCCTTTAAAAGTTTCCAATTGACTTTAAGATTTTCCAACGGAAGTGTCCTTTTAGCCAATATGGCCTTGCCCTATAGTTTGAGATGAAATTTCAGGCTTGCTGGTTGCAGATTATATTGCCTTGTGTGACATGGTCCTTAAACTTCACAGGTTCTATTTTCCCCCCTTTTTTTCAGTTAAATCATAAGGGGGCACACAAAGGGTTGTTTGTGTAACAATTTTTACATCAGTGGAGTTGAGGTTAGTGTACATCCATAGTTGTATCCTTTTCTTATATTTATATTCTTATGTCTTTTTTTATATGTAGTGGAGATTCCAAAAAGCTGAAGCTGTGCAAGCGAGTCGGTTGGTTGCGAGACGGTGTGTTTTCTACCGGGTTCATGGAAATCAACATCAAAGAAGCCAAACAAAAGGGAATCTTCAGCCAGCCACGTCATGTTACTCTGGTCCAGGGAGAGGATAGCCTCCTCCAATCTCAGGTCATCCAAGGTCAAAAAGCGCCCTCTGCCAAACAGCTCAGATCCCTTGTACTCAGTCCAGGGACATCGACTGTGGGATTAATCACTGCACGAGGGAACGTCATACCCAAAAGTATAACTGTTTTCAAGAATAATGCTAATAAGTTACCAGGAAAGATGGTTGCACTCGGAAAAGCACCCTCTTCTGGGACATCGGCTAAAAAAGCTGAGACATCAGCTGATACAGCAACAGGCCATCAAAATCCAAACAAGGACAAAGAGGTTGCCAAGAGCATTTCTATGGTTAATAGCAGTGCTCTAAATGTACAAGATTCAGCTCTTGGTTGGCAGCAGTTGCCAGAGCAAAGTTTATGCCTAAAAGAATCTGTTCAGGATCAGAAAGTCTGCATGAAATCTACGCAGAAGGCTGCTGCCCCTACTGGTGAACCTCAATCTTGTCCCGCTAAAACAATACATCAGAACCAGAAATGCTCTCCCCGCATCACTCGTGCGAAGTCAAAAGAAAGAGTTCCTTCTGAAGTCAACAATTTTGGCTCATCACGCACAGACACTTCTCACTTTCAATCAAGGAGCAATCCCAAGTTGGACCTCTTGAAAATGGACATTGATTTCTCTCGTCACAGCGTTCTCCGAATGGAAGGTCTGATTCAATTACCTAGTGATTCTAGTCCCAGTGAGTCCAACTGTTTGGAACAGAAGAAGAGGATTCAAGAGTCAAGGCAAAACTTTAGCGCCAAAGTCCAAGAGGCGCTAGAACTTCGCTCTCACCGTTCAAAGCAGAGCACAACCAAACATCTGGAGAACCAAATTACTTCTCAGAGCGAGAACAAGACCATTAAGAACTTGCAATTCATCCCAAAATGTTCACACAAAACATTGGTTCATGCGGAACCAGACAAAAATACTGGTGCAGTTGGATTGTCTGAATATAATGTTGTAAGGGAGGTTGTTCGAAGTCCAATCAAACATCTGGAGAACCAAACTACTGCTCAAACCATGAACAGGACAGTCAAGAATGTGCAACACATCCAAGAATGTTCTAAAGAAACATTGGTGCACGACGAACCAGATCAAAATACTGACGCAGTTGGACAGTCTGAACAGAAAGGGATAAAGGAGGTTGTTCAAAGTCCAACCAAACATAAGGAGAACCAAACTATTGCTGAAACCAAGAACAGGACAGTCAAGAATGTGCAACACATCCAACAATGGTTAAAAGAAACATTTGTTCATGACAAACCAGATCAAATTACTGACACAGTTGGACAGTATGAACACAAAGGGATAAAGGAGGTTGTGCGAAGTCCTAAAAAACAGGCTCAGTTTCAAAAGCGCAAATTCGATGAGGCCTGCTCCCTTCTTAATTACAGAGCAGTACCAAAACTCGAGTGTACCATGAGTAGACAGCCGAGTTGTGACGAGCCAGTGGTTAAATACGCAAAAGGTGTGAGTTCTGAAATGTCTGGTACTCTTACAACATTCCTGGGACCAAGAACTGACCATTCCAAGCGTTATGGCCCTGATCCATGTATGATGATCGAGCGAGATACATGTGGTCAACTTTCCTTGAGTGGTAACCAGGAAAGAAATGACTGTAAAGAAGCTTCGTCGCAAAACAACAAAAGCCTATCAACAAATCTCCTTCTGTCTCCAATGAAAACTCTACATCGACAGACTTCAACAGCAAGCCATGAAAGTCCAGTCAGCAGTACTTCTGACTTGGATTTAGAAGGCGATGGCAATGACTCTGAGGAAACTTTGTCCATTTCAGAAACAAACAATGAATCACTGAGCTTACTAAGTGATTCATCAGTTGACAAGACAACAACAGTTCAAGCCTCTGAGGGAGTCCCATTGTTACAAATTGGCTCAGTGTACAGTCTCTCAGCTGAAGAAGCCAAAAGACTGTTTCCGAAGACCTCCAACAAGACACCAGAGTTAGTTAAAACAAACCAGAGTTCAGAGGATACTTATACGAACATACCCATAAGCTCTACTGGGGGTCCCAGTGTTAAACCTGCTGCAACGAAAGTCAAGTCAGAACCATTGGACCTCTCAATAGTTTCACAGCCTAGTCAGTCACAAACATCTGCCGTATCGATACAAAGGAAAACATATGAAACGATGTCCGCAAATCGATGCTCTTTGCAGGCAACTCGGTCATCGTCAAGTGCCATTTTTAACTCCACAAACACATCAATAAATGTGCATCACACCACGCCATGGCCTTCAGTCGTTTGCATAAATGGACAGCTTTTAAAGTTAGTTCAGGACAAAGCTCCAAAGAATCCCATGGAAGTTGTTGTGATTGCTCCACCCAATACGACACACAATGTCATAAAGAATTTTATACCCCAGACCCTACGTGTGTCTCATGAGCAGGCATCTTCTCAACAGCCTTACAAAGCACCCGCTACATCAGGTACAGTCCCATTCACAGTGACCGTGACCGTTGCAGTTCGGGATTCAAAAATTACCAGTGTACCTGTACAGTCGACGTTAAGGAGGACGCCATTGTTTCACCATGAATCTTTTGGTAAGTGTAATACAACTTCCATCCCAACAAGTGTCCACTTGCCCACTGCAGCATCAGACTTGAGTTGTTCAACCTCTGTATGTACTTCAGTCTCTTCAACTGCATCAGTTGGTTTAATCTGTAGCACAGACACTGATTCCATCAAGAAACCTACTCGCCAAGAAATGTCCACTCAGAACCCATCAGAGTCCGAAGAGCAGAGAAGGGTCCTTGTAACAACTTCTGAGGGGAAAAGGCAACTAATCAGCTTTCCTTCGACTGCAATGGGACTGCACATTTTATCTCAAGTGGAACACCCTGATGCTAAAGAACACCAAGAAAGATCAGGAAATGTTGAGATTTACAAGGATCTACAATCTGTTCTTGCAAACAGACGCAAGGGCTCTTACATAGAGAATGCCACAACTTCCATTCCGACAACACAATCTTTGGGTAAATCTATGCAAGAATTGCACTTAACTCACAGCGAAGATTATGCTGATAAATGTAGCTCTAGTAATGTTACCAACACATCATCACATTCTGACAGCACCCCAGAAAGCAGACCAACCTTACCACAGACTAACAACAACCACAATAAAAGTAAACAGTTTATTTCATTAAAATTCTACAAAAAGGATGCTGGACTATCACTAGATGTCCTAAATGAGGAAATGAGACCATCTGCTTCATTGAATACCAGCAAAAAAGGTACAACTCCAGTGTCACATCCAAGCATAAGGAAGAGGGGTAGGCCACCATCAGCATTCAGCCACCAAATTTTCCGAAGAAGCACCACACCACCAGCACAACCGAAAGTCGGCAAGAGGCTTAGAACATCGGCGACCCCATTGACAACCAACTACAATGACACCACTCCTTCGTTACAACCGAAAGTCAGTAAAAGAGGCAGGCCACTAGCACCTCCAGTGAATAGGAACCAAAATTACACTACACAAGTTACACAGTCCAATGTCAGTAAGAATCATAGGACACCAGCAACCCCATTGAACCCAAACCAAAAGGGCAGCACAACATTGCCACAATCGAACGTCCGTAAGAGGGGTAGGCCACCAACTATTCATCTAAAAACCAACCGAAAGGGCACAACGCCATCACCACAATTAAACGACCATCAGAAGCGCAGGACACAAGCTGTGCAATCAAACACCAGCCAAAAGGGGGTGTTGTCATCGCCACAATCGACTGTAAGTCGAAGGAGAAACTCGCCAGCAATCCCATCAAAAGTCATAAAAATGTCTTTAGTAGACCCTAATATAAAACAGGCAACCCAATCAGACAGTAGGAGAAAGAGGAATTCGACCTCGCCAGCAGCGCAATCTTCTTTGAAGAAAACAGATAACTCAAAACTCAAGCCTCACGGCAAACAGACAAGTAGCCCGTCAGTGGCCCCAAGGAGTGTCTTCAATAAGGATACCTCGATATCCTCTCTGTCAGATGTCCATCAAGGGGGTTCGTCAACATCGTACGTTAACCGAGAGAACAGGCTGACTCAACTGAAGAGACTCATGAAGCAGAAGGAGCAGGATATCGAAGACATGAAGAAGCTACGACAACTTGAAGTAAGGCAAAAACTTTCCGACCCTGACCTTTGTGATCTTTAAGGTTAAAACACACATACATTCTGCAACTTTCAATTGATGACATATCAGAGGATTTTAAACAAGCAAATCATTTCCCCAAAGGACAAATCTTTATGCATCAATGTGATTCTCCAGCTTTCCAGAAAAAGACCAAATAAGAGCTTGTGCTACATGTATGTCAATAGTGATCTACATTACTTGTTGATTTTTAATTTGAACATTAGGAAAAAGATAAGTGTGGCTAATTTTCTCCCTGGCATGTCAGTTTTGGGACAGAAACTTTTTTGAGAGTAAATTAAGGGAGATTTTCAATGTGGTATCTTAGCGAGACAACTCAATTCTGCACTGGTTGAAGTGAATAGGTTTCAAAAAAAAAAAAGCAAATCAAGTGTTCACAGGTTGTGTATCGTTCTTTTTATGAAAAGTATGTAGATTTTTAAGGGAATCAGCAGTAAAAACTTCAAGTTTCATTATGCATTCAATTATTTTGGGGACTGATTTGCTTCAACAGTGTGAAGGTAACGAAATTGCGCACTTTGACAGGTCCAAGTGGTCAAATATGCGCTTGCCTTTGGCGCAATATTACAAGAGCAGACTTTGAAAGCGTAAAGCCCAGTTCTTACTTTATGCTACTGCAAATGCGAATTGACGTCACAAATAAATTTGATTAGACAAGACGCTGTTCTCATATCAAATGAAATAGTGAAACCTGGTTCCCCTCGCTATAATATTTCAGTATTATTATATTCCCTCAATTAATATTTTGAGGAAACGAAAATTACATTTCATGTGATCAACATGGTATTTCGAGGCAATGAAATAATAAGCTTTTTAGGGGTTTCTTATGACCACAACTTTCACTCTTAAAGGGTAATAATTTAGTGCACCACAAAGCTGAGTTTGACCTTTGAGACCCTTTTTAACCTCAAAATGTAATTGACACCTTTAAAAGCTAAGCCTGAGTGACTGAACCAAATGTTCACACGAGATATTTAAATCAACTATGGGCTCATTTATTGCACAAATCACTTTCAGCTTTTCAACTTATAGATCCCTGAAATTTGACTCTATTTGTTTTTTATACAAGATACCTTATTGTGTAAACATGTTTTATTATTCAGATTGTGTATATTTATATAATTGCAGTCCTTGGTTTATCGGTTACTTATTGTCTCTTATTATATCTCAACCTTAACACCTCAATACCTTCGGTTTTTTTTGCTGTGATAGATTCGTGACTGAACAGTTGTTTCATTTCCTTGCAATCTCAAAATGATATTGTATTATATATACTGGCCTTTACAACCTGCCAGATGAACTTTGACCTTGCATACTACATTACATTAATGTGTCTGTTGTATCACTGTGGTTATGGGTCAATAGTCTATAATCTAGCCAATGAAACTAGTGGGTTTGTCAGCCCAGTGCCTGTCATTATCCTTGAGGCAGGGGACCAGTCTAACTGCATTGTCTCACAATGGTTGACTTCAGAACATCATTAAGTGGCAGTGGACATTCCAGGTCAATGTAAATGTTCAATGTTTAAATGCTGATTAACGGATTCACCAAATTACATGGAAGGCTTTCACTATCTAGTGTTTCTTTAATTCCAAACGGTCTCCCCACAAATGAATCGAAATTGAAACAAATCTGCACAAAATTAATGCATTTCCAACATTATTGTACAGCGCGGACACATTGTTGGTTAAAGCAAATATTTAAAAGGAATGTAAATTTGTACCCTACATAGTACCCGTTTCGTTTCCTCTGTACATAAGTTAAGTTTTCTGTAATTTTAAACATTCAAGTTTTTAAATACGATAATGTATTCATGCTTATACATTTAAATCTCAATAGATGAAGGTCAGTTTTCGGCGGTTTTTGTTTAAAGATACTTCATGTGTACAATTAAAGATATTTATTGTATGGCAACACTTTTTCCATCTATTTTACAAATATTTTAATATTTTATTATGTGCATTCTTGGTGAAGCTTTATATAAATGTAGTTTCTTAGTTATAGTTGGTTTACATTTTTACATGGTTATTTCATTCTAATGTGCTGGGGTTCATAATAAATTTTCGAGAACATGGACTTTCTTTTTACTTTTGCACTTTTTCGTATTCTCTAACCATTATAGATTATGGTGAATAGAAAAAAACCTCATTTTGATTTAGATCAAGGTAATAAAACTCATAGATTTCACTTCAGCTCTACCTCTGATTGGTTTCGATGGAATTGTAATCAGAAATTCAAAATGGCAAATGAACAATGTACCCCATAAGGGAATTTTTTGTTTAACCTGAAGCTCACAAGGGAACATTGTAGAAAATGGAATATGGCATGACCGCTGCCCTGATAAATGCATTGTGTTTTGTTTTCGAATGAAATTCAAACTAGATTCACGAACATAAAGCAAAAAGAGCTTTTGAGATGTTATGTTTTTTATTTTACATTATTTTCAATTAATCTCTGGCAGAAGAGTATATTTTTTTCGTTTTCTTAGAAATAGGCAGTACTGATTTTTAATAAGTCTGTATTTCGTCTTTTGAAACGGTGTGTCTCAACTTTACAGGTTCAATAACTCGATTGTCTTTTATTTAGAAGGTACTTTATGTTAACGTTGCTTTATGTGATCAGAAATTTAATAAACTAAAACGTTAGTTTTTCACCTAGATCAAACTGGTTGATTGGTGTAGATTGTTACGATGTTTAAATGTTTCCCAAAAATCAATCGTTGTTCATCTTGACATAATTCCGGGTCATGACCCAGAATAGGGTCAGACGCTTGGGTCCCGGAACTGGATCAATTTTGATTCTGAAGTTTTTTAGTGATACTCTTAAACAAACAATAGCCAGGACGACCCACGCTCAGATGGTCGGATCTTGAGAAGATTGGCTTTCCATCGTGCGCACCACGAAGCTCTGGTTATGATGCGATCGACGATCAGTAGAGACTATTAGAAATGATTTTAAACATCATTTGAGATATGCAAAATTGATTCTGAAGGCTATAGAGTTAGATGACAGTGTAAGATGCACTGACTTCTGGAGTTGCTTAAACAGTTGCACTTTCCTCGAAGCATCGGTTTTTATTCGACGAAAAAAAGCCCAACGTATATGCACTTGCAGTGATATAAATTCAGAAGGTTGAGGAGTGATTCGACATCATTTCAGAGTTGTAAATTGGATTACGACGGCAACAGAGTTAGGATTGAAGATGCAGACTGGTGGAGTTGCTTACAGTTGCACATTCAACGCATTGTGTGTTACACGTCGGGGATGTTGAGGTAACTTTGTGCATTGAGAATCCCTTGTTGTGACGTGGTTGTGACGGGGTGCCATTGCCATGTCGTCTCGTCTTGAGATACCATCGCCTTCGGGCGGACTTACGACCTGTGAATGCATCTCGGAACGCCTGCCGGTAGACCGAACTGCTCGCGTTGTATATGTACGGGTTTAAGGTGGAATTTAGGTATAACATAATCTGCGCAATATGCACGAACACCTCAAAGTTTACCACTTCTCCGGTGAGGTCCAGTATACCAACTGAAAGACAGAGCAGTTGAAACGGTGCAAGGCATATAAAGAAGGCTACCCCATTTGCGATAAGCATTATAGAGACTTGGTTCCGTACCCGGGTGTTCTTCGACATGACCTCTTTGGAGAGCGAGTCGTCACGTGATCGTTGTTTCAGTCTCAGAATGATTTGTGTGTAGGCAAAACCGTTGAAGAGAAAAGTGCAGACGAACGGTATGGTTTGAAAAAAGTTTGAAAAGTTACCGAGCCATAAGTTTCCAGGAATGCCAGCGCATACTCCAATGACATCTGGAAAGTCTGAAAAGGTTCCAATTTCAACAGGCCAGACGATGCAATAATAGTACATGTTGTAGTGGGCAGGTATCATTGCAGCTGAAAGGACAATACCTACAGACCAGGCACCGATGATAAGTTTCTTTGTACGGGGGAAGGAGTGCAGTAAGATGTGTTTGAGTGGATAACAGACTGCGTAATACTTCTCCATAGAGACCAGTGTTATGATGAAGATAGACGTCCAGTTCGAGACATGTTGTAGGAAGTACACGAGTGAGCAGCCAGGAAGCCCCATGTACGCCTGATCACCAGGAATCGGACTTAGAAAGTATTGGAGTAGTCTGTTTCCAATGCTCAGAAGGAGAAAGGAGATATCGGCCACAGCGAGGTTGGTCAGATACATGTTGGTGACAGTTCGCATGGAACGAACTCTCGTCACCACAAACAAGAACGCGAGATTACCGAGCAGCCCTATCGCGAGAATGAGTGGCATGACAACGATTCTCATCGTCAGGGTGGTTTTGTTGTAGAGGAAATTAGAAGCTCCAGAAGGATCTTGAGAATAGTTGAGAGTGTTACTCGCATCGCAGACTTGTTTGTTCTCCATGGTGTGTTCCAACCCAGTGCTTTGTTGAATGTGGGCTGCTGAGCTGTCTACAGATACTCTCATGCACAATATAAGTTACCGCTCGGACAAAATGACCGCAGCAGTCTGTTAATCATTAACGCATTATTAAATAATATACAAAAATAAAAAAGTTTAAGAATCATCAAGTTTTCGTCACAGGGGAGATATACAAAATGTCAAGGATACTCGAGCAGTTCTATTGATGCACTGTGGTATGAGGACTATTGTTGGTGAATCAAAGATCATTTTTAATTTCATTGCAGTTCTATATGCACGACCTTTTTGTTCTGAGGCAATATTGCAAAGTGGTTGTAGTAATTATTAACTGTATAAGAGTTGAATTAAGAATTTCTTTGCTGAGTCGTGAAATGAAAGTACTATATAAAGAAAATAATGTTTGCACATCAGGGAGCGGCGGTAAAGCGGTCAGGAAAGGAATTTCAACTCAACAAAAAAATAATTAATTTGTACTGCAATCGTTTGTTAAATGCAATGGGTTTGGCTAACTACTCGGGCAAAGTGGATGGACGTTAATGGGGGAAAAGGGAAGTACAAGAAAATGTTTCGACGGAAATGTGAGCAATTCATAACTGTTTGGTTCATGTTATCATTTTGAAGAAAAGTGCAGTGAGACTTGACTCGTGTTACCATGGCTTGCGATGACAGTTGACTCATGTTGTGTATACTGCAGTGGGGTAAACATTTTAGTCTATATCAAACAATGAGACTACAGATGGAGATGCATGAATGTAACAATAACTTCATTTTTTTTTTACCACACAGATGTGCATAAATACTCTCTTAATGAGTCATGTGGGGAAAAATCCGTGCTCGACCACCCTGTTTAGCAGGGGAGAAAATGAGTCTTTGCTTAGTAAACAACAAGTGGAGCACCAGCCACAACAATGTAAAACTTAATGTGGTGTTGGCTGGTAACCTGTTCCAGCTAAACACTTTTCAGAATTCTGTGCTTAGCACGTTTGCGTCCTTCCAGGCTTTATGAAGTTGGGCCCTTGCCATCTACGAACCACACTGGGCCTCGACAACCAAGTGTACATTCACGAGGTGCAATATTTGTATTCTGTGTGAAATTTGATTACTTCTGTTTGTATTTTACATCTAAATCGGGGCACGTCCAAGCCTTCGACTCGTTAGTGGACGTCTTGATGGTGTTCATGTTTACACTGTCTGATGGCGGCTTCATGTGGGGCCTATTGAACGAACACAATACTTGAATTGTGTTTTTTGTATCTTTCTCGGCAGTATTGGTGTGTTTTATAGGAGTACTGTAAGCCTATACTGTGTTTAGGCTGGTTTCCTGTCTTTATCCGCAAGACTTCCTTTTTAGACCCATGTATTTTCATTGGATAAAATGTTTTCATTGGATAACCTTGCTGGACGTAGGCTTTCCATTCCTATATTACTATGTGACAACTGGCAGCTGCAATTTCTCCATGTAAAATGAATGTAGGTGAAAGGTGATTATGGACGGGAATTGATCTGGACTCGAGGCTACTCTCTGGCGTTATTGTATTCACGAGCCTCGAACTGTGACGTCAGGTGTTCAGGCTAACTGAAAATCAACACACTGAACGATGTATCATCGACAGAGGGCGGCTGCCTTAGTAGGGAGCCCTCTGTTGAAAAATTAATGAGTCATAACATACTCCGGTAAATTAAGATTCTCAACGAGGTTTTAGCAGATTTTTTGTTCCGAGCAAACTGATTGAAGAGGTGCTATTTGAACTTCGTGAAAAAGGATTACACAGTGCCCACAGGTTATACTTGTTGGATTAGTCTTAATTTGAAAACACTCGTGTTGTCTAACAGCCGAGAGAGGGCGTTATATTTCCATTTACAGGAGTGTCTTGGAATGAAAACCTGAGTGGGAACTGGATAAAGGGTTATTGTTGTCAAGCATGTTGAATTCAATTAAACGGAATATAGTATCGACTTCCATTGTTTGCGTGTTCGGAGCTTGTGCACACAACAAACAGTGGTTAGAATATAAATTAAGTTAATGCTGCACGTATACGCTATTAACAAACTGCATTCTGCTCAATAAAGTAGTATGTCTGGTACCCATTTATTTACATAACTATAATTTGAAGAATCGTTGTGTAAAAGTTTTACATTGGTGATGAAGAATACAATTTGTTTTAAGCTAAACACATGCACACTGATGTGTGTAACACTGATGTATACTCGTTGCAACAACTTCACTATAGTATTGTATAGGGCTACTCTTTTGGCATGTGGGTTAGAAGCTTATCTTGGCATCAAATTACCCTCAATAACTCATTTCTCTGCTGAACGAGCTGTGCTTCTAATGAATTCCGTTATTGCTAAGACCTTTTAATGTATAGTTGAGCGAAATGCATTACTTCTAACTCCAGAGTAAACACTATCGTTCACGCTGGCCCTTCCCATCTCTGCTCGATGCACGTGCACCGTAATAAATTGCTTTCATTCTAACAAAAGTTGTCTTCTTGTACACTGCCGCAAATAGTGAAGCTACCTACCACGAGTAGTTTTGGCGCAAAACATCAAAAGGGAAACATAAACTTCGACTCAATGTCCACATGAGGTAGAAATTTTGTCAATAACGTTTCTCAGAGTGAAACAAAAATGCCCCCCCACTTCAAGACGTGCTGTTGACTGAGCTGAGGATATTTAAACATAAATTATCTTTTAAAATTCGACTGTTGCAGATTGTCCATATCACGTGGCAACTGCTACCTTTTCTATTTCGAATGATTTCGAGACTTTGGCAATGTAGTCTCTTGATCTGATCGTGACGGCGTCAATCAAAACCCGTTTGACAAAAACTAAAATCCCCTTTAATGGTTCTGAGCTAACCAGGCCTACATTCGAATCCCTTAAGAAAACTGCTAATTCACAATGACTATTAGAACAAGTATTGTCGTCCAGTTACTAGATCACAATTTCCTAATTTGTGCAGTTCATAATCAAATACTTTAAACATGCTTGTGTGAGAGAGGTTGGATGTTGCCAGCTTCCCCTTGTGGGAGTTAGTGGAGTTCCCTTGTAGGGAAGATCGTCCAAACAATTAAACAAATTATGGTGACATAATGTCCGTAGGTTATAGGTACTTCATACAGAATGTTTTCACACGTATAATGATGCGAGTCAAGAGGCCCGATAAGGCATCTAATGCGTGGTCTAGGTTTTTAGAGAGTGGGGAGAATTTCATTCTGCAGCCCTATAACATGCATCAAGATATGGTCGAGAGTGACGACGTTTCCATTCTGCAGTCTTGCTGGAGAGGGTAGCCGACACAGAATACTTGGTTTATGTTTTGGAAGGCATCCAGATACGTGGTCTAACTAGGTTTTCAGGTTGTGACGAAGTTTCCATTCCGCAGTCTTGCTATTTAGAAGGTACCAGATACCTGGTCTGTGTTTTCAGGTAGCGACAACGATTCCACTCTGCAGCCTTGTAGAGAAAGTACATAGATACGGCGTGGTCTATGTTTTGCGATATTGATTGAGTTTCCATTTGCAGATAGTACCTACATGCGGTCTAGGTTTTCAGATAGTGACGAAGATTCCATTCTGCAGCCTCACTAGAGAAGGTACCCAGATACGTTGTCTCCTGAAGTGGGGATTGATCGACGTACTCTGTCGTACTCTGACCCAACCCAACTTGAATGACGGCAGAAGAAGCGCCATACCGATAGTAGAGCCACAAATGTCGACCGTCTGCTGCAGAGACAGGAATTACCTCCGATGCCACATCGGTGTAGACACCGGGTTCTCGGTGCAGCAGCTTCGCAACAGATAGTCTGTCTCCTTTGAATTCTACCCAATGAAAGGGGAAAACCATAATTAATATTCTATATCGTTGTGCTAACCAGCTGGTGAAACAAAGGATTCGAACACTTCCGACACTGCTCCAGAATTAAGGGTCGTGGGTTCGAACCCCACCCGAGTAATATTTTTGTGTTTTTTTTCTTCTCAAGACTCGTGAAAGTACTGAGTATACAGTGCCTGTACACACAACGGTGTAAGGGTAAAGCCAAAATTAATACTCTTTATCCCCGATGCAAATTCAACATCTATTATAATGATTCATAATATTTGGATAAGTTTCTTCCCAGTATAACTGTTGTCGAGTCCTATTTTTGTCCATCTGAAAAGAAAGATCAAGATAATCCTAACCGTCGACACCCCCCCCCCCCAAAAAAAAAAAAAAAAAAAAAAAAAAAAAAACAGGGCTGCTAAACATTCCTGGTTAGTTCTGTCAAACTATAGGCTATGATGAGACGAAATGAAAATAGTCGTTCAACTAACTTCTGTGCGCATGACCTACGTACGTCATTAAACAACCACTAGTTAACCATTTTTATCCTTGTGTGTGAACTTGACCACTACTTCTTCGTCAATGTACTAAACTAGTTTAAATAATGGTCAGACATGTTATGTTGTGCCTTACCTATTTTGTAGGGCGGGGGAGATGATAGATCCTCAGTAGTCAGGTAAATGCGAAATTTTGAGGCTGTTACGTCAATGTAGACAAGAAGGGCAGAGTTGAATGAATCAAAAGGGTACATGATCTTCCCACTTGCGGTTGTATTGTAGAGAGAAGATTCTGTCGTTAACAGAGAATCATTGATAAGTGTTTTTGATACAATGGAATTATTAAAAGTAATATTGAGAAGTCTTTAATACAGCTCCAATGAATAATATAAACTCTGTTATGTTGGTACTTTAAACGGCAGTCAGTAACTTTTTCTCTTGTGTGTCTTGGGTGTTTTTTGTTGTGTTTTTTTTTTTTGGGGGGGGGGGTTGGTTGGGGAGGTTGACAAAATTTGAAAACAAAATCTTTAAAAAGAAACACTTCCGAGCCATGAATCAACTCATGCCATTAACCACAAAAACATCTCAATTGGTGTTTATTCTTCAAGAGAATAATGAGTGAACAATGTTGATAGCATTTGGAAAGGTTTGCGGTAACACCATGTAATGAATCTCTAATGAGTTGGGGTGGTTCTGAAAAGAACCGTTGGTCTAACTCGACGTTTCGATCAGTATGCTCTGATCGTCTTCTGAAGAAAGCTGGACTCTGACGCTGCATGCTGGTTAAGTACTGTGGGGGCGGATTAGCTTGGTGATGCACGAAGGCTGGAAATAGAGGCGGGAAGTTGAGCTCGATGATGCGTGGTGAAACCGGCTCTGGGGTGGTCAGAGCATACTGATCGAAACGTCGAGTTAAACCAACGGTTCTTTTCAGAACCACCCCAACTCATTATAGAGATAGTCATTACATGGTGTTTCCGCAAACCTTTCCATATCGTATCTCCACCATACATGCAAAGTTTCAAATCCTACTAAATGTTGATAAAATGCTAAACTTACAACAACAAAATCGTTATAATAAAACGTGAGCGATACAATGCGATGACGACTGTGATAGATTTTTTTCTAACAACAATTTAATTACAAAAAGGAAAAGCTTTTCGTTGTTGACGAATGCAGCGCGTGAGCCACGAGAACTATGTGAATTAAATAATTGTTGCTACGAGTGGAGTCGAATTTTCTCACGGGCATTTGTAATTATTGACGTAGAGCCAATCTAATTAGCCCTAAAAACACAAGCGACGTGATTAACTACAGCGGCGCTAAGTAAACATTCCTTGACTGATGCTGATGCAGATGGAATGAATGCGAAGGGGAGAAAGCATAAATGGGGCTATTAATCACAATCAATTATACCTTTAACGCAACCCATGGCATCTCGAATGTCGTCCGGGCGTTTCCTTAGCAGCGAGGCATCGAAGGATCGGATGATGGGTTCGGTGGCTCGTTTTGACGGCACCGTGTTGATACCACCGAGCCGGAACTGTGCGCATAGGCACGGGTTGTCGGACAGAACCCAATGATATTTGTCCGAGTTGACCAGATGGTTTGGCTCTTGGGAAAAGTAGCATGTGTGTGCGACCACTGGAAATAAAACGGGTTATTCGCAATGTTAATTCATGTTTTGGTGTATTAAACGAATGCTTGGACACCTGTGGGGTTAAGTCGAAAATTAGACACAATATCTATGACCTCACGGGTAGGGTGTCCACCATAGAGGTCGCTCATCATCATTTTAGGCTCCAAAAGGTCATGTCAAAAATGAGATAATTTCCAATAAGCAAATCCGTTCGTATTTTAGTTTTCTCTTTTATTCTATTTTGAGAAGTGAGTTGTTACGCCAAGAAGGATGTCTCTTGTGCTTTTTGTCTTTTTGCATACAGTGCAAAACGGTTGCATCCAAGTGGCCTAATAAGGTTTAGCCTATGTCCAGTATAGGACGCATTCTTGTGCCTCAATGGGCTTGGAGCCAGCATTATCAACCTTTGGAAGATTGCTGGATCCACAAAGTGACCTATCTGTAATTTTGTTGTAGAACCAAGTGCACATCTCGCTGAACTGGTCGTCGTTATGTCTGGTCCGATGTGTCAACAGCCCCCTAGAAATGATATGGTCCGACGTTTGGCCGATTCGACCGAGTAGATTTAAAATTTTAATTATCTTATTTTTTTTAAAGAAAGTTGAAGCTTTCGTATATAGTTTAATGATAGCCGATAGTTAATGATAAGCGATCGTTAATTAAAAAACTAACAATGAATAATTTGTTTGACATGATAGTGTAGCATTATCTTACATCCAAGAACAACTTTACATGCTTGACATAAAATTGTTGTGTACATTGTCCGTGGCATTTTGTGGAAGTTGGTGGGTGCTTTTCGTGATAAAACAGCATCATTTGTGTCAAAATTCGTTCGAGAACTACCTTCAAACATTATTATTATCATGAAATGAAATTCTTTTGGCAAAAGTAAGGGCCGCAAGTTAAGGTATTGCGCTAAAGAAAATCCACCACGTATTTTAACGGTCTGGATCCTGACATCATCTCACGTCCATCAGCCAATTTCATTTAATTTTGCATGTTGTTTTGCATCTTGTTTAGTCCATTGTTAAAGTCACCTGGAAATATAATTTTGTTTCTTTCAAACATAAAAGTATATGATTACGAACAATAAAACAATTTTTTTAGTAATTGTTTGTCACGATTTATATGTTTAAAAAATATATAAAGTTGTTTGGGGGCTGACTCCGCCTAGCCCTTTTGTGACGTCAATCGAGGCAGACTTTGCCTGTAATGCTTATAGTAAACACACGTGCAAAGTACATGTACGTCCAAGTCGTGAGTTGGTACATTTCAAAAAGTGTTTTTCTGCATTCAGCAGCAATACACCTGGTCGGCATTGCCGGAAAAAAACAAAAAAATTTTTTTAAACGTACAAACTCACGAATTGGTCCGTACATGTACTTTGCAATTGTGTTTACTCTACGCATTACAGGCAAAGTCTGCCTCGTTTGACGTCATGAACAGCGCCCTCTCGGGTCGGGGTCTACTCTTAAATTTGTAAATAACATAAGAACTGATTTTTTAAAACCTTAGTTAACTGTTTATTCACATTCCACTCATCAAAACACATATATTAGTGACAAAAGCTTTATTTTGAAAAAATACCACTTCCAGGTGACTTTAATGATTTTGCCATTTGTATCATTTTGAAACGGCACCACCCGTCAACAATTATTTTTTAGGCTTAAATTAATCCATTCACGAAATAAATCAGCATTTGGCAAGTGGTAAATTAATTTTCTAAATAATTTATTTTTGGATGGAGTTTACGCCTAAAATATAGGATTTTGTTTTGTTCCCCCGAAAATCATTCGTTATGAGCAATTTAAGACTATTATTAACGTGCGTCCCTTGCGACCGCATCGAAGAAAAAAGAGTCTCATCGAGTAAGAACGAGTTACTCGTCCTAGTTTAGAACTAGCCTTAAGATGTAAAGGACTTCTCAGCCTAAGTTAGGAAAATCTCTGTGAAGTCGACCACAGCAAAATTGAAGCGCCGTATTGGTAAGAAATTCGGCGGCTCGATTGTTCTGGCACTGAATTTAAACACTCTCTATTACATTGTTACTCACCACTTGTAAATGTCAGTAAAGCAGCGAACACACCTAACGCAACCATCTTCCCTGCAATCAGATCCAGTTATCAAAGGTTCATGAATTGGATTGAGCTGAAAACTAAATAAGGGCTCGCTGCTCTTCGCGCCTTTATGAGTGATTGTCTGCCTTGATTGAAATTGAGTCGTCTGCTCACAACAACCAAAAGCAATACTTTAAAGGCACTGGACACGTTTGGTAATCCTGGAAGCCAATTATCATTCTCTTGGTGTATCTCAGATCATAATATTATGCTTCAAATAACAAATCAGTTCTTTGAAGTTGGAAGAGAACACTGAAAGAAAAAACACCCTTGTTGCACAAAATGTGCTTTTAGCTGCGTAATAAAACACCTCATACATCTGAAGTCTTATTATTTGAGTGAAAAAAAACTCAAAAACTACATTTTATTCAGAAGGAACAGTTCTTCACAATGTTTTACTATCAACAGCTCTCCATTTGCATTGCTCGTTACCAAGTAACAGTTTTTATGCTAACAGTTTTTTTTTTTTAGTAATTACCAAAAGTGTTCATACTGTGCCTTTAAGGTGGTTAACACTCGTGCCGAAACTGTGATAGCATCAATACTGCTGAGTCCACTGTATCAATAAAAACATTGTCTCAATGTATATAATAATACTTCCTTGGGAAGTGATTTGGACGATGATTTCTACTGAGTATGCCTATAGGGCCTCCTCTCGGATTGGATTAACAAAAAAAGGAAAAATTACCTGTATGTATGCTGCCACCTAGCGTCTAATATTGCACAAACTGCTCTTGGCTTTAGGAAATGTTATCCAAAGCTATGTATCTCTACATTTTTATGTATATTATCACTAACTAAACTGGACACTTGGTAAGCGAAATCACCGCTTATACACGAACAAAGGCTACGGAGTGGTTCGTCTTTCCCGTGGTGGCGCTCTTTTGCAAGTATATCATTCAGAGAGACCCCGCGAGCGCCTTGATGAGAGGCTACCTCTATGACAGTGTTGGGATGGGAATGGGACTTTGTGATCATAATTTATGTGCGTTCCCTTGTTTTAAGAATGGAAATCCATAATGTTTGATGTGGTTAACTGTTGTTTTTTGTACAAAATAAAATTCATGAAGGTTGATTTAAACCTTTCAGCAGGCAATCGGTGTCACTTCCAAAATGTTACTTGTTGGCGATAGAGGGCGGCAGTTAAAGAAACCTGCCACACACACAATCGTCCATGCATCCCCAAAACGGAAACCGGACAACTCGTCCGTCGGACAACTCGTCCGTTCGGACAACTCGACGGTTCAGACAACTCGACGGTTAGGACAACTCGACTTTGAGACAACTTTGAGAAGTGTGGTGTTCCAGTGAAGCCATACTTGCAGAAACATCTGTTAAGTGACTATCTCGAGACTTTGTGTCAAAAACAGACTATGAGATGACCATGGTATGACTCTATGTGTAGCCAGTTAGCAGTTGTCTTCAATTTATTCAAAATAAAAGATTTAAAAAAACACAATTAAAACATTAAATAAGTAAAACATACAGCTCTATTATTAGAAGATTTACTTTTATTTACTTTATTACCAACAACAATAACAACTCGATCATTGCTCTATGGTACAAGCAATGAAAATGCAGCGGGTAATGGTAAAAAAAAAAAAAAAAAAAAAATTATCTGTTTGCCCGGATATAAACCCACCCACCATAATATACCCCCTCCCCCTGGGGAACGCCCTTGCATTATTGCCAAGTCGCTAGTCAGTACATCCCCACCCCAGGCCGCTTTTTACCCATCCCGCCCCGTGCTGAGCCCCGTCACGGCCATCCGTCGACTTGTCTTGACCCCAAGTCGAGTTGTCTGACGGTTGAGTTGTCCGAACGGACGAGTTGTCCGACGGACGAGTTGTCTGACATTCCCCAAAACATCGGTATCACAATCAATAAAAGTTATGGAACAAACTTTATGGTGCAGAAACTTTACATTTGGATGTCGAAGTGACCCGTAAATTCTGATGGGAAAACACAAGCAGGTGATGGATACAGAGCAGTAAAGAATAATTAGGAAGGTACTCGGACATGTCGTAGAACCAGAGGGCTTTTTTATTAGTTAGTTTAAGTTAGTCGGCAAAAATACGACGAGGTACATGTAGGTACGCAGTCGTGACTGTTGTTTTGAGTGTTGTTGTTTGACTCTGCAAATGCGCGTTTTGGCGACCCCAAAACCAAAACTGTTTTGGTTGTTTGTCGTTGGTTCTGCTGTTCAGACTCGAGTTGTGAGCTCGGTTACCGTTTTGGTTATGACGCCAGAAACAGTTTTTGGTTTGGGTCGCCAACCAAAACCCTGGAGGCTATTTCTACACCTCCTTCCATGTCAAAAAGCACTCTACTCTAGTCTAGGGCTAGACTCCTTTGTTGTAATGTATGCCTAATTCATTCTGGTCGTCTATTATTTTGATTGTTCTCTAGCCTAGTATACAAATATTGACTGCTTCGAGTGCTATGGTTAAAACTATGACTCCCGAGGTGATCCCCGTAGCGTCCTAGAATGCTCCGGGGATCACAGAGGGAGTCATAGTTTTAATCATTGCACGAGTCTAAAAGCAGTCAATATTTATTTTATAACACCCCTAAACATTTCTGAATGCTGTACTATTATTATTAAGTTACAGACCTGAATGCTACAATCCACGGACGGCGCGAATACAGATTGCAAAAACTTTTACTGTGCTGCATAGTGCATGTAGTGTCGTGCAATCCAAAGTGGTTACAGACTATTAATTTATCATCCTCTTCATGATGAACATTCAGTGTGTAACCTAACATTCATGCTGCGTGTTGGGAATTCATTTTGTAGACCCCCAACAAAGAGGCAAAATAATGGGCAGGCTCAAACATTGGAGGTACCACATGAAACCAAGTGCAAGCTTTTGGACTGCTTGTTTTTGTTATTAAAAAAAAGGGATTGCTCATTTGAATAGTGATCTGATTTGCTTTTGGGCAATCCCTAGGTTTCTGTTTGCTTTACGTTTTTTGTCATCTCTTATAATTTTTTCCTCATGTTTTTGATATGGTACATTAGTTAATATATAACAGCTGTGAGCTTTTGATGTTTTGAAAGCCTGATTGAATAAATAGATAAGGAAAACAATATTAAAATAGACAAATTTTCTGCTGCATTAGGCCTGCGCCAGACAGAGTTCACTGGGTCAATGAATTTACTGCCATTGAGCCTGAGGTTTTGGGCTTGCTCTGTACAGGCTGGGATTTTTGCATGCAGACACTTCACACTGGATGGTGATGCGGGTGAAATCAATCAATACTGCTCAGAGAGATTGTATCTTCGGCCCTTAGAGGGTCTTGGCTACAAGGAAGCATTCACTAGAGTTCTGGTGTATTCTACAATTGTGAAACGAATTCTTGAGAAAACAAACATTCTTTAAAACAAAAGAAAACATGTTTCATCCATTTTTAGAACTCTTGAGGTACAGTTCAACTGAATTACTTCAGATTAGCCTCCAGGTTTCAATGTCCAATCAACAAGTTTGAAAAACCCAAAAACCATCCACGTATGATCATGGAGATGGGAGAGGGTGATCCACCTTGCCACCTTTGGCACGCCGATCTTGCGTCCGACACAGCAGAAAAGATGCTTCGGGAGTACATTCTCAAAGAGTCTCCGCGGTTCACCAGACTAGAGAGGGACCTAACAGAGTGCTGGGAATGTATGGAAGTTTATCACAAAGCGAGGGAAAAGATTGTCAGCAAGATGCCGCAGACCGGATATTATGATAGGGTAGGTCAAGTTTGTTTGTTGGGGTGTTGGGTTGGGTTTTTTTTTTTCTTTTTTGTGAACATGTATGCAGGATCTAAGATTCAAATTTTGGGGCATAAAATCTTTTATATTTTTACATTTAAGCACATTACTTTGAGGTTTTAACTTAAAAGTGTTTCTTGAAATGCTTTATACTGTCAAATACTGTAGGCTTCTAAACAAAGGATTTTATTGCCATTAATTTTAAGAGTTATAACCAACAGTACACCCTCTTTTGATAATAGGAGTACTTACTTTTAGAGCATGTTATCATTGTAACTAGTGAAGGAAACATTTCTCTTCAGCCTGTTTTAGGGGAGGATTACAAAATAAAAAGGGGCTAGCTCATGAATGGTTACATACTGTATGGGTCCGGACCATGCGGTTTTTCACACCCCTTTGTATTCTGGGTATTTTGTGATTCAGTTGCAGTGTATTGCTCATACTGTAAGGGAATTCCCCATAGAGTAATGAGAAATGTCCACTGTGTGTGACCTTCAGGAATGCCATTATTTTGTGCCAGTTCATGATGTCGCCCTCTATTGACCACACCTACATCACAGCCTAGTTTGATTCCACTCTTTTGTTTTTAAGGCACTGGAAACATTTGGTTATTACTCAAAATATTTATAAAAACTCGCCTGGTAACGAGCAAAGGAGAGCTGTTGATAATGTAAAGTCGTAAAGGCTTTCCGGCGATATCTCAAAAAACACCTTTTGAATGGAAATTTTCACATGTTAGTTTTATTGTATCAACTAATTTTGAATTAAAACAATCGAACCGTTTCAAAGGTATTCTTTGCTCTTAAATTGTATGCATTTGGCTGGAATAATGGAACAGTTTTTCAAAACAATTTGTTTTTCTCTGGTAGATTCTGTTAAAGTTGGAAGAGAAGCGACTGAAACAATCGTTGGGTCAAGAAATTGACGAAGAGGAAGTTTTAGTTCCAATTCAAGAAGTCACTGAGCACCCATTCCTTCTCTTCAACCAAGAAATAGGTAAAATATTTGGCAGTCTGTGCTGGACTTAAAGATGGTATCCTAAGTTTGTACTTTAAATAGACCATTGCACATAACACAGGCTTGATACTTCACAAAGGCAAAAAGGCAATTGCCTCCATACTTTGCCCTTGAAATGCTCCAGTAAAAATTTAAAATTTTCTCATAGGGTGCCCTTTACCTAGGAAAATATGCCTTGTTGCCCTTGCCCTTTCAAAAATGAAGCATACGGGCCTGACGTCCCACCCTCAAACAGCGCCCTTACTGACGCAAAGAGAGGCAGATTGTTGGATGGCACAGTAAAAAAACAGGCTTCCCAAGCATTAGGTACAATTTGGAATGAGCAGATGTAAATGTCTTGTGGCCCATTTCACAAAGATAATCCTACAGTCCTAGAAGTTATTCAAACTGAAGGCTTATCCTAAGTTAGGCAGAGTACACTCTGAAGCACTGAGTATAATGGTGCTTTACACACTAGATGTAGACGGGTAAAACCTGCTTTGCTTTTCTTTGAAAAAATTTTCTTTCTTTTCTTTTTCCGATCAGCGTCTGCATTCTGCATTAAGCTCATGGAGTTAAATAGAAGGATTGGCTTGGAGGCATTCTTACCTCAACATGTACCATCTCTTTACCTACTAGTCATACATCCCATTAAAGAGGTAAGCTATCGATACTCAACAACAAGAACTTCATCTTTCTTTAAAAACATAAAGGGAATGTATACCTGTATAATCGTTTGACTGTTTTAAGACTATACAAATGTAGCTTTGTATACGGCATCAAAAACCTGCAGAAATTTCATTTCAGAAGGTGGTAGCAGTTTTGAGATATGCCTACATCCTTACAGACTGTGAAGGGGGTAACCCTGTTTTAGGAGTAGTCGGCAACCTGCCCCTGGTGGCACTGATTTAGGTCGACAGCCATAATCAGTGGCTGTCCGGCCTTGTGATGTGAGGCGACCTAGTGTCATAAATACTAAATAAAATTGAAAAAATGACTAGTGTACTTTTGGGTACAGCCATGTATACAATTCTCTTGAGGAGAAGAGTTGGCTTTCAGAAAGCAGTAGTCTGGATGTTTCCAAGAACATATACTCTGCTTCGTGGGAAGGCAAGGCTGGACTGCTAATGAATTTGGTGGATCTTTTTGGTACCTATAGACCGTATTGAATAACCCTTTTTGCTATGAAAAGTCGCCATTTTGTAGGGCAATCCGTATGCACGTCCAAACGCATACATCATCAAAGCATGCAACATTTGCGGTTTGATTTCTACGGCACATGCACACACACACGCACAAACACCATCTTGTAGGTCAGATATTTGAGCCGCGTGACGTCATATTCAATACGGTCTATTGCAATAATTTGATTCTGTTTTTGGTAAAAAGGTCAGAGAGTTAGCCTGGCAATGTCTACAGCAGCCCAATCATCATATAACCTCTGACCTTTATGATGACATCAGTCCAGTCTTGAGTTGGGTGTTGAATCTCCACATTGCTGGCTGTCTGGATCAACCAATGATGGAAGTAATTAGTTACAATCAGTCGCCGAGCAAGGTTGACATTCTTCCACGTCACCTGGTATGCACGTCACAGTCGCATATTTTCTACTGGCAAGGTTAGTATTTTTTATTTCTATTATTATTATTGTTATAATAAATGAGCATTATAGAAATGTGTGTTAGCACTGTTTACTTGGTACTTTCTCGACAGTAATAATCTTGGTTTTTCCTTCTTCATGCAGGGGTTACTCGTCTGTTTGAGATCTTCAGTGAAGAGGCACTCAAACATCGCTTCATGAATTCCGAGAGCCACAAGCAGTTTATCCCAGTCTTGATTGACACTCTTTCTGTCCATGGTAGGGCATTTTGTAAGCATGGAAAGGAAATGATTATCCCAGTAACTGACCTCTGCCTAGAATTGGGACGAAAAATTTTTTTGTGACATTGTTTTCCTAATTTCTCAAAAACTACAGCACCTCAGCAAGTCATATTGTCAGGGAAATTTCCTACTATCCTTATCTTCAAACTGTGCAAGTTTAGTGTAAATCTGACAACATTGTGTATTGTGTTACAAAAAGTACCCAAACCTTTTAAAGGCAGTGGACACTATTGGTAATTACTCAAAATAATTTTTAGCATAAAACCTTTCTTGGTGACGAGTAATGGGGAGAGGTTGATGGTATAAAACATTGTGAGAAACGGCTCCCTCTGAAGTGCCATAGTTTTTGAGAAAGAAGTAATTTTCCACGAATTTGATTTCGAGACCTCAGATTTAGAACTTGAGGTCTCGAAATCAATCATCTAAACGCACACAACTTCGTGTGACAAGGGTGTTTTTTTCTTTCATTATTATCTCGCAACTTCGATGACCGATTGAGCTCAAATTTTCACAGGTTAGTTATTTTATGCAAATGTTGAGATACACCAACTGTGAACACTTGTCTTTGACAATTACCAATAGTGTCCACTGTCTTTAAGTGCCTTGCTCAAATGCACAAGTGTCATTAGATTAAGAGTCTCAGGCCTTGGTTTTGATTTAGATGAAGATTCCAGCTCAGACTCTCCATTCTGGTGGCAGTTACAGTGCCTTACGCATCTGATGGACAAACTGGGTAGCACTGTGTGGCAGGACATCTCCAAGGCCAAGATTGAAAGTTTCTTCAATAATATTAAGATGCACCCAGTGTTCCTAATGGCTCCTCTCAATAGGTAAGTTGTAGACCATGATAAGAATGGCTATTATCCTCGAACATATTCATGACCGAGAGTCGAATTCTCACTGGTCCATTCACGTGCCAGTTGGTATCTTTGCTATCTACCATGTGCGCACGAGTAATCACACACATGGTAAATATGCATGACAAGTAGACTAACACCCGGGCAGCCCAGGTCTACTTGTAATGCGCATATATGTGGCTGACTGGTCAGCTCAGTGAGTAGAGAGCATGCACATTAATCCGAAGGTCGGTAGTTCAAATCCTGCTCTAGTTAACATTCAAATTGTTGTTATTTACAGTGGCGGCAGCTCCATCCCAGTGAGGAGAAATCCTACTATAGTCACTCAGTCCTCATTACAAGTTGACCCAACGGAGCCCATCCAGTGGATCATACCATACATCAAGTCACTAGTGGATTTCGGTGATTCGGTATCCCACATCTTCTGTGTAGTCGTCACATTCCTGTGTATGTTCTCAGAACAACAAAGCGACAGTGAAGCTGAAGCCAGATGTCATAATCTGCCAGGTGCTTTGAATGAAAAACTCATGCTAGCTCTTGTCAGGGTCCTTGAGTGTCTTCAGAAGAATTCCCTACTTGGTACATTGGTCAGCAAGAACGGGCAAGAGACTCGACAATGGCTTATGGCCTTGCTGACCTTCTTGAAGCAACATCCACCGGTATGTTCTAGCTCTGACTTATCTAGACTCGTAGCGCTATCGAACGAGTCTCGACAGCTTCTTATGGATGTATTCCGTAGCTCAAAGAAGCATAATAGAGGCCAGTCATTCAGGTACACTAAGATGCTAAGCCTGCCCTCGAGACTGTCTGCCGCTAAGCCGGGATCATCAGCTGCCCAGAATGGGGACCCGAAGAAGCTATGGGAGGTCAACCTCAAAGAGGAAGAGTTCAACGATTGTGTTAAGTTTGTTGAAGAGACACTTTGGGGGAAGCCTCTGTCCAAACAACCCATGAGTACACCGGTCAGAAACATTAATCCCCATAGACCAAAACAACTATCAGTAAATACAAAATATTTCAGCAGTTCTTCCTCATCATCATCGGAAAGTTCAGAGTCTGCGCAAAGTCCAGTAGCGCCCTCTAGAACTCCTTGTCGAAGCCTCGCAGATGAATTTGCAAAGGATCTGAAACCCACCAAGGACGAACTGATCGGGTCTCAGAGTAGTCTAGAATGGGAACCGTTTCCAGAGGAGAATGAAATCTTCCAAATATCGTCCGATCAGGAATCCTCTGATCAGGAATCCGATCGTAAAGAAAGGAAATTCAAAGTGAAGTATGAGATTATAGCGAGTACTTCCACATCGAAGGCTGATAAAGGATGTTCGGCAACGTACAACTTGCTTAGCTCTGGCGATGATGTGGCTTTGATTTCCGATGTTAGAGCAACAGGCGATTCCAGCAGCTCCCTTGAAGATGTCTTTGCAGCTCAAAGCTTCCAAGTTAAGATCCAGAGAGAAGAACAACAAATAAAAAAAGAAGGTAAGCAGACATTACTTCTCCCAGCCACCCACAAAACCTCCCATCCATCTCATCTGGGGTTTTTTTGTTTTTTTTCTGAAAAATAAATGTACATTTAGTTGTAGTCATGACGTCTCAGGGCTGAGCAGTTTATTGCTCAAGTTTATTAAGCAAAAGAAGTAGTTAAGCACAAAAAATGTGCTTACCAGGAAAAAGGTACCAGCCAAAATACCATGTCACATGTGCAATGTGACTGGTATCCTGCTTACTTTTGCTTACTTTTTGATTTAGCACTACATTCTGCAATTTAAGCAGCTCTATGAAGTTGGGCCCAGGGGTTGATTTCACAAAAGAGTTAGGACTAGTCCTAGGAGATATACAAATTGCATGGTTAGTACTAAGTTAGGACGAGTAACTGGTCCTAACTCGAGATAAGACTAGTCCTAACTCTTTGTGAAATCCACCCCTGGTGGCTTAGTCATCAGGATTTGGGTAAAAATCGCACTCATGACAATTGTGTCTTTGGTTTAGGGAATGAAATAAAGTTGGACGGCACTTCCAGACCACATGTAGTTCTAAACAAGTTGGGAAAAGTCATTTCATTAGAAATTATTTTCTTGGGTGTTGTCTTACTCAAGATCCGGTGTTTCTGATCAGCATAATGTGAGTTCGAGTCCCAGTCATGACACCTGTGTCCTTCAGCAAGACACTTAAACCATGATGTTTTGCCTTTGGTCATGTTGGTTGTGCAACGCACAATAAATAACCCAGTGCACTTGTATCGAAAAAAGAAGGGGCTCCCCACCTGTGTTCCTGGTTATTGGCAGCAAATTGCGCCACAGCACTTTGTAACCATTACATGGTGCTATGGTATAGGAGTAGGTCTCATAATTCAAATGTCGTCCCACATACCTTGCTAGAAATACTGGATGTCAAAACTCCTTGAGCGTCACTGAGTGACGGATCATCACTGAGTGACGGATATTGGTGCTGTAAGAAGCCATCATTATTACTATTATTATTGTTAAATTATAAACGTTATTTTATCACTTTTCAACAGGAGGTTCTCCATGTGTAATACTGGAAAGAGTTCCTCAACTTGAAGGTAAATACTACTCAAAGCATAGATTAACATAAATATATTTTCAAAAGTAAAGAATGAATATGAACTTGCAGTCTTAAAGAACTAATCTGTGTCAATATAAAAGGCAAAGTATATCTTTGGTTTTTTGAAAAATTTTGAGATTTCACTAAAAATCCAGAGCGTATTTGTCCACGCAGGAAGAATAATCCCTAATAGGAATACACAATCTACAATGTAAGAGATGGTACTGAAAGTATCGATTCTCAGATTAAAATTTGAGGACACAAAAATTGATACCTTTTTACATTTATAACCACATTACTTCGAATTGTTCACAAAATTGTTTATACTATTGAAAGCTGCAGTAGGCTTCTAACCAAAAGCTTTTACACCCCTGGCCAAAACATCATTGGGTGAAAGGTCATTTACTTCTCATGCCCCTTCATTATGGAATGACTTGCCGGATCATATCAGACTTTCTCTATCAACACCTTTGTTAAAAACTTCTCTCAAGACTCACCTAATGAGGACTGCATAACTTGCCTTTCTTTTAATGTGTCGCTGCGCCATGAGTACCTTAGATGGACACTGGTGCATTATAAATGCCCATTATTATTATTATTATTATTATTTTATTGCCATTAATTTGAAGTGTGATTACCAAACGTTTACCTTCCCTTTAAAGGACAGATGTTTTTACTTTTTAAACAGAATTACACCGGTCGATAAGGCAGGTGAGAGTCACTTCAATCAATCCCCTGGTCATCGAGAAGATAGAACCAAACTCGACAAGACCCGATTGGTCATCATCATCAAGCAACATGGAAACGGCTGAAGATTTGTCTTCTGATTTATGTGAGAGTTTTGAACGCAACGCTTTCTTGAACGGACACAGACAGCAAATCAAGTGGAAAGAAGAACAGGATGCAGAGATATCCATACCGTCATGTTCGTACCAGTCCACACGTTACCCGTCGACCCCTCGCCAGCCGTTTTTGTCTTCCTCAACTTCAAGTTTGTCAGGAAGTCCATCGCCAAAGTCTCGGGACAGCTCACGCAAATATCCTAAAAATAGACTCAGTCGCAAGAAAAGAAACGAGAGGCGACACGTCGTCGCAAATTCCTCTCAAGATGAGGATATGACTCAAATTTCCAAGCCAGATATGCAAGAGATGAAGCAACTTTTGAAGAAGGAGGAGGATGCGATAAAAGAGACATGCGACCATCAGGATCAAGAGTTTCAGACAAGAGATTGGGATGAGAGTCGAGTTGTCAATCCAGATATCCAAGAAGTAAAGCAATCTCATAAGATGGAGGAGGATATGAAAAAAGAAACAATCGACGATCAGGATCAAGAACTTGTGGCGAGAGATGACAGTGATGAAGAAATGGAACTCTCAGAGAGTAGCCTGAGCCTTCATAAAGACCACACCGAGGGTAGAAGGATTCCCATGATCCACTCAGATGAAATCACAAGGATTGCTGAGGTTGCTCCGGAAGACTCTGCTAGCGATGAGGAGACGCAATTGCCAGAGGAAGTATCAAATCTAATCGCTGACGATAACGAAGACAAGGTTTCGACCAACTTAGATAGTGATGATTCTGAGTGCAGTGAGAGCTTGCTGACGCAGAGTTACCCACCGAAAGATGTCCCGCCTCCTTACTCAACGGAATCCTTCAATGAAGATAAACCAACAACATCCCAAGTCGTTTGCAACAACCATGTTTCTCAAGACAATCAACTTGGAGACAAATCAACAATGTCTCAAGCTAACAGCAGCAACCATAAATCTCCAGATGATCAAATCGAGGAGCTCACATTGATTTCAGATTCAGCTGACGAAGACATCAAACCAATCCCCGGATTCATCAACTTAAAGAGAAAGTCCTCCTTCTCCAGCTCATATGAGGATAGCTCAGTGTTGAGCTTCACAGAAGAGCATCCGGAAGACGATGTGGTTATTGACTTGGAGAGCTACAATTGCAGCCAACTCTTTGACGAAGACAGATTCAGTCAGCTCACACCTTGCATTGAAATATCGAGTGACTCGGACATCGACCTGGACGCCCCAGAACCTGAGCTGAACATAGATCTGGAGGCGGTGAAGAAAGAAAAAGAAGACAGTGAGGAACCTGACCCGGGGAGTAACGGGGGGATACTACTGGAGAGTCAGTCGGAAGGATTCCTGGACTTGGCTCTTCTTCAGAATGACAACGACCATGACTTAATGTGGTGCCGGGATGAAGATGGGGATGGGGATGAAGACGCTAGCAACGACGGGGATGATGAGAGTGCGGAAGACGATGTCATTGATGAAGCTAGAGAAGGGGATGAAGAGGACATCGATGATGAAGCTGAAGGTGGTGATGAAGATAGTGGTGATGATGTCTTCCTGGTGGAAGAAGTGCATACCATAAGTTGTAAGTGCATATTCACGCTTTAGCTACTTCAATAGCACTTATTTGATTTTAGTCCCTATTTGAGCTTTAAAGGCTTACCTTCACATTTTAGTCCATAGATTCACATTAAACATACAGGAAAATTATTTTCATGACATTGTTTAACTCATTTTCCCAAAACTACATCACCTCAGCACGTAGTATTTTCAGGGAAGCTTTCTATTATCATTATCTTCAGACTGTGTACGTTTAGTGTAAATCTGTGGACATTGTGTTTTTTGTCCTACAAAAGTTACATAGACCCTTTAAGGGGTTTGGGTACTTTTTGTACGACACAAAACACACATGTCCACAGATTTACATAACACTTTTACGATTTGTAGATAATGATGGTAGAAAGCTTCTCTTAAAATATTGTTTGCTGAGGTGCAATAGTTTTTGAGAAATGAGTAAAACAATTTTACAAAAACAATTGTCTCAGTGAGTGAGGAGAAAATTATTTTAGCATGTACAACAGACTTAAGCGTCTCACCCGAAAACAGTGCTCTGTGATTTTCACTCTTGTGATTTTTTCTCTCCAAACTTGTATTACTCATTCCTCAAAAACCTGCAGCACCTCAGCAAATTGTATTTTTAGGGAAGCTTTCCACTTTCATTATCTTGAAATCTTTAATCATTTAAAGTTTAATGTAAATCTGTGTTCTGTGTTGTACAGAAAGTATCCAAACACTTCAAAATAAATTTCAATTTCCGGCCTGTTTGTCAGCATTGACTTTCAACACTGCTGTTAGCTTTCATTGCACTGTTTGCTTTCTTTGTGCTCACAATAACAACTTGATATCTCAAATATTTTCTTGCTATTTTTTTTTTAAATTTCCTTGTTCAGCTGAGAGTCAAGAAGAATTTCCTTCGACGGAGCAAAATGACAAACTGACCGCCAAAGCATTTTATGGAAAGAAACCTCCATTAAAGAGACGCTTCTCAGATGTCTTCTTTATAGATCGTGAAGGCGACCATGATGATTTCCTCGACGATCAGCAGCCAGTTCCAACGTCAGGAAGATCTGGACAAGGAAAGGAGATGGCAGGTTTGACTTGGAAGAGCCTTGAGGCAGAGGCAACGGGCAAGATTAAGAAAATGGTCAAACGGAATAAAAAGAAAATAACCCAAGACAAACGCAGGCATGCTCAACATGCTTTGAAGCATGCAACCCCTCACAAGGGGACGTTAGGAGTTAGTGGAACTGGTGTAGATGAACCATCAACCTCTAGACAAAGAGTAGCTGCACCCAGAGCCCAAGGGTGTTGGAAGTCATCCAGGCAACTGCCTCCAGAATCCACACCTACTGATGCTGAACCGATGAAGACAATTGACAGTACTAAACAGCCTATTGTTACCGACACGTTCGTCCTGGACAATAGTCAGACCTACAAGAGACGCAAACCCAGCAACCAGCAGGACGATAAGCCAAGAGCTGCCATGCAGACTGTCCCCAGTAGGTTCAAGTCCAGGATGAGCATCTTAACTCAAGAAATTAAGAAAGATAACACTGGACAGAGAGAGGGAACGGCAAAGACGAGACATTTTTCAGGTGATCAGGAAGTTGGAGCGTCAAAAGTAAGACCTGATTTAGGAGCCGGTCCATCCAGAACAAGACATGCTTCAGATCCCTCAAGAGTTGGACAAACTAATACCAGTTTGGCTTCGCTACCATCCAACAGTAGCATAATTGATCAGTTACCTACTTATGCTCAGTCAGTCTATAACAATAAGTCATCCATCCCACCTGATGTGGTATCCGCTGCGGGGAAGTATGTGCCAAACTTACCAGGAGCGACTGAACCATCATGTATCGATGCAAGACAGCCTTCACCTTCTGGCGAGAGCCTGTCGCCAATCTCTGGTCCAGCCTTCCGGTTCTTCACCTCAGATCCACAAACCATGCGCACGGCTGCTACTTTGTCATCTAACGTAGCCAGTGTAAACCACAAGAACATTATAACGACGACTCAAGCACTTCACCACATACAGAGCTCAACCTGTGAGAAAACAGTCACTGACAATCAACCTCAAACCTCAAGACAACCTGATCAAACAAGCAAACCTGGTGGACCCCTACCTCCTCCAGCTATAGAAGCGCATGCAAAACAGGGGAAAGAAAACCGTCAACATCCAAACACATGTCAACCGCTTCAACAAAGCAAACCGTACCATGAAGGAATGTTGGCAAGTCAAGGCCGCCCTCTCCAGGCGAGTGAAGTGAGCGCTAAAGCTGGGTTGGTGCTGCGCAGGAAAGTGACAGAAGACGAGTTCTACTGTTGGGTGATTGGGTGGGACAAACACTGGCTTGATTCTGGACATGATCGGCGACGTAAGTAATGATTAATAGCGTTCACGTATCAAACTATTAATAATAAATAATAATATTCTTGCATTATAAAGCGCCTTTTTGAGTTTGCAAAGTGCTTGGATGTCTCCAACTCAAATCAAAATCAAAGAAAGCCCAGATTGAATAAAAATCACTGTCGGGTGAGATGCAGTGAATTATTGAATGATTCAAGTGAGTTTGCTTTTCTGCAGCTATCAGGTTGTCTGAGGCAACAAATCTGGCATTTTTTTCAAGACCACAGGTCAAGATCTTGTGTCCCGTATACACCAATGCTTGATCCAGCCCTGAACCCCCAGAAAAGACGAGCAAAAACATTGCCATTCCTAGCTTAATCTTAAATGACCACATTGAATTGTGCATTAAAGCCATTGGACACTTTCGGTAAACAGTATTGTCCAAGTCCTACACTTCGTGTATCACAACTTGTATATAAAATAACAAACCTGTGAAAATTTAGGCTCAATTGGTGATCGGAGTCGGGAGAAAATATTGGGAAAACCCACCCTTGTTTCCGAACGTTTCGCCGTGTCATGACATGTGTTTACAATAAATCTGTAATTCTTGATGTCGAGAATTGATAATTGTTTTATGTTCAAAAAGTAAAGCATTTCATGGAATAATATTTCAAGAGATGTCTTTTACCATTACCTTCTGTAAACCCTGTAAGTTGTTTGTAAATCTGTGAACTTTTAATTTTTGTTCTGTTCAGAAAGTGTCCAATGGCTTTTAAGGACATGTGACTTGAGTTCCACCAATCAAATGAAAAAGATCCCTGTGTATGTTAAATAAAATTAGCGAATGAAGCCTGCACGAAGCATCTTGTCTTTTAAAGTAAGTTTAAGTAAAAGAATTTTCCGGTGTCTCACAATCAAGATCCAGCAATTGCGCACTGGCCCGATGAATTTTGGTACAATCTGTGCATAATTTGAGATTTTTTTCTTCTTTGATTTAGCTGATCCTCAGATTCTCGCAGAGTGTCCCTACAAGATTATGAAGGCTGTTCCGTTTTCTTTTGACTCAGTCGAGGAATACTGTCAAGTATTTATTCCTCTACTCCTACATGAAGTATGGGCTCAGGTACGTTGTAGTCCTTCCATTAATAAAGCATTGTTTTTATAAGTCTTTAAATATTTGATTGAGAAATAACCTCTTTCTCAAAACCTATACTACTTCAGAGGGAGCCGTTTCTCACAATGTTTTAAACTACCATCAGCTCTCCCTGGTAATAGTTCAAAAGCAGGACAGTTCTTTTCAGAACTGAGAAGTCTCCCGAACCTCCAAACATCTGCTCCGTGGTAGTAGAATAAAGCAAGACAGTTCTCTAAAGAACAAACTCTACCTGGCAAGTAGGTACACACATGGTGTTACCGCAAACCAAATATACATTGATACCTCACCATGCAATGCCTCAAATCCTATTTAGCTCTCCATTACTCCATACCAAGTCACTTTTTATGCTAACAATTATTTTGAGTAATTACCAATTGTGTCCAGTGCCTTTAAAACATTGTGAAGAACTAGCCTGGCGAATAAGCGCAGGAAGTCCATCCTGATTATTTATGAACACTTATGTTTGTTTTGTTTTGGGGTTTTGTGTGTTTAATACAGATACAGAACGAGGTAAATTCTTCCTCAGTGGTTCGTGCCTTATTTGTAGGAGTCAAACATATAGAGTCAAGACAAACTGGTACCCTGTTGAGTTGTACATTCCGAGGTAAGTACTTCAGTCCAGGCCTGTTCTGTCCCAACCAATCTCAAATTTTTTAGCGCATTATCATGGTGATCGTCTCAAGATTTTCTCAAGTCTTGCCCAGAGAAATAGTAATACAGATATTAACATGGTAAACGTGCCACCAGTGTTGTTTCTCCTATCAGGGTTTTTAAGAGTGAAACTAGGCTTTCTACTTGTGGCTAAGCAAGTCATTGAACCAGACATTAAATAAATCAAACTCGTAAATGGGGCGTCAGGCCGAGTTGTTTAGAGCATTGGATTCAAGTTCTAGTGATTAAGGCGTCGAGTGTGGGTTCGAATCCTGGTCATGGTATTTGTGTCTTTGAGCAAGATACTTCACATCTCTCTAGGGAATAAATGTGTACCTGCGATGGTAGAGGTTGATATTGTGTTTGAAAAGCCTCTGGAGCACCAATTAAGGCAGCTTAGGGCTGAGAAAGATTACAAAAGTAATGTTATTGGTCAATGACCAGGGCACTTCTGTAAAGTGTATTGCTATTATGAAGTGTGTGTCCTTATAGTAATAAAACTTTGCCTACAACACTTCCAAATGGAAACACCAAAGTACAGCTCGCTGATTTAAATATCGATGAAACTCGGGGGGGCTACTACACTATGTTATTGCAAAATGCAAAAAGAACTTGTTCTTAGAATTATTATAATTACATGGCCTATTTAGGTACATGTACACCTAATATTTTGTTGGTACTAAGAGCAAACAAAATAAATATTGGATTTGACCTAAAGATCTCTATCTCATTTTGTTTACAGTGACGATACCAGTAGGGTCGTGCCCTGTGACTTGCACTGATCTTTTATGGATATCGCCAAGCGATTCTATGGCTTTCCGTTGGCGGCCGTTGCTAGCTGTTGTCACCAACGTCGTGCAACTCTTTCCCAGTAAGTTACTATCCACCATGCAGCATGTTGTGGCTGAGCAGTCTAGGTCACCAGACCTAGGCTTTGGTGTTGTCAGCAGTAGAGTGTAGGTTCAAATCCTGGTCATGACACTTGTGCTCTTGAGCAAGGCACACTTGACCATACTTGTTCAAAAATAGTTGGGAAGGTAGTGCATTCTGCTCTACCAACCAGGCTCCTAGTAGATGATACCCATTCCTACATCCTTACAGACTGTGAAGGGGATAACCATGTTTTAGCCCGTGGCAGTTGATTCCGGTGGACAACCCAATCACTTAAGTGTAGTCCTCACCTTAAAGTGGCCGTCCGTTCCTTTGAGATGTTAGACGACCCTTAATAAAATAAAATAATAGTAGTAAAACAAATTAAGGTGCAGATTGGGGACAAATATTTATCTTGGCGATGTTTTGGTTTTGGATTTATTTGTTTTAATTTACTTTTTGAGGGGGGGGGGTCTGTTTTTTTGTTCGTGGGGGGGGTTATAAAAAGATAAATGTTATTATGAATAACTCTTGAAAATTTGAGTGAAAGCCATGTACAAAGATGGAAATTATTTCTCTTGTGTAATGTAGACTCGCCGTCAAAGCTATCCGCTAATTCCAGTCGCCCAGCGGAGTTAAAGTCTTGGGACATCTCTGTCTTGGTCTTGGCCAGGAATGAGGATACGTACAGTGCTCTTCTATCAACGGTTAAGCACAACGTTGACCTAGCGGTAGGATTGAAACCCTTGGGCTCACTGTCTGTTTCATTTTAGTTTTGAGCAAGAGAGAGCACATTGCTAGTTTTTCTCTCTATTTTGGGGGGAGCATAGATCTGACCGTGCTCCAATAACTAATGTTTTGTGTTTTATTCCTCATGATATCTGAGAAGTAATGTCATTTTTAGGGCTAATTGAATCATTGTAAACTTGTATGTGTCAAACCTTGTGTTGTGCTGACCTTTTGCCCTTGATAACAAGTGACTGTGCATTGTGTATTGTGTGCGATAGTGGTCAAGTACATGAGATTGTTTTCTATTTTAGACGCCATCATTCGTTTTATGCCAAACATTTTGTTTTTTTGTGAATGCTCTTTTAAATAAAGGTCCGGCCTCCCTCCTGCGCCATCATCATCATCAAACATCAAGGCAACAACCGCCCTCTTACCGTACCTTCATCAATTCAAAGCTTTGATCTCACTACCTATTGATTGATTGATTTATTTATTGATTGGCTGATTGGTTGATTAATTGATCGATTGAGCGATCAATCATCGTTGATCTGATTGATTGAATTTGTTGTATCCCGTCAGGTGATCCAATCCCTCTTACCATACTTCCATTAATTCAAAACCTCATTATCCATTTATTTATTTATTGATTGGCTGATTGATTGATTAACTGATCTACTCACGATTGATTGATCGATTGATCATCATCGATCTGATTGATTTAAATTTTTGTATCCCTTCAGGTGATCCAATCCCTCTCACCATACCTCCGTCAATTCAAAGCTCTGACCTCGCTGGCCAATCTTGGTATGATAGCGAAGGATATCCTGCGATTCAGACGGATGGATGTCTTCTGCCCTGGGCCTGCTATTCCAATCCCAGATCTGGAGTCGGTACGTCTTATTTATTGATTCATCTGGATGAGTACATCTATGAGTCGCTTGTTGCACAGCCCACTTTCAATAACAGGGCTGTTCTGTGTTGGGAGGGTAAAAAAGAAGTCAACATTAATTTGTTGTCCCCTGAAATCCAAAAGCTGCTTCGCTGCAGTAGATTAAATGGCAAGACGAGTTCTCAAAGAACAAATCTACAAAGCAAAGTACCATAATTCTCAAAAATGCATCCTTGTGGAGAATTATACTTTGTAGACAAAATTCCTGGAGGAGCATCCCAGTCTTAAGAACTCCCGCTTGGAGTGCGATAGTTTCCTCTCTTTTTTTTCTTTTTTTTTCCTAAGCCTCTATAAGGTACCAAAATAGAGCATATAAACGTACACACTGAATATTTATTGACTTGTCTTCCTTCTTGTTCCGCAGCAAAAGCGATTGAATAAAAGCCAGTTGAAAGCAGTGTCCGCTGCATTCCAAGCCATAAACCAACCTGATACACTACCAAGAATCTGCCTGATCCAAGGGCCGCCAGGGACAGGCAAGACACGTGCAGTCATAGAGCTTGTCATGAAACTACTCAGAGTGAGTTCAAAGTTTGTGCTGTTTTAGTTACTGGAAATCAATATCTTGTTCTTGATTGTTCTTATGCTATGCGTTTTTATTCACTATTTGCTTTCTTTGATAACTGCAGAGCCGTCATTCTCAATCAGGCAATCGCCAGCCAGGAAACAGAGCACCAAAACCTCCTCCTATTCTACTCTGTGCTCCCTCTAATACTGCCATTGATGTATTAGTCAGGCTCATTGGTTGTTTAATCAATAAAGGTAAGTATGATAAGAATTAACTAAATAGTAAACTTGCAGGTGTATCCATGTGTAAAACCTCTTTTGGAGGAGTGTTGTATAGCTGGATTTAACCAGTATATCATCCAGATAGTTTAATTATAGCTTATCAATTGTTAGATTTATCTGTCATCTTTGTTTAATGTTCGAGGAGGTAGTCCATTCTATAACTGTGTAGCACTTTTTTTGTTTTTTACAAGTAAATATGTTTTTTTTGCTATAAGAGATTGCCTTACATCACAAGGCCACTTTAAGGTGAGGGCTACAGTTACCTTTCACCAGGGAAACGTTGCCACCTTCTCCTGGGGCTGAAACAGGGTTACCCCCTTCATAGTCTCTGTTAGGATGTAGGCATGGGTATCATCCTGTCTTTTAGAGCAGAGTGCACTACCTCCCCAACTTAAAGAGCCAATCAAGGATGATCTCCATATTTCAACTATTACCTTTTTATGGCAAAATAGACATCGTAGATATCGGTTAATAACCATTTTACTCTCAAAATTTGCATTTAGCTTTTTCATCCGAGAGTCAAAAAGGGCTTATCTGTTATAATGACCTCTTGATGCCAGTGCGGTATTCCCCTAATTGGGTGTGAACACAGTTCTCCAGCTTTGGCAAACTGAGGGCGTGCAGGTTTGTTAGACCCCGCAATTTTCAGAAATTTGGCTAGAAGCGTTCTGTAGAAAAAACATTTTTACCATGTTTTAACATGAGGTAAGAGACTCGTTATATTTTTTGTATGTTTCCTATGAACTCCAGCTATTAGAATATCTATAATATCTGTAATATCTATATATTTGAGATCATCCTTTGTTGGCTGTTTAAATATTGTTGATATTAAAAGAAGTTACCTATTCTGTCTTTCCTCCTTATGTTTTCCAATTAGACACGCCCCCTACTATTGTGAGAGTGGGTAGGTCACATGATATCCATCACTCAATCAGAAAGTTTGGATTAGAGAGCCTCGTACGATCGCAAAGAGCTAAAGGTAAGTAATCTGCCCATCTCATTGAGTCTAGGGATTGCCGCCTATTCATTTCTTCAAGCTTACATTTAATTACATACTTCATAAAAATAGTACAAACAATTTTATAAGGATGTTTGAGAGAGAAACTAGGCTTTCTGTTTATGATCCCCTATTCACTCTTGACTGTATACTGTGTAGATGCATTCATCACATCGTATCATAGTGTAAGCTTGTCGTAGTTTATCTATGTTTGAAAATCATTGTGGATGATGTCATAGAGAAAAGATAGAAGGAAAATTGATCAACACCGCTAATACCTTGCCAAAACCACAGTGGATGGTCTTACAGTAGGAGGGTTGACTGTGTACTGTGTAGTTACATTCATAACATGATATCATATTGCAGGCTGCATAATGCATGTACCATTCAAAACCCTGCAGATGATACTGAATGGTCAGACAGTAGGAGGGTTAAGAACAACTAGAGAGTCCATATACAATCTGAATGCAAAGACTCAATACAACAGTAGGCCTTGTATAAACAATCCCAATCCGATGATTTGCTTGATTTGCTTTTGCAGAAACATCAGACCTTTTGTTCAAACAGACCAAAAAGAAGAAGGAGGCAGAACTATCACAGAATCGAATCCTTGAGTTGGGGAAAAATAGTGGTCTGCATAAGATGAGAGGAGAAGACAGAGAGGTACGATAATTTGGCAACAATCATTTATTGTCGACTCAGGGCTATGAGTTTGTTAGTGCTCTGATTGCTTTTCCATACACAATATCATCCTGTACCCTCACAGTTACCCATTAATACCCCTGGGTGGAGAGAAGCAATTATAGTTAGCATCTTGCCAAAGGACACAAGTGTCATGATCGAGACTTGTACCTGTACCCCGAGGCCAAACCACTATAACTCGACGTCGTTGCTCCAAACAACTCGTCTATGACACCCTATACTATCATTATAATGTCCTTGGTAAATTTTCTGTCTGCAGTTCTTCAGAGTTAAGACCGAGCAAACGAATCTGATCAAACAACTCAAGATCGTCCACTCGGAAATTAAAGATCTACAACGTCGACAAGCCGAACTCGACAAGAAACCACACAGACACTACGAGGAGTACTTCATGAACAAGGCTGACATTGTGTGCTGCACGGTGAACGACTGTGGTAGTAATGTACTACAGAGAAGTAGTAACACTGACAGCAAATCAAAGATGATGAAGTTTTCTTGTGTTATCATGGACGAGGTAAGAGTTAGGGGTAGGGTGTTCTTTAGTATTCTCCGTGCGGATTTGACTGGCTTCTCTGTCCGCTTCTCTTTTTGATTGTTCAAAGGGTTTGGGTACTTTTGTACGCGAAGAACACAAACATTCACAGATTTACATTAAGCTAACACTGTTTTAAGATGATGATAGTAGAAAGCTTTCCTTAAAATATTACCTGCTGAGGTGCTGTAGTTTTTGTCTCGTAGGGAAAAGTTGTTAAGCGTGTCAGCGGATTTATGCAACTCTCTCCTGAAAACTTTGCTCCGTGATTTTCAATGTTATATTTGTTTCTTTCGAAAAAAGACTCTTTTTAAGGTCGAAATCTCTGGCTGAGACTATTCTGTCTTTCAAAAAGGGTCTCAAGACTCACCTGTTCTCCAATCTGTAACTGGTTGTGACCATCACTTTGGTCTTTCTTTTTTCCTTGCTGCCTTTTGTAGTTTGGCGCTATATAAATCCAGTATAAAATCAAATATAATTAGTGCTGCATAACTGGCTGCATATACAGTGCTAACACACATTGGATTTTGTTTTCATTCCTGATGCAAACTTCTATCTATACATAAATCCAGTTATTGATATTGTTACTATTATAACACCCCTTGCAAGTATTCTGCCTGCTCATTGGTTTAGAGCGCGTCACATGACATGTCTTAGTTTTGCTAGACGACGGCCGTGTGATAGTGCGTCGGTTTGCCATGCGCTAGTCCGAAGACTAGCACACGGCGCCGTGGGCTAGTCCGACAGACTAGCACACGACGTGCAGTACCCAGACGTCCGTTGCGTGTACGAGGATGATAAATTAATAGTCTGTAACCATTTCGGATTGCACGACACTACATGCAACACAGTAAGTAAAAGTGTTTGCAATCTGTATTCGCGTCGTCCGTGGATTGTAGCATTCAGGTCTGTAACTTGATAATAATAGTACAGTATTTAGAAATGTTTGGGGTGTTATAAAACAAATATTTACTGCTTTTACTCGTGCAATGGTTAAAAACTATGACTCCCGAAGGTGATCCCCGGAGCGTTCTATTTTCCCGAGGCTTCGCCTCGGGAAAATAGAACGCTCCGGGGATCACCTTCGGGAGTCATAGTTTTAACCATAGCACTCGAAGCAGTCAATATTTGTATACTATTAACTATTTTTGCATTATAAGATAGGTCCTTTTTGTTGGTGAGAAGTTTGCAATACATAGCTTATTCTTTTCACTTGTTTCTTTTTGTTCTACAGGCCAATCAGTGCTCTGAGCTTGACTCCATTATCTCTCTGCAGAATAGCTCGATGAAGGTTGTGTTGGTTGGAGATACTCAGTCACAACCACCATCTATTACCTCAAGGGTAATACATTGTTTAATTCAATAAGCACGTTGAGTCAGTGGCCATTTTGTGCTCTACCTGAACAACGAAACGCAGCGCGTATACACATAAACCTAACGCGCAAAAAAAATAATTTGTACACAATTTTTTCTAAAATTTGCAAACTTTTATCACCCAACTAAGACGCTGCCAGTTTTAAACAGCCCCATTATTATCACCACTCTTTTATTCCCTTTATAGTGATCATATTACAAACTATTTTTGAACTTTAATGATGATTTTGATTGTCTTGTGATGCAGATAGCAAGGCATTATGGGCTTCATCAGTCGTTATTTGAGCGTCTTTGTCATCTTTCCGGACGGGTGAAAGGAACTCCCTCTCCGGTCCATTATCTTCAGATCCAGCTAAGAATGCATCCAGAGATTTCACAATTCCCCTCCAAGCACTTCTACGGAGGCCGCATGGTTAACGATAGGTGAGTTAGTGTTTGCCCTTAAAGGCAGTGGACACTATTGGTAATTACTCAAAATTACTTATAGTTATTTGCATAAAACCTTTCTTGGTGACGAGTAATGGAGAGCTGTTGATAATATAAAACATTGTGAGAAACAGCTCCCTCTGAAGTAACGTAGTTTTTGAAGAGGGTAATTTTCCACGAACTTAGATTTCGAGACCTCAGAATTAGATTTTGAGGTCTCGAAATCAAGCATCTGAAAGCACACAACTTCGCGTGACAAGGGTATTTTTTCTTTCATTATTATCTTGCAACTTCGATGACCACCCATTGAGCTCAAATTTTCACTGGTTTGTTTGCTTATACATATATTGAGATACACCAAGTAAGGAGACTGGTTTTTGACAATTACCACTAGTGTCCATAGTCTTTAACTTATCAAGTAACTAGCCAGGTGGCTAAATTATTCATTTATGCCAACAAGTCATGATTATTAAGTCATTTTGAAATCACCTGTTAGCTTGGTAAGATATGAACTCACAACCTTGTGGAAGTCCTGGACCATGGTGACCAGTGGTTTTACTTTTGTCTTTATCAGGAAAAAAGCTCAAATGAAGGAAGCATTTTTTCTCCATCCGTACCTTTTCTTCAATGTGATTCAAGGTCAAGAAGTTCAGACGCCTTCCAGGTATGTTGACATTAGAAACAGAGCAAGTCATTACATGCACAAATGCCTTATCTAGCACAAAAAAGCTCCGAGCAAAAAGGTGTTTCTAGCATAAAATTGCTTCGTGCAAAAATGTAGTATTTAGCACGAAAGTGCCACTTGCAAAATAGTATTGTCTGGCACAAAAATGATCCTTGCAAAAATGTTGTTTCTGGTACAAAAATTCTCCCTGCGAATTTGTTGTATATGCTCCATGCAAAAATTTCAAATTTTGAGGAAAAGGTTGTGCAAAAAAAAAATCTCGGTGCATCCTTATTTTGCCTCGGGTTTAAATTGTCGTCCATTTTTGATTGATTGATTGATTGATTTATTAATTTATTTATTTCCATTTATATTATTCTTTTAATGTTGTTGATTCTTAGAGTGCCATCAGATTTAAATCCTTTTATTTGTATTTGTTGATTGGAATGATTTTATTTTCTTTCATTATTCCACTTGCATTATTCTTATATTTTTTACATTTGTTGTGTTAAATACTACATTTACTGCCATTATAATTCATTTTGTTGATTTTAAATAATTGATTCTATTCCATTTCATTTACATTATTGTTATCAATCCTAGTGTGCCCAAACTCTTGACTTTATGATTGAATAATTTAAACTATTCAATTTCAGTTGTATTCTTCTTTTAATGTTATTGATTTTAAATGTGCCAACACTATATTTACTACCATTGTTCCTTATTTGTTGATTAAATAATTTATTATACTACATTGCATTTACACTATTTTTTAATGTCATTTGTAGTGTGCCGACAACTACAATTATTGCCTTTGTATTTATTGATTGAATAATTCATATTGATTCCATGTAATTGATTATTAGTACTGTTTACAAAAAAACTATCTTAAATTTGTAAGTTTTTACTTGTATTGTTAAGAACTATGATATTTTGTCCTTTAGCATAATAGAATACATTTTAGTATTAAAAAGGGACACCCAGATCAAAAAAAATAAAAAATTATGCACTCATTTTCCAATAGATAGGTTCCTTAATATTATTGTTGACCCTTTCTTTTTATTCTTCCCTTATTGATGAAACATGATCGTTAATTCGGAACCATTCTTCTTTTCGTTAATTTTATCACACAACTATTTATCTCTTAACTTCCAATTGACATTGCCTTTGATTGTATTTTGATTGTGATTTTGATACTGTGGAAATAAACTGATTGATTGATTGAATGATTGATTAATCAATATTCACAGGAACTTCACCAATGTGAAAGAGGCTGACATGGTTCTAGCTGTATACTACATGATATGTGCAGAGAAGGCGAGGAACCAGACCATGTTGAAAGAATTAATGAGCGTTGGAGTAACCACTCCATACAAGGAGCAGGCTCAACTTCTTCATTCCCGCATCATGAAGACTCAAGAAAATATCAAGAGATCGTTTGTGCCGGAATTTGTGTAAGGATCATCCTGTCCTCGCCAGTTTTTATATAGCGCTTTTCACGCCCGAGTGGTGTCTCTTCCAACATTATTACCCCTGGTCACTGGGCCTTAAATCGTTCGTTAAAGCCATTAGACACTTTCGGTAAACAGTGTTGTCCAAAGGCCCACACTTCGTGTATCACAACTTATATATAAAATAACAAACCTGTGAAAATTTAGGCTCAATCGGTCATCGGAGTCGGGAGAAAATAACGGGAAAACCCACCCTTGTTTCCGCATGTTTCGCCGTGTCATGACATGTGTTTTAAAAAAATCCGTAATTCTCGATAACGAGAATTTATAATTGTTTTAATGTTTTCTCAAAAAGTAAAGGATTTCATGGAATAATATTTCAAGAGAAATCTTTCACCATGACCTTCTGTAAACCCTGTAAGTTATTTGTAAATCTGTGAACTTTTTTTTTTTTTTTTCCTGTTCCGAAAGTGTATAATGGCTTTAAACCATCTCAGCTCCCTTGGGAGTATACAGCCTGTGCGACAATTATATGCCCTACTCGGCTAAATCAATCACAAGAACCATCTCTGCCCTCACAGGTACACACTTTCCCTTGGGTGGAGAGAAGCAATTATAGTTAAGTGTCTTGCTTAAGGACACAAGTGTCATGGCTGGGGATTCGAACCCACACTCTGCTGATCAGAAACACCAAATTTGAATTCAGTACTCTTAACTGCTCGGCCACGACACTTCCACTCGTCATACTTTACATACTGCATTGTCATTTTACACTCCAGCACAGACTGGTCTACGCTCATCTTCAGACTCTACTCAGCTTGTTGAACACAAAGTGACTCTCAAATCAGCTGACAACAGATCATTTACCTTTGTTGCACAATTTCAATCTGAGACGTTTTTGCAATGAAATTTTCACAATTGAGTTTTATTGTATATATCTACATTCATACAGGTTTAAAACAACCATTCAGGTGCAAAAAAACAAAGGTCAGTATGCATCTACTTGCCTTTAAACACAACGGAAAGTAATAGTTTGATTTGTTCATTTCTTTTGTTTTTGCAGACTTCCAGTCATTGAAATATCTGCACTGGATTTATTTCAAGGGAGAGAGAAGGACGTTATCATTTTGAGTTGTGTACGAGCAAATAGATCACCAGATCAATCAAGCCTTGGGTAAGAAACAAAAAGAAGGCTTTGCTGTTTTGGGGGATTTTTTTTAAACACTAGAACTAATGTGAAGTAAGTAAGGTTTGCGGTTACATTTCTCTACCACATGTTCTGGATTTCTTCATAGCTTAGGCTTACGTTTCAATTTTGGTTATTGTACATATTGTTTGTATTTAGCGCCACGAGCATTTTGCTGGATTTTTGAGCTTTATAAGTTTTCATTGTTATAAGTTACCCCTTTTTTTATTATTCCTAGCGTACTCTTTCTCTTATCTCTTGCATTGTTGTTTCTTTAGCATGATTGGTGACAAGAGGGTGTTGAATGTGGCTATAACAAGAGCCCGGTACTCTCTTTTCATCATCGGTCATCTGCCAACGTTACAGGTGAGTCAATTCAAATTAAGCGGTAAATTTTGTACATTTTTGGTATTTTTTATTTTATTAGATTACACAATATAAACATGATAAATAGTGCCAATAAAAGGATGAATAGGAAGAAAGAAGAAATGCTCATATTAATTTTGGTTTTTACCTATACACCGATCGGTGATGGCACTGTATACTTGGTACTTTCCCGAGTCCTGTGAACAAATTTAACAGGCATATTACTTGGGGTGGATTTGAACCCACTACTCTTGCAATTCTAGAGCAGTGTCTTACCAACTAGACTACCATGGTTGCCCGGTAGCTAAAGGCAGTTCAAATCCTATGTATTGGCAGCGGGTTCCGCAACGATATATAATAGATGTTAAATTTGCATAGGGGATAAAGAATATTAATTTTGGTTTTTACCCATACACCAATCTGCGATCTGTACAATCCCGAGTCCTGTGAACAATATCAGAAATGCTCAGTTTTAGATGTGGAAGGAAAACCCCAAAGGGGGAAAACCCATGCAATTGTTATTCAATATTTCTTAATGCTGTTCTATCAATTTTGTTACTTAAACCATTGTTCCTGCTCTGTGCTGTACTTTCCTATATTATTTATCAGCGTGGCTTTTTGACAAGGATTTCCTCCACATATAATAGTGTCCCTGGTACTTGTGATGTGCTCGGAGCCCCTTCTCTTCATTCCTTTCATGGTCAGGATTTGCATGCCATATCCTCTACGAGTAACTAATGTGTATTTTATGTCCTTTTTTCATCAGTTTATGTCCCTTTTTCATGTAACTGTTGTTTTATCTTATTTGAAGTTTTTTACAACAACAGCTTTTAATTTTATTTATTTTTAATCAGTTTGTTTTGTTTAATTTCCTTTGTTATGTTTACCTTCAGTTTTGTTCATCAATTTTATTTGATTTTTTTTTTGTTATTTGATTTAAATTATTACATTTATTTGTTGAATATTTTTTGCAGTCATACGTGCTTATTTGATTCTTTTCCCAATTGTAATTTATTTCATTTGTAATGTTTGCTTTAATTTTCTTTCCAAAGATGTTTCTATTTTATTGTTAACTATGTACATACTTATTACGTAGGCTATATGAATATTTTTGTGTATTATCCTTTCCTGTAATTGGCGGCTCGTCCACTGTTGGTATGGGCAATAAATATGACATAATATATAGTAGTATTATTAGGCTGTTTCTTATGTCCGACTAACTGGAGGGGGAGTGATTGTCTCTATAATTCGTAGTGTTTGATTTTGTAAGCATGTTTTTTTAAATATTACTTTGTGATACTACCAACCATGGTTTTTGTTTTTAAACTGAACAAAAATAAATTAAGTGAATAGACTGATTGTTATTAATTTACACCTCCTGCACAGCGAGCATAAAGACAGTTGTTCTTTCTTTTTGTTGACAGACGAACAGTGACTGGAATGTACTGGCTGAGGATGCTCATCAGAGACAACTTCTAATTGATGTTCCCCTGAACCAGTTCAAAGACGCAGCCCAGCGCTGCAGCAAGAACATACAAGAGTTACGATCAAACACAGGGAACACCACACAGATGGCACCCAGTGTAACCCTCCAAGCACAGACCAGCCAGAAAGCAGACCCATCGGCTGTCTCAGCGGGGTTGAAGAGTGGTCCACACAAGGCGGTAGACCCAAGAATTGTTGGGAGTAAACAGGGCTGTAGTCCACAGATGCTGGTTGATCCTAGACTGACGGCTGGGGTCTCTCCATCAACCTCTGGTGACAGAGGGCATAACAGAGGAACCAATGGTGTCGACACCGTAGGGTATTCCACAGGACACAGGAATTCGAAACTACCGGGGAAGAAATCTAACATTGCTTCCCCGGCTGCTAAGTCAAGTCCATTCAAGAAGAAGCGTGTCCGCTTCAAGGAGAGCAGTAGTCAAGGTATGAGTGAGAAGGCGATGCAGTGGAGCTTAATACCAAAGCCAATGCAGCCGAGCAGTGCTGCCGTCAAATCCCCGCCAAAGCGCAGCCTGTACACTCCGGTATTTCAGAAGTTGAAATCGCAGAAGACTGCTACGTACAACAGCTTGGGATGTAAGATACCTTGGAAGAAGCAAAAGGGAAACCAACAAAGTAAACCTGTGGTCCGGGTGTCTCATGAGGCGAAACGGACCAGGGTACAGCCGGCGGTAGCACAAGCTCAGCCCTCGCCCAACAAGTCCTCTCCATGTCCTGGCAAGACTCAAAACCCGACTCCTGTTGATCCTCATCCCAAAATAGTGGAACAAAGTGCGAGTTTGAGCAGTGAGGTCCATCAGCCTAGTACGAGTGGATCAGGTCAGCATGGTGCTGCCCCGAATTTACAACAAACCGTTGAGAAGATTACACGAAATCATGCAAATACAAAGACAACCAGACCTCTGCACGGTTTACAACAGGACCCGAGACAGGTCCGAAGACAACGCATTCACGATGCTAGAACAAATGAATCCGGTACTAATGAACCAGTGCGCATTCCTTATTCCGGTAGGGAACATGCCGCACCATTTGACTGAGGAGCAGGGCTCAAAATTAACACCGGAACGCAGGCCTGAGGCCAGCGACTTAAGCATCGGGCCAGTAAACTTCCGATTGTCTCGTGTTTCTGAATAACAGCCCCTCACTGTTGTTTTAATTTAAACTGAAATTTTCAATTCCGTTAGTTATTGAAGTATTGCCCATTATAAAAAATATAAATCTTCTCAGAGTGCTAGTTCAAATAAGCAACTCAAATGTGAAACTGTAGTGTTCTCCTCAATTTGGTTCCGGTCGTGTACAAAATTATCTCTTTTTGTTAAGTGCACCTGGTTCTGTTACATGCATTACACAACATACGAGACCAATGGCTTTCGTCCCATCTGAAGGACAAAGCATCATGGTTAAGTGTCTCGCTTGAAGGACACGTGTCACAACTGGCACTCAAACCCACACTCGGTCAGAAATACCAGAGATTGTTTCCGGTGTTCTTGACCGATTCCGGTCGTGTAAAAAAAAGTGCGCTGGGTTCTGTTACATGCATTACACAACATACAAGACCAATGGCTTTCGTCCCATCTGAAGGACAAAGCATCATGGTTAAGTGTCTCGCTTAAAGGACACATGTGTCACAACTGGCATTCAAACCCACACTCGATTGGAAACACCAGAGATTGTATGTGGTGTTCTTGACCGCTAGGCCATGACACGACACAACTGCCTTAATTTTGAGGCTGTTAATCCCGAAATATTCTCGGGTTAAACTTAACCCACAATAGATTCTATGCCCCAAATTTCTTGGGCTGGTAGTCTGTTGTGCTGCCATCTTTTGGTGAAGAATTGAAATACTTTTCCTGTATAGATGTGCATTAGGGGACACAATAAAGTTACTATTTATTGTTTCAGCCCTTGGGCATGAGGAGGGATGGTGTACTTGTTCACATTTGTTACCAAATACAGTTCGTTTCCAAAGAAAGTAGGTTTTTATTTTTGCAACATTTCAATAGTTAAAGCCATTGGACCCTTTCGGTACAGAAAAAAAAAAAAAGTTCACAGATTTACAAATAATTTACAGGGTTTACAGAAGGTAATGGTGAAAGACTTCTCTTGAAATATTAGTCCATGAAATGCTTTACTTTTTGAGAAAACGGTAAAACAATATAAATTCTCGTTAACGAGAATTACGGATTTGTTATAAACACATGTCATGACACGGCGAAACGCGCGAAAACAGGAGTGGTTTTTCCCGTTATTTTCTCCCGACTCCGATGTCCGATTGAGCCTAAATTTCCACAGGATTGTTATTTTATATATAAGTTGTGATACACGAAGTGTGGGACTTGGACAATACTGTTTACCGAAAGGGTCCAATGGCTTTAATGATCAGACTTTTAATGTAAAAATCAGTTGAGAAATGTCACATTGTGTTCATATTTGTCTCAATTAATAATGTCTTGTTGATGAGTTCATGGGGGGAATGTTTGGGTTAAACAATGAACAGTTTACTAGAGCATGATTTAAACTGAATTTATAACAGAAACATTTATTTCAATTACCAAACATAATTTTATTTTACTGAATGGGTACTTATTTGTGGAACTGCAAGCATTTATGCAAATAATAGGTTAGAGCCAATTTCATCATGCTAGTGTTCCATACAACATATGTACACGTTTGTTTGTGTTTGTTTGTACAAATATAAATAAGAGCTGCCAATTTGGAAGAAAAAATTCAAATTCTAATATTTTGTTTATGATTTAGATATTTGTTTGTATAAATCTTATAGAACGCTTAATCACAGCTTTGGTAGACTAAGTGGTTTAACTACACTTGATGCGTTTGTACTGAATGGAACATTTTATTCCATTCTTCCAAGTTGTAAAAAAAAAGATTTAAAACTATGTAAAAACAATGTAAATATTTGTACATACTCTAACATAATGTTTATGTTCTTCCATTGAGTTAAACAAACAATCAATGGTGATTTAAAGTCAGAAAATCTTCATCTGTTTTAATCAAACAAGAGGCTATTGTTACAGGAATGTTTTATTTTATTTTGTCCATGTTTATGTTTATCTTGCTTAACTTTTATATTAAAAAAAAAACATGCTATTCTAAAATGTACTTAATATGTAAATGGATAGATCTTAATCTTAAAAGATTTGGATTTGTTCCTTCTTCCTTGTATGATTTTAAGATCCTTTGTGACATATCAATAAGATTCCAATTAATAAATGGTCAGCATATAAACAAAGTAAATCCAAAAGGTTTGGCTCAAAGACTGTAATTTGTACATGGACAAACTCAAGCTATTGAGTGCCTGTTTATATCAATGTGCCACCCATCTTATGGTGGACCACACTAAGTAGACTGTGTGTAGTCATGCACAGTCTTGGTCCAAGACCTTATTTTCTCAAACTGGTAACGTAGCGCTATAACCCGACGGAGGGCGTGCTTTTCTTCTTGAATTCAATGGGGTTAACGACTGGCTATTAGAAATAACACCGAGGCGCCCTCTGCTGTTGGAATAGATCCATTTCGGTGCGAAGGTCTTGAAACCAAGACTAAGTCTTGGGGAACTTTGGGTCCCCGCAAGCGATTTTTTTACATGAAAAAACGAAATGGAAGACGCACAAGACTTCCAGAGTCAATATTTGTATAAATAGAAAGACTAAAGAATTAGGAATGAGTACAAAAGACTATAAGGCACGCTTGCATAGTCTGTCCACAATCATCACTGTAAACCTACCAATTTGAAGTTAATCAGAACCAATAATCTTTGAGTACTTTTTGAAGAATCATACCCCTCAAGTCCCTTACTTAACAATCATACCCTTCAAGTTCCTTATTGAACAGACCCCTCAGGTTCATAAGCAATAGTTCCTTAATAATAATACCCCTCAAGTTTATTCTGATTAATCATACCCCTCAAGTCCCTTATTAAACAATCGTACCCTCGTACATGATATTCAATTCTAGTCTTAAGTATACAACATTAAAGTTTATCGCTATATATTGTATAATAATACACAAGCAATGCTTACACTTAGAAAATAATCCTACAAATGCAGAAAATCATATGAAATTTATATAATTCATTGTCTAGAAATGTTAGTGGTTTTTTGTGGTGTTTTGAGAGAACCTGAGAAAAAAGGAATTTCCATAGAGAAAGCTTCTGTCGATGTTTGTACGAAGTGGTGAATGCAAAGGCAACTAGAACATAAAATGAATACATTTTGAGTTTTGAAGAGCAGAAATTTCTTCTAATTTTTCTTCACTTCACAAATATAGTCGTAATTTAGAACTACTTCTAGGACTCTTTAGGAGTTATCAAAACCTAAAGGCTAGTCCTAAGTTAGGACACAGGATAAGACTAGTCTTAACTCTTTAATGAAATTCACCCCCATCAACATTTCCAGATTGAAATTCTATTTTTTGTCATTTTAATAAGAATGATCTTCCATAACAAAAATTGTTGCATTAACTGACTGCAACACACATTAATGCATGGTATAATAACCACTTTTGCTCAATTCAAAAGTATTATAGCTTCACATAAAATACAGTATGAAGAATTAAAACTTCTTCAATCTAGCACTTTGTAGAAGCCTAATTTGTCATAATTACATAATTTGGAATATTACTGTCGTCAACCACAAGTAGAGCTGCCAATGTTGTAAGAGCTTTGTTCCTTTCAATGACTTAAAAGTTTCTAAAAAACATTATTTTTTTCTTCACTTTTTGTGCCAGCACCGTAAATACTTATCTTCTGTTATTTCTTCGGTAATTCTTTAAAAAAAAACTCTATCGACGTATTACACGACCATCAATGCCAAACTATTATAAGGCTTGACTGCACTTGCTTCAGAAAAAAAATTAAGCAAACTTTGATATTGAAACGGATGATGAACCTTTGTTTAACCTTAACATGTAAGGACACAATCGCGGGAATGTATATTTTACACTGTCGATCAATTCAGCAGTCAAGTAGATTGGTGGGGGGGGGGGGGAAGGCTACTGAAGTTCAACGTAGTTAGCTGGGAACAATCCCCTAGCTCCATGACACGATCCCATCCACCATCCGCTATCAATCTATCAAGACGAGTAATATTAAAAGCATGGTTATAAAGTGAACTTCATTTCAAATAGTTATATAGACGATGTGACCTATGTTTACATTCAAACCGCCCTCTGTTGACAAAACACTGTATATGTCATGTTTCACCCGTAGTCATGGTAAGATTGCATACACTTTCAAGCTGGCTGCCAAACATCAAAGGTTTTGCCCGGCGGTATGCGCGCGAATCATGTTGAGGTTTTCGAGCGACGTCAGAGGTCACATCGTCTATAGTATAAAGAATTACTTACAAAATGAAACAGTAAGTCCTGCAAAGTTTTTCTTTGAAGCATGGTTATAAAGTGAACTTCATTTCAAATAGTCGTATAGTACAGAAGAATTACTCACACAATGAAGCAGTATTTCCAGCAAAGTTTTTCTTTGTTCAACTACAGATTCTTTATAAAAGAGAATAATAGTCACTATGGATTTATTCCTACCTGTTCAATATCAGAGATCACATCACCAGGATCAAATGATATTTCATCTTCCCCAGCTGAAAATGAAATCAAGTTTAAATGTAAGTCAAACAATAAGTAAGAATCTTGTAGGGTCTGTATACTATTCTAATCACTCTTTAAGTTAATGGTTCTAACAACTTCTTAGTTGAAAGCCTTCAGTAGCTTTTAATAGTTTTAAGCATTTTGAGGATGATTTTACTTTGAAGTAATGTGGTTATGTATAAAGATGATATCAGTTTCTATGCCCCAAAACTTTCAACTCTGTGGAACCTCGGTTCAAATCCCACCTCAGACCCGCGTCTTGCATGTGGAATGGGTTTGTCAATCCCTACCCGACTGCATGGGTTTTCCCCATAGGGGTTTTCCTCCCACGTCTAAAACTGAAAGTTCTTCCTTGTCTTCTATACGAAGAGTTGGTGTGATTTTTTCCATTAGGATACTTAAAACTTGCCGACTATAATTCAGGAATAGTGTACATGATATCGTAATAATACTGGCGTCTTGATTTTATGGTTGTTTTGAGGATCACCACAACTAATACTTACTTGCTTGGTAATCGTAGACAGCCACTGCCATTTGAACCTCTGCCGGTTCCGCTGCGGGTTCTCCTATAACTCCTGGCATATCTTCATAAAGAGCATCCTCTATCGGCGGCTGCGACTGCTCAGGCTCTACGACTACTTGAACTACAAAACAAATCAAGAAAAATCTTCACAGAATTCTGTCTTGTTTCTGGGGGAGAAAAGATGCCAGTCACAAGGACCTCAAACTGGGCTCAATTTCATAAAGGTGTTAAGCAGAAAATACTGCTTTGCAACGTTCTGGTCATTACAGGGTTTCATGCACAAACGGATGCACAAGATGCTTCAAACACTTAAAGGCAGAATATATATTGGTAATTGTCAAAGACCAGTATCCTCACTTGGTGTATCCCAAAATATGCATAAAATAACAAATATAGGAAAATGTTTGCTCAATTATACCCTGCCTTTAAATCATGCTTATAAATAATAATGTTAATTGTTAAACGAGGACAGTTCAAACAAAGCAAAATCACACAGGCCCCATTAGGTCCACCTCTTCACAAATATGAGGGCAGGTTGTCTGTTAGGTTATCAAAAGCTTCATGAGACATGGACAGCCCAGTTTATTGAATGGTCTTCTCTGAAACTTATTGATTAAAAGAAATTGTATTTCGGGTGGAGAGAAGCAATTATGATAAAGTGCCTTGCTCAAGGACACAAGTGTCGCGACTGTCCAGGCCAGGATTCAAACCCACATTCTGCTGCAAATTACAGAGCTTGAGTCCACACCGCTCAGCCCTGACAACCCAAGTAGTGATTGGTTGTTTTACTACTGCTAAAAGGGCTACCTTGGCGTGGTATTTCTTCATACGTATCAGCAGGCTCAGGCTCAGGCTCAGGCTGGGGTTCTGGTTCAGGCTCAGGCTCATGCAACTCTTCAGGCTCCTGGCCCGTCCCACCTTCATTCATATAATCCGCCTCCGCATACATCTCAGAATCCTCTTCGGTAGGCTGGGGTTCAGGTCTGGTCTGGCGAGGTGGGGGTAGCTCAGGTGGTTGGTCTTCTTGGGGTTCTGGGGCAGGTTCTGGGGCTCGTCTTGGCTCTGGAACACGCCTTGGCTCTGGGGCAGGTTCGGGAGCACGTCTTGGTTCTGGCTCCGGCTCTGGCTCCATATTTTTGTGCTGCTCTTTCAACTTCCGCTGCCGTTCCTGTCGGCCAAAGTTCAAATTTGAAATTGTTTTGAGTGTTATGGAAAGGTTTTTGCGGTAACACTATGTAATGACTATCTCTAATGAGTTTGGGTGGTTCTGAAAAGAACCGTTAGTTTCAACTCGACGTTTCGATCAGTATGCTCTGATCGTCTTCTGGAGATCGTTTTGTGCGTGTTGATGTTATAAGTCAAACTCAAATAATGCTTCATGTTCTGGTACATTTATACAAGCTTTGAAATGAAAAACTTTGGTTCATGAATTTTACCAAGACTTTATGAGAGTAATCAAATGCATCACATACAATACGTCCATAACTATTATTATGTATTTCTTGTAATGAAACCAAGTACCTCTTCAACTCTCTTGGATTCTTCTTTCTCTTTCTCCTCCCTGGCCTGCCTCCTTTGCCTTTCTGAATCTGCTCTCTTGCGAGCCTCCTACAACATCAAAACGAAACAACAAATTTTTATCTTGGAATCCTCAAGGTGCCTTGGTCATTATAAGCCACTTATGACCAGTAAGGGCTTCCTTTGGTCACAAGGGCATTCCTTGGTCACTTTCGCCCACTAACGTCCAGCTTCCCCGGTCATTTTTAACTACTTATGAACAGTAAGGGCTTTCCCTGGTCATAATCATACAATTACAACCACAAAGGGCTTCCCTTGGTCACTATCAGCCACTTCTGACCAATACCTGCTAACCTTGATCATTAAATCAGCGGTTTACGACCAGTAAAAGTATACTTTAATCTAATGATGATGATGATTCCTTACACTACTACTTCTTTTCCTCCTAGTTTCTTTCATGTAACACCTCAAAAAAGCATCATTTAAACTAACTTCATCAACTCAAAATAATCTCTGAGAAAAGCTGAATCCATAATCACCTCCTCTCCTGCCTTTGCCATATTCTCAAACTTGGCCTTCAGGTTTCCGGATCCACCACCAGAACCTGAAAGTGACAAACATTTTTACAAAGTCAGACCTAGCAGCAAGATTAAAGTTTTTACAAATCTGTTGACCTATTTCAGTAAAGCGTGTTTATGAATCGGTGAATTTAAACATTCAGTGATTTGGACACAGCACTCTAGTGTACGTCTGCTATTCTTTGTTTTCACAAAGTGCTGAATGTGTTTAGGAATTTTAAATAACCCATCAAAATATTTACACAGGAACCGTTCTTTACGACTGAAGAAGTCAGCTTTTTCAGTTTTTAAAGAGAAAGGTCAGGCAGTCTCTGAAACATCAGTTTTAAAAAAAGTTCAACTTCAATGTTGTTTTACTCTAATTTTTGCTGTGGTACAGATTAATAAATTTGTGAAAATGGCGAGGACATGATTACTAATCCTTAATAAGCACTTACTCGGAGCCACTCTGGTGCGCTGGTACGAGGTGGTCACTCCCTGCATGTCCTCAAACGAGCCAGCAGATGAATCTTGCCGATCACTCTGTACTCCAAACTTGCCTCCGAATCCCTTTGACATGTCCTTCTGGGACGGGTGAAGCTCTACCTTGCTGGACTCGTCAAATCCAAGGGCAGCCTTGTCCTGTCTGTCGGTCTGAACGCCGTACTTTCCACCAAAACCAGTTGCATAATCTACGTACATAGAGAACTATAGTTTGAGGCATTTTGCTGTGGGTTATTGGTACTAGACCTTTCTATTGCATTGTCACAGCCCGAGTGTTTGCACCGTGAATGAAAAGCACAAACGGATACAATAGTTTGTAACAATGCTATACGAATACTCAAAAGAAGCGTTCAATAAGCGGAAACAAGCAACCAATAATCAAATGTATTTTCTTATAATAAAATATTTGATAAATATATTCACACATGAAGCTTTTCCCAGGCATCTTAAAGCTCGCAAGTTTGTGCAACGGGTGTTTTTTCTTTCATTATTTTCTTACAACTTTGATGGTCGACTGAGATCAAATTTCCACAGGTTTGTTTTTTTTAATTCATATGTTGGGATACATCAAGTGAGAATACTGGTCTTTTACAATTGCCAAATATGTTCAGTGTCTTTATTGAGATTGACTTATTCCAGACATTCTTATATATCAACGATATGCCTACTACTTTTACCTTTTTGTGATGCATGTTTATCCGTTTTTCCTTCATAATCGTAGCCGAGGGCAGCCTGGTCTACTCGATCTTTCTGAACGCCAAATTTCCCTCCAAAGCCTTTGGAGTGATCTTAATATACAGAGAAAACAAAAAAGTTTTTACAGCCAGACAAATTAAGATCTCTATTTTACTAGAGGCCCAATCTCAATTTAAAGTTTAACACAAAAAGGGAAAGTGGTGTCCGACGCTTTGAATTCTGTGAAAAATAAGATTTAACTATAAATAAATAGTAAACTTGCAGGTACAACTATGTGTAAATCTCTCTTTTGTGGGAGTGGTGGCTCTGACAAGAGCCGGTGTGGTCTCGACATTTCCAACAGTATACTCTGCTCGTCTTGTGGAGACGAGCAGAGTATATTGTTGGAGCAAGCAGATCAAAACAAGCAGATCAAACTACCTTTTTGTGAGTCGTGTTGGGACAGCTTCTCCTGATGATCCCATCCAACCGCAGACTGAAATGGGAATTATTGCAAAAATTCAGTCAATCGTTAAGAAATGGAGTAATTAATTCATATTATGCAAGTAATAATAATGACAATTGGCTCTTATATAGCACAACTCCAAAAAATTATCATTGCACTTCACACATGATATCCCCTGGTCACTGGGCCATTTCTTTCATTCCTGAAACCATCTCAGCTCCCTGTGGAGTATACAGTACGGCTACCAAAGCTAAATCATTCACAAGAACCATCTCTGCCCTCAGAGGTACCCACCCTCAGAGGTACCCATTTACCCCTAGGTGAAGAGAAGCAATTTTAGTTAAGTGTCTTGCTCGGGGACACAAGTGTCACCAAAGGGATTCAAACCCAAACACTGATGACTCAGCCACCAGAACTTGAGTCCGATTCACTAAACCACATGGCCACAACATGCTTATCAGATTATCAAAATAAAATCTTTGAGTTCTCCCGGTACACAAGCTAGCATTTCAGGTCAATACTACTTCACTGCCCTTCCTTCACCAAACAATCCCATATCAAATCACATATCTCACCTTATCTTGCTTGTCCGTCTGCACACCATACTTTCCACCAAAACCAGTTGAATAATCTATGTAGAAAAATCATCAAATATTTAAGACAAAGAGCTGAGAATGAACTACAAAACATTAATCATGAGTCAATTTGAAACTTTTCAAACAAGAACACTTTTTTTGTTATTATTTGTTCAGAGCCAAGCAAAGTTTTAAATTCCACAAAAATACTTTTTCGAAAACCTTAAACGTACCTTTTTGTGAGGCATGCTTCTCAGTCTTCCCAGCGTAGTCGTATCCCACGGCTGACTTATCGACATGGTCTTTCTGTACGCCATACCTCCCACCAAAGCCCTTTGCGTAATCTTTCTGTGAGGCATGAGAGCTCAGTTTCTCCATGTGCTCATGACTCAACGCCGACTGAAATTAAATATCAACATTTGTTTAAAGGATAATAGTAATAATATATAGTAGTCTACAGTGCACGAACTACCAATAAGGTATTCAAGGCGCTTAAACAGACAGAAATATTTGAAGGCGGTTTATTAAATCTTTCACTTACATGTATGGGACCATAAAATGGTTTACATGATTCAGCAGCCACTGCCAGAAACACCGGGGCAAACCCCTTCTCTTAGTAACAAGTGTAACTGGGTTCTTTTACATACATTACACACAACATGGGACCTACGCTTTGAAGCATTAACAGAGCAAAGTGTCTTGCTTAAGGACACAAGTGTCAAGACCGGGACTTTAACCCACACTCTACTGCTCAGAAACATCAGAGCTTGTGTCCAGTGCTCTAATCCGCTTGGCCAAGACATGGGAGACTATTTCCAAAAAGGGAAACCACGAACATTAGGGCGAGATGATTCAGTTGGTAAATTGCCCGCACGGAAGTCCCACTCTAGTCAAGTTTTCTGTGTTCAACCAAAATTTTGTATCTAACCAACCTTGTCCATGCGATCCTCCTGCACACCAAACTTTCCTCCATAACCGTATGAAGATTTGGGACCTTTCTCGAACTGGTCTTTTTTCGTTTTGGTATCGTCATCTTTTACTTCTTCTCTCAACGCACCGATACTGAAATAACATTTTAATAACAGTTGAACGTTTTAAAGGGAGGGTTTATGTTTGGTGATCACTCTTTTAACATTATCGGCAATAAAAGCTTAATTGGTTGGAAGCCTACAGCAGCTTTCAAAAGGATAAAGCATTTTGAGAATCATTTCACTTTGAAGTATTATGTGGTTATGGAATGTATCAAGTTGTATCCCCCAAAAAATTAACCTTAGAAGCATTACTGACAGTAACATTTCTCAGATTGTGTATTCCAATTACGGGTTCTGAACAATTTGGACACCCAGTTTGTAAATTTCCAGCAAACATGGCAGCCCTTTTACCAAAACCGTGGTCTAATTCGCAGTTTGCTATTTTAGGAGAAGTTTTTGCAATGACACAATAACATCTTAAAGGAAATCAGCTTATACCAGCTGAAAAAACGCATGTCGGGACTATTATCACCATGAACAAAATGAATCCAACTGTCACCTTATGGCTCCCTGACGGCCCGAGCCTTCCACAGTCTTTGATCCCCATCGCTGCTCCTGTTCACTCACATCGTTCTAGGAGAAAAAAACAACACATTTCTAACAAGAAACACGGTTACTTCTTATAAAGAGCTCAATTTCAGCACTCAGCATATTAGCATTGGTGACTGGGCCGTTTATTTCATTCCTTAAACAATTTCAACTCCCTTGGGAGTACATGTATACAGCCTGTGCTGTAAGTATGTAGCTGTGAGCTAAATCAATCACAGGAACCAGCTCTGCCCTCACAGGTACAAATTTACTTAGCACTGAGCATTTTACTTTGCTGTTCATATTAAAGATTGCTCCTTTGTTCCCCGCACCAGCATTATCTATGTAAACTTTTCCTTACCACAAAGTCTGGATCGGTTTCCCAATCGTCATCTTCTTCTTGAACATTTGCCGCGACTTTGGCGGCACCAGCCTGAGAGCGCCACATGGTGAGTGGGAGTTAGCAATACTGAAAATAGAAAAATAAACAGAACAGGTCAAGTTATGTAATCTCGATATATTTTTTCTTTTCTGTTTTTGGACAATAGAATGTAGCCAAAATACCCCAGATAAAAGTACATACATGGTGTTAAAAAAATTGGGGTCCAATTACAAGGCTGTAGGTTCAAGATCTACCAAACTAACCTATGATGACTGATTTCACGTTGACTAGAATTAATTTAAATATCGTTGTCTAGTTACTGATTTTAAAACAAAACTTCTTGATTTGTGCGGTACATTACACATATTCATATACTGATACTAACGTGATAGACATTATTATTAAAACAATCTTTGTTTATCCTGTTTATATCCCCTTGCTTGTGGGAACTCCTTTGACGGAAGATCATCCAAGCAAACAAACAACTCAGACGGTGTACTGCTACTGGTAGTCGCTTGAACCCAACATTGTGATGAGTCTGCCACTACAACTTGAGACCAGTCGGCCAAGATAAGACACGCCTCCAACACAACACAACCTCCTGTGTGACCTGATGACCACTGACTGATCACACGTAGTCAGACGGCCCAGACATGAATCTGACAGCCCTGGTATTTGGCAAAGACCCAAGTCCCGTATCCGTCCTGACTTTGAAACATCACACCAACTTGAACTACAGAACGTACTTGCTTTTCTCATTTTACAAACTCATACCATGCAGTGAGCTCAGATCAGAGAGTCAACCCAAGTAAAGTTCAAACTGCGATTTTCTTTTTATATACTAATAAAATCATATTAAATTTAAAAATAAGAACATCGATGTGTTTTCGGATTTGCTTAATACTTGTTTAACCTGTTGAGACAAACCTACCACACTTGTCACTGACCACTTAAGATTCTAAAGTCTAATCACTGAATCAGCGGCTGATCTCTTTGAGAAAGGAGATGGACATCAGTAGATGACTGCCGTGGACTCAGATCATCGACCTGCTTCGTAGAATTCGTAACTAGCTTGCTGTTCGCAGAATCACTTCCTGGTTTGAGTTACTACTTTACGTGTAGTTGGTGTCAGTAATGATCCAATTTAATAGTCAACATTTTATCAATATCGTTTATGTTACATCGTCACCAATCACTCAAACCATATCATTATTTATATTCTCCAACTCAACTTTATTTAATTAGGGAGAGAGGCTTTTTTACACTTTCTTGAAACCCTACAAACTTCTGTATGAACTGTTAGGTTAGTGGTTCTGGCCACGCCTCCTCACACCAAAAATAGTAAGCGACTAACCCACCCCGAGAGGGCGTTTAACACAATTTCATTGCTGTCAGACTTTGAAGATGGCGTCGTCTCCGACCAAAACTTCAACATTAAAAAAGGAGAAAAAAGACGAGTCCTTCCTTGAAAAAGTCACAACTCTCGGGAGGAGGAAAAAGATAAAAGACCTTAAAGAAGGTAGGTATCCTTTGGGAAATTGTCAATGAATAGTGTGATGTTTAGCAAAGGTTTTAGGGGTTCCATGTTGAAACTCATTCATTCTCAATTCGCCCTCCTTATTTGGCATTCCGGACATTCCAATTGGTCATTACGAGCCGTTTTCTAATTCTGTAAAACAAAATTGAACTGTATTTTGACGTTGGTATTAATGATAACTGAAGTGTTTAAAGAATTGTTGATTGTGAAAGATAATTCAAAAAGTTACTGCCAGTCATTTCGGTACTGGACAACACTGTCATGTCACTCTCTTTGGGTGGCTAACTTTCAAATCACCATCCTGTCCAAGCAAGTAAAACATGACTTTCTCTTTGTTTTTGTGTCTATTTCATTTCAAGTTTGACTTTATTTGAGGAGTTTTTTACTCTATTCAATTTCTGTTGCTTGTCCGTTCATTACATCATGGAGGAAGAAAATGATTCAGCAGATGATTGTGTTGGTTTAGTTTTGGCTTGAGTGTAGTTAAAACATTCCCAAACCAAACATGCCACCAAATTTATAATTAATATTTGTACTTACCATTAAATAAAAATAGTTAATTATGAAATAGTACACAATAATACTACTTATATAAATGATGTGAATAATGATAATTAACAAAATATTTTAACAAATTAATACTAAAATATCATAGATTACCTGCACGTGTACATCCCGATAGGCCTATGTGGAGATTGTGCAGTAATTCACCAGAACCAGAATCTAATAACTAACTTTCTAAAGAAGTTAGAAGAGTGTAGTAACAATGTAAGAAACGGTGAACAGGATATCAATGTACTATATATGACCCCATTTGACCTTTACTTGAACCAGAAGATGAACTTTTATATTTGGTTGAAACAATCATAACTCCTGAACCACACATTGGATTAGTTGCGATAATGTAACCCTTGAAGCTTCGCCGTCGGGAGGAGGGTTACGTTATCGCAACTACATGTAACATTGCATTAGATTTGTTCATCTTTACATAATCAGCTTGGGCTTTAAAGACTTTTTTTTTAAACTCTATTGGGTTCATGCAGCAAACCCAGTTGACCTTACTTCCGAAATTGATGTTTATTTTTTGAAGACGAAAAAAACTCCTGGGCCAAACATTGTATTCTTTAAATCATCTAAGTTGTCTTCAAACACATAACACATGCTACACAGTGTGTGACCCAATTTGACCTTGACCCCCAGTTCAAACCTGAAGTCGAAGTTTTATATTTATGAAACAATATTAGTCCTGAAGAACTAGGTAGGCAAATATGACGTCAACAATTCATTAGATCACAATTTGATGTCCTCACTCACCAACACCTGATTTTTGTATTGTAGTTGACCGAAACTAAGTGTCTACTTTTGCAATTTTGCAATTGAGTAAATTGATTCAAAAATACCTACTTGAACATTAAATCGCTGCAGATTTTCGGCAATATCTAAAAACACTATCACCTTCTTAAATGAAATGTGTTCACTTGTAAGTTTTTTTGTAGGCCCTTTGCCTACATTTATATAGGATTTAAACAAAACAGTGCACGGTCAAAGTTACATTTTGCCGTAATTAAAACGCTATTAAATATAATTTTGTTTTCTTCTCAGATCTTGGGCTCAAATAGTTTTCCATGAGCTTCAATTCCAATCAATTGAATATATAATGCAAAGAGTTTTAGTAAAATGTCCATCTACCAGTTCTGTATTGCTTGCTCTCTACATTGAATGTATCTTGGTCAAGTTTATTACAAACATTCCTGCAGAGTGATACTAATATAGAATATCAGGGTTATTGAAACTGACACCACTATGACCTAAGGCCCTCTGGAAACCTGATTCTGATTGAGTCCTACACTCAGTGTATGTGGGCTGGTGGTGGAGAAAGTATTAGACTTGGCTTTTAGTCCTTGCAAGGTTACTTTAACTATCCCTTCCTACAACACAACCAACCCTTGCCATGGAGCATGGTTATTGTTTAGAAGTTCTGATCTCCCCTCATTTCTGCTTTGTGTTTCTTTGTTTTGCTCTCCTCTGATAGTATTGAACAACAAGGCAAGTTATTCTTTCTACTTCAAGTAGTGTTCCTTCTTTTCTCCCAAGGGCCAAATATCATGCCTGTCCTATAGGGGAAGGTCCCTACATGTAGTTTCCTTACTCTATGGTTAGAGAGTGTGTACATAGCCAATGTAAGGTATTGCCAAAAAAAATGAAAGAGGGACATTAATGGGACGTACGTACATGAGAGCAGGTGTTTACAAACTGGTTGGTATGTCATGTGTGGGTACATGTAGTAGTGCGTAACAAAAGAGGACAAAAGCAAAGGGTCCGCAGTTGGGTAAATATTCCCAATTGGTCGTGTGAACAAAACCAATGGGAGCTGTTGCCACATATTACCAAACAAAAGTGGGACAATAAGAGGTCCCAAAGTGTAGAATACATTTTGTATAATGTATGCACAATAATACATGTATCACCATACAGTTGTACTACATACAGTACAGTACATCCACATGTACATGTACGTTTGCAGTATAAATGTGATTCATATTGACTCATAAATTCCTATGATATTTTCTGTATTACAAGGAGTGCACAAAATTGTTCAGGGCATGACTGTCTGCTGGCATTGACTAATGGTGCAGTGAAAATAGACAATTCCATAAACGTGTGGCTTAACCCACCAAAAGGAGCTGCACTAATTACCAAGTATCGCTAATCGGAAACACATTTTTGGATGAAGTTCTGAGCCTTGAGAGAGATAAATTTGTCCTTCTGAAATACTAAAGTCAAGGAAATAGCATTTGAAGAACCCACAAATTACAGGTCTGATTCTTCATGGAGGCAACGAAGGCGATTGCCTCCATGCCCCCTGGTCATTGCTTTGGTGCCCTTGAAATACTGTAGTAGAAATTTATAATTTCCTCTTAAAGGAGAAAATGCCTGAGTGCCCTTTGCCCCTTCAAAAACGAAGCATACAGGCCTGAAATTATCATTGTTTATTTCTTTGCCACTAATAAAGCCATAAATGAACGTGTCAAACAACATCCCCAATGTACACACCATTTCCTCCTCATTAGTACAAATCAGCACAGCACCAACAAACCACTGTTAAAATGAGAACCCTGACATGTAGGCCTACATTATGTAAAGACAAGAAACAACATACAATGTAGTACAACTACATGTGAAAGTGATTTTAACTTACCGTGTCATAGTGTCGAATTGTTTCGTGTTAACCAAGATTTGTGCTAAACTTAAAATCCACAGAATTCTGACCAAAATAAATCATGAAGAAATGCTATCTTTAAACCATGTAACCTACCTGTTTAGGAAGGGATCCCTGTGTCTTCCTATGATTGAATATCACAAACCAACTCACACCCAACGCAGTGTAACTCGAGATATGTCCAGTGCAAAAACAACTAAAGGAAAGTGGTTGCAAACACTCTGTGCGAATGTAGGCTTGGTGTGGTATATTATTACAACTGCGATAAAAGAGTTGCACTTCCCGTTTATCACGTGTCCCACTTCCTTCCTCCTTTGGAACCAGTGGATAACACCATAAGTATCCAGCATTATATTTTATAGCAGTTCTTGTATCAATAGTAGTGCTATTTATTGTACGCCCTGACCAAGAAGCTAAGTTAGTGTTGTTTCGGAGGAACAAGTGAGTATTGTTTGTACTCAAACAGTCTACCTATGATGTGTAGTGCATGTCTTGAACAGAAACTGATATTTAATCTAATAAATGCCGTTCAGCAGATCAAAAAACTTGAGATTAACTGAATGTATTGAACAATAACTTGTTGCCGAAACTGTTTCTTGGCCATAGGCATAGTGTTAGCATGGAGGAAAGACTCCTCCAGGCTGTTAGGCAGAGGGGTTTCTGTGTGTCTTTTGGACACCCTGTTGTTAACTTGAACATCCTGGTTTTTTTCTTCTGGCATTTACAGTAATATTAAAAGCAATTTGGACACACAGTTTATAAATTTTTCCAGCAACATAGGCGTCATTTCACACAAAAAACTGGCTAAATTAAAAAAAACTGGCTAAATTCATTTTGCATGCATTCATGATTCTTCCAGCTTTGAATGTGATTTCTGGTTTAGTTGCATTCAGAAAAATTACCAAACTTGTCATTAGGTAGCCTTTGAAAGTGTGTAAAAGCTTTGTAGGTTTGGACTTGTGTAGGTCAGGCTAGGTACGAACATGTTGTACATGTACTCAAGGGAATCACTGTTTTCCTAAGCGCCAAGTCTCATGCCTGCATTTTTTGTTTTACACATCTTCAAACTACTGTTCTCTTTTTTTTTGTAATTACTTGCTTCAAGTTCTGGGCTGTATTTTCCTATATAGTGCTGTTTTTATTTGTGGTTGATAATTTTGTTTTAACAAAGAGAAGTATAAACAGACATAACATGTGGGTGTGTGTGGGTAGATGTACCATATTCAAAATTGGGGACCCGTAAACAAAAAAGAGGACAATAGGTTCCCCAGTTGGGTGAAGGTCCCCAGTTGGGTAAAGGTCCCAGTTGGAGAGAGTGTACACAACCAAGGGAGCTATAGAGGGACAATAGGGTTCCCCAATTGCAGATTACATATTTGTAAGTCATGCGTAACAATAAAATTGGGGACCTATAACAAAAAGGACAATAGGGTCCCAAGTTGGGTTAAGGTCCCCAGTTGGAACTGAAGAGTGTGAACACAACCAATGTGAGCTGTTGCCAAAACCTTAAGTACATTCAAAAGAGGGACCATTTTTTAAGGTCCCCATTGCATTTGTTAACACACTTGCCCATGTTTGGGTAGGACACAATGTACACATTCAAATAAAGGTTGCTCAGAATTGAAGTTGTTCACAGATCACTTCGACCCTATTGTTCTCTTTAACTTTTGAATTCTCATTTCTTTTTACAAAATTTGTTTTTTTATTGTGTTTTGTTCTTCAGTGAATGATCTGAATCAAGATGGAAAGATTTCCATTGATACACCAGGAAGTCCTGTCGAACTCACAGCCGATAACTTCATCCTTGGTAAGATATGGTCTTGGGTTATTTACCGGCAGAGCCCAATAACATGGCCACGCTTACCGCCGAATTCTGTGCTTGCGAACACCACTCTTTGCTTACAGGGCAACGCCAAATTTCTGTGCTAGTTATGTTAGCGAAGAGTACCTAGGGACATTAGAGGTGGTTGCCTACATGTATGTTGCCTCCATGAAGTATGCAAGCCAAAAATTCCTGCTAACATTTGAAATACATTTGACATAAGCTTGAATTCCTTGTTTCGGTAAGCGCTGATTCTTTGCTAACGGTAAGCAGAGCTATAAAATTGGGCTTACATGTACTACAATGTAAACATTATAAGCACTAAATCAGCGCTCACAGTAGTAGAAAGTTCTATGCTTAATGTAAAACCTTTCTTAGGTTAGAGAGGCATTTGTCCTTTTGCTTACTTTACATTACTAAGCATTTTCACTGCTAAGCAGAAATGAGCAAGATACCAATCACACATGGTAGTTGTACATGTGACATTGTATTTTAGCTGTTAACCCTATTCTGCTAAACTACTTTTACTGTGCTTAGCATCTTGTTGTGCTTCAGCAGCTTTATGAAGTTTGGCCCAGGTTGTAAGAACAGTTTAAATGAAGATGGTTCTTAGTATGGAAAGTTAAATGGAAAGAGTCTCAATTGCTTGGTGAAACGTGAAGGTCCCTCCTTTTCCTTCCTCCATGGTCCCTCACTCCCTCAGGGTCTTCACAGCTTTCTGGAAAATGTCCCAGCGTTCACTCTCAAGTCTAAATCTTTTTGCCCGAGGCCCCTTACACAGGAGAGGTCAATATGGGTCACTGTGGTCACATGATCAGCTTGCCCCACAAGGGAATGAATTAGCCATCTGCACTGTATCAGCACACAAAGTCTTCAGACATGAAATCATTTTTGCAAATGTCTTGGTGCTGTTAAAGGCACTGGACACTATTGGTTATTACTCAAAATAATTATGAGCATAAAAACTTACTTGGTGTTACGAGCAATGGAGAGCTTTTGATAGTACAAAACATTGTGAGAAACGGCTCCCTCTGAAGTAGTGTAGTTTTTGAGAAAGAGGTAGTTTCTCGCTAAAATAAAAATAACAAGACTTCAGGCCTGAAGCCTATGTTTTGCATCAGAAAACACACAAATTTGTGCAACAAGTTTTTTTGTTTTTTTTCATTATTCTCTTACAACTTCGTTGACCACTTGAGACGAAATTTTCACGAGTTTGTATTTTATGCATTGTTGGGATGAACCAAGTGAGAATACTGGTCTTTGACAAATTACCAAACATATCCATGCCTTTAAGTCGCTTGGTCTAAAGAAGTAACTGCATTAAGATGATGACAGGCCGGATTGTGGGAATACCTTGGCAGGCCTATGGTAGCAATTAGGGATTTGAGTGTTTTTATCACGAGCTTGGCTTGTGCGTCTCATTAGTAAGAATTGAAGACAGTATCATTAGTGGTAATCAGGGGCCGTGTGGGAGGGTTTGCCCTTAACTTTTTCAGCGTCTGGCCAGCAGGACCAGTTAGCTTGTCATTTTACAAGTCTCTTGGCTTTTTCACTCTTGGTCAATCTTTCAAAATAAAATACGGATGCTTTGAGCAAGAATTTTGACTGGTCCTTTGGTGTTTAAACCAGCATTTGGCCAAAGGGAGAATGCTGTTATGGTCTGTTTGAATGGTGGAAGGGAAAAAAAGATTGGTGAGTGTGGATAAGTCATACAAATTCAGGGTTTTTATTTGGGACAGTTGTTTTTAAATGCAATCAGTTTGTCTAAATACCAAATGCTTTGCTAATTAGTGCATCAGGGTAAGAATTCAACAGCCAAGTATGATAGGATAGTCAAATGTCAAAATTAATTACTTGCGTTTATTTTTAAAGGTCCTGGCCATAATTATTTGAGCATATTGTTGGATTAGTTGGTCTCAGCTACAGTTCAAACCCATGGGCTAAACAAGGAACTGTAACCAGCGGTTCTCCACACAGGGTTTATTTACAGAGAGCTGCTTAAGCACTAAGTATTGCTTAAAGACAATGGACACTATTGGTAATTGTCAAAGACCAGTCTTCTCACTTGGTGTATCTCAACATATGCATAAAATAACAAACCTGTGAAAATTTGAGCTCAATCAGTCATCGAAGTTGCGAAATAATAATGAAAGAAAAAATACCCTTGTCACACGAAGTTGTGTGCTCACAGATGCTTGATTTCGAGACCTCAAATTCTAAATCTGAGGTCTCAAAATCAAAATCATGGAAAATTACTTCTTTCTCAAAAGCTATGTTACTTCAGATGGAGCCGTTTCTCACAATGTTTTATACTATCAACAGCTCCACATTCCTCAAAACCAAGTAGGTTTTTATGTTAATAATTATTTTGAGTAATTACCAATGGTCCAGTAACATTTTGAGCTTCAAGCATTGCAGTCGTGTGAAATTCTCTTGCAAATTCAGTCTTATTTATAATCTGATATTTCTCTGGTTGGTGTTTTCACAGAGAATGGTGAGGAGAGGTCCATGATTGAACCAGACTCGAGGGATGATGCCAAACTCAAGGAACTTATTCAGGTAAGACAGATAAAAACCAAAACCTTGATGCGAAAGAAGATGGGACAGGGATTAAAAACAATGTGCCCTTTTCATGAAATGTGTAAATTGCACATAGTGCGTGCACAGTAACATTTTGGTTGGCAAAAAAAAGGGAACATCGCGCTGTTTTATACAGGGCTAATGGCTGCATGACGCAGACGCGATTGCGTTATGGCGTTTGTCAACCAACAGGGTTGTAATTGAATGTAATTAGCATATTTCATGAAAAGGGTTCATTGAATTTGTCAATTGAATTTGTGTATTAATTTAATTCTAAATGTCTTCATGCGTGCTGAACAAAAATTCCCTGATTGCAAGATGCAAATGTTGGTTTATTTGTGCCATCAATTGTTTGCTGGTGATATAGACCCCTATGAAGTCAAAAGCCTAAACTTTAAAGTCAAACCATGATGCTTTGGAGATTGTTCATCTGAATTATTTTCAACTTTTTGTGTGTGTTTTCTTTCTAGGTTTTGATGGACTGGATCAATGAAGAACTGAAGGAACAGCGAGTCATAGTCCGAGATCTAGAGGAAGATTTACATGATGGTCAAATCCTTGGCAATCTCATAGGTAGGTCTGGTTGGTAGAGTGGCTCCTCCCATTGCCTTCCACCTTTGGGACCCAGGTTCAAACCCTGTTGGAGGCAGTATGTGGATTGAGTTTTCAGTCCCTACCTGACTGCGTGGGTTTTCCCTGGAATCTCCTGGGTTTTCCTCCTAAATGTACATCTAAAATTGAAACTTCCTTCCTTTTCTTCTCTCTATTTAAGAGATGTAGAATATAGGATTCGAACTGCCTCTAGCTAACGGGATATCTCAGCTGTTTCAGGGGGAAAGAATGGAGACTTGGTGTATATAACAACTTATGCATAAAATAGGAAATCTTGTCAAAGTTTGAGCTCAATTGGTCATCGAAGTTGCATGAAAATTATGAAAGAAAAAACACTCTTGTTGCACACATTTGTGTGCTTTTAGATTCAAATAATTTAGTGGAAAATTACCTCTTCCATTGCTCGTTACAAATAAAGTTTTTATGCAATTGTATTTTGAGAATTTCTAAAAGTGTCCAGTGCCTTTTATTTGTTCTCACATCGTTACTTACATTGCAGAGAAACTTGCTGGCATCAAGCTAGAGGTACGTGAAGTGATGCAATCTGAGGTCTTCCAGAAGCAGAAACTTCAGGTTGTTCTCGACACCGTCAACAAAATCATGAATCTACCTAGATGGAATCAACAGAAGTGGAGTGTAGATGGTAAGTAGTGCTACACAATCTTCTTCTTCTGCTTCCTTTCTAGTACAGCTTTCATGATTGAAGATAGTCGCACTGCCAGACACACCGAGGCAAACCCCTTCTCTTTGCGACAAGTGTGTAATAATAATAATAATAACCCGTTTTTATATAGCGCTTTTCACACCCGGAGAGATCCCAAAGCGCTTCACATTATTACCCCTGGTCACTGGGCCTTAATTCACTCCATAAACCATCTCAGCTCCCTGGTGGGGAGTATGCAGCCTGTGCAACATTAATATGCGCTGCTCGGCTAAATCAATCACAAGAACCATCTCTGCCCTCACAGGTACCCATTTACCCCTGGGTGGAGAGAAGCAATTATAGTTAAGTGTCTTGCTCAGGGACACAAGTGTCACGACCGGGATTCGAACCCACACTCTGCTGAACAGAAGCATCAGAGCTTGAGTTCGGCGCTCTTATCTGCTCGGCCACGACACCCCACTCGGGTCTTTTATGTGTGATGAAACAGGACCTACAGCTTTACGATCTATATGAAGGGCGAAGCAATGGTTAAGAGTCTCTACCAGGAATCAAACCCATACTCTGCTGATCAGATAAAGCAGAGCCTGAGTTTGGTTCTCTTTATGGTCACTATACTTCCATATGTTCAGGTAGAGCCTTACATGCTATGTATGGACATTTTGGTCTAAGTGATGTTTCATATGCGTATAATGCACCTTCATTTTGCAATATCACAGCTATGTCATTTGTTGGACAGAAAATACTGCTTAGCTTTCAATGCTAAACTTATTCTTTCATCATCTGTGACATGTTTCTTGTGTACATCAAAGAATTATGAATGCTATTCTCATTATACAGCAAGGGACCTGACCAATTGATTGCACCTCGATTAGAATCTGAGCCCAATTTTATAGAGCTGCTTAGGCAGGAATTATTACTTAAAAATATCCTGCTCAACAGAAACTTGCGGGATACCAGTCACAAATTGTTCGTGTGACATGCAGTTTTGGCTGGTAACATTATTCTGGTAAGCATTATTTTGTTGTGCCTAGCTACTTTTTATGCTTAAGCAGCTCTATGAAATTGGGCCTGGTGTTTTTCAAAGGAAACTTACGTCACAGGAGTTTTCAATAGTTGTAAAGTCTTTGGTGCGATTCATTATACATCACCAACTTTGTCTCCTCTTTTTTCCCCCAGGTATCCATTCAAAGAATCTTATAGCAATTCTTCACCTCTTGGTGGCGCTAGCATTTCACTTCAAGGCACCCATCAGAATTCCTGAATATGTGTCGGCAAAGGTCGTTGTAGTTCAGGTCAGTCATAAAAATATATTACATCGAGTCAGTTTTCCTTGTTGTTTATTACTTGATATTTGAAATCAAAAAGTTGGCACGTTAATCCAGAGGTTTAATTTCCACTCTAGTAATTTTTTCTTAACATCCCAAACAAAGATACCGTCAAGATATGCAGACTGTCAACATTAGACCTACATGTAGATAGCTTAGTTGGTACAGGTACACTGTAGCACCAGCATGATCTAGTCAAACAAATTGTTCAACCTAAAACTGTTTTTAAACATTCTATATTAAAAATATTTATAGGTTTTAATGAGGTTTTATGTGAAAGCTCTTATTCTAATCTTTTTGATGAAAAACAAAAACAAAACAGTTTTGAGTTTTGACAGTAATTACCAATAGTGTCCAGTACCTTTAAATCCATTGGGGAATTCCCCTGATGTTGTCATTGGCTGTATTCTGACTGGGGCCACCTGCACCAGGCAATTAGTGACTGTTATTACTACAGGCTATTGCTACAGGTAGCTTCATTCATAGGCTAGTTGTACCAACGACTCGGCAACTCTCCAGGGAAATCTTACCACCCCTCCTTTATAGCTGTTACTCCTAATTTCCCCAGGTAGACTCAGGTTGTGCACTTACGGTATGAGGATTTAAAGGCACTGGACACTATTGGTAATTACTCAAAATAACTGTTGGCATAAAAACTTACTTGGTAACGAGCAGTGGAGAGCTGTTGATAGTATAAAACATTGTGAGAAACGGCTCCCTCTGAAGTAACATAGTTTTTGAGAAAGAGGAATATTCTCACTCAAATAAAAAAAAGACTTCAGTCTGAAGGGATCTGAAAGCACACAAATTTGTGCAACAAGGGTGTTTTTTCTTGTTTTATTCCCTTGCAATTTAGTCAAATTTTTCAAAGATTTGTTGTTTTACAAATATGCTGGGATACACGAAGTGAGAATACTGGACTTTCACAATTACCAAATGTGTCCAGTGCCTTTATACATGGTTATGTACCTTCCGTGTTGAGTTGTTGTGAGTTGACACTTCACAGGATTGGAATTATCTTGGGAGCATCGTCTTCTTTTTGTAGCCCTACTGTCCTACTTTTCTTCTTTGCAGAAAAAAGATAATTTGCTTGTCACAAATCGGGTCACGGAAGATATTACGACTACAAATGAGTAAGTTTCTGATTTTGTCGTAAAGTAGAAATGAAATGGGAAGGTGAAGGATGGGATGTCACTGTGTTGGTTCGAACGCATCATTTTGAAGTAATGTGCACAGTTGACGTTGGTGTGAAATTACACAAATTGGAAAAGATTTGTTAAGAAACCTGTTTATGACAGCTATTTTTAATTTTCAACGCTAGATTCCTAACTAGATTTTAAGAAACAATCACTTACAATTTAAATTTGATTGATAGAGTTAAAGTCAAGTACATGTGTATTAGTTATAATTGCAGATATGACCTTATGAAATTGTTATTTTATTTGTACTTGTTTGGCGGATGGGTGATATTATCCTTTGTTTCTAATTTTACTTCACAGAGCAATCGGTGGTAGATTTGGTGAGTATACACTTTTCCTTCCCTGTTAGCTCTTGAGTAGAATAGACTGATTCTCTGAAAACATTCAGAAATAATCATAGAAGTTAACGTTATCGTTCCAGTTTTATTCACCAGACAAAAAGTCCAAGGACCGAAACATATTTCGCATACCATTACAAATTAATGCATCAGAAAATAAATTAATTTATTTATAAACAATTAGTAACAAAGTTACTCAAATTAAGAAGTGTACTTATATATTTTGTCTCGATTTCAGAGAGGGATGCTTTTGATACTCTGTTTGACCATGCTCCTGACAAGCTCAATGTAGTCAAAAAGGTTTGTATGACTTTTTGGTTGTGTCAGTGCAAAAGATTGCATGTAATTTAAATTTGACTTTCTCACATTTTGTGATCTTGTGCAATTTTGTTTCCAGAATTGTTTGTGCTCATTATTATTTCTTTTTCTCCAAACAGTCTCTCATTAGTTTTGCCAACAAGCATCTTAATAAAATCAACTTTGAAGTCAGCGACCTTGATAGTCAGGTATGGATTTTTGTCTGTTTGTTTACTTATATGTTATAGGCATGCAAACTTTTTAACTTGCAGGGTCTTGGCCGTTTTATTATGAACCAGGCCGCTGTAGATGTCCCATACCACACGGCAACGACCCTGCCGGCTTTAAACAGCCGTTTTAAGACATTGTTGCCAGTCTTTTATTCCATTATTTAGTCTGTGATTTTGGTGCCATTAAGGTTCCACCTTGGAATGATCCTTGAGTAAGTATTTACGTAGATGGGTCTGCAAATACACTAGAATTTAACTTCTTGTGTGTTTTATTGGGCTGTCAGATTGGCATAGTGATGCCATGCCTCGCCTTCCACCTTTTGGACTCTAGTTCAAATCTCACCAGTGGATTGGGTTTTCAGTCCCAATCTGACTGTTTGGGTTTTTCCTGGGAATAATTCTCTGGGGTTTTCTTCCCATATCTGAAACTTAATTTTCTTAAAAGTATTCCCTTCATAAGCCTTTTTGAGGTATGGCTGACGTAATACGCGCGTCACACGCCGCGACTGATGCCACGCTCACCATGTTGGTGGTCATTAGGTTTACGTGTAAACGCCGCATCGCCTAAAATGCGCACTTCATTGAATAACATACGTTCTATTTCTATGGTCAATACGCACAAATTTACCACAACTTTACAGTGTTGTAGCATTGTGTCCTCCATACCTTAAAAAAGGCTTTTGGCTAGTGAAGTAATAGGGTTCTGAGAGTCCTTGGCTTCACAACCAGAATCAATAAATGAAAATGAAAATGATGTCTTTTAAGTAGCTTATTATATTTTTGAGAAATATCAAGCAAAGATGCACTTAAAAACTTAAAAAGAAAAGAAGAAAAAATATGCAAGTTCCCCCCAAAAAAGGTTTTATGAGTTTTAAAGATCTAGGAGTAGACTGGATTATATGCTTTTCAACCGATAAGTTTTGCTTGTAAATTAATGTCCTCCTGAATGTTTTCTGTTTTTTTTTCCCTGCAGTTTCACGACGGTGTTTACTTCATCTTGTTAATGGGTCTTCTTGAGGGGTACTATGTCCCTCTCTATAACTATCATGTCACGCCAACCGTGTTTGAAGAAAAGGTATGTACAACCAAAGGCTTTGTATAATTATTACATCATTTACTTTGCTGTGAAGATTTGTTCTTTGAGAACTTGTCTTGCTATTTATTCTACTGCCTCGAAGTAGATGTCAGCATTAGTCAATTTAGTTCTGAAAGAACTGTCCTGGTTATTTAACTACCTGGGCGGAAGGTAGGAAATCTGCTTGCCCTTAGTGGATCGAGGGGATGTCTCGTTATGAACTTCACCGTAGCGGAGTGTGTTCTTAATTGGTCTCAATGTTTTTAAGTAGCCTGCTCTGGAGACTCCTGACCATTGCTAGAATACGTAGGAATCCACCCACTCATGTAGAAATAATTAACCCTTAAGAGACATTGCGGCCACAAACAGCTTGTATCAAAATTCCCATAGCGGCTGCAAACTATTTCCCCTGAAACAAGAGTGTCAAAGAAAAGGTTTCAAACTGAATTGACATTTTCTGTCTTTTTTGGGAGAGAAGTTCCCATTTACAAGGGCCTCAATCAGGACTCAATTTCATAAAGCTGTTAAGAAGAAAATACTGCTTAGCGAATGTCTTTTCTAAGCAAACAAATGAGTGGGGGCCAGTTGCAACAATGTAAACTTTATGGAATTTTGGTTGGTAACCAGTTTCTGTTAAGCAAGATTTGTCTGTGCTAAGCAAGTTTTTATGCTTACACAGGCTTTATGAAATTTGGGCCAGTTCCTTTTTGGTTGGAAAAGCAGTTTGCAACAGCTTAATTATATTTTCTCCAACTTTCGGGCAAATAATGAATTTACGATTATAAGTAGTCACTGATAAATGGCATACATTAATTAATTCCTGTGTCGTCTCTTCTTGTCGTGAAGGTCCACAATGTCAACTTTGCTCTGGATCTGATGGACGACGCCGGTCTTCCGAAAGCTAAAGCTAGAGCAGAGGGTAAGAACGCAAGCATTCATTGCTTTTACAGTATCAGACATTTAGGTCGTGTCTGAAACGGTGACTTCGGCTCAATCAGCGTGTCTGCCAGTGTTGAAGTATAGGCAGATGTGTTCGATTTAGCCATAGCTGTAGCCGAATGTGCTGTTTTGGACACGGCCTTACTGTGCCGCTATCATCTTTATCATGTACCTCGTGTTCAATTGCAATGATGAATACTGTTTCTCATAAAGACCAAAAGGGAACAGACTGTTTTTCCCTTTTAGCCTCTGCCTTTCGTGGCCTCCTTGTAATTCTAGACCTGATACTGAATACCTCATCGATCTATTTATTTAGTTATCATTTCGAAAAGTAATAACAAGTGGAAAAATATCCAGAAAGATTCATTGTTTTTCTCTGTACTTCTCTTTTTGATTGTGTCATCATTACACCCATTTTTGTTTCCCTTGAAACCCATTTAGAACCTGCTGTATTTATTCTCGTGTAGAATATTTGAACATGATTTTATGATTTCAATGTCTATCGTACAATGCCATGTACGTAAAAGCATGTTGGCTGGGAATGATGGTTAATGACTATCATAATGTACCTTCCTCCTTTAGATGTTGCCCAGTGCCACCTGAAATCTGTTCTCCGCCTTCTTTATGTCATCTTCCTCAAATATAAACAGGGGGACAACAACAAAATCTGAGGTTTCCTTCTCTCTATTCCTGCATTTGAATTTGCCTGGGGTTGTCTTTTTTTTCCTCGTTCTAAATTCTAACAGCAACCGATTTGATCCTCTTTCCTCTCTTGGTAGCATGCAAAATGAAGTCCTTCCCCTGTTCGTCCTCTCATTTTGCCCATGTCCCTTCTCCCTAGATTAAATGATTTGTTTGACTTGCCTTCGCATGTTTACAAAGTATCGTTACACCATTAACATTGTTACAAACAGTGGCTATCTGTTTTTGATTTCTGTTTATTGCTTTCCATAGTTTTCCAACCTTGGTTGGCAAAAACTTAGGCTGTGACATTACAAAAGATAGGTCTATAGTCTTCTTTTCACAGCTCACCTTTATCTGCTTGTCATACAAACTGTTATCTTTCAAGCAGTCTTTTGGGCACAGCCTTCTTTGGCTGCTTCAAAAGGAGACTATGCATCCATTGTTTTTATCATGTTTCCGTTTGATGCATTGCATTTTGATTTGGTTTATATTCATCTCGTTGATTTATATCATCGTCAAATCAGGTCAGTTATCACAGAGTTTGATGGCAGTCTTTTAGGACGTATTTCTGTTCAGTCTATGCATGATAATTGATGGTTTTGAATTCATAGGGTTGTGTTCCATACAGTGTGCTGTTTTGACAATGAAGTTTCTCCTACTATATTATTCTTATCTTTTGCCCCACATTTAAAAGATGTTTTCATTGAGTGATGTTCTATTAAGGTTTTTGTAACATGTTAGAGAGCATCCGTTTACAGGAAAATGACCTGAACTGAAACTGTGTTTTTTTTAACAACTTCCTGTTCAATTGTACTTTTTCTATTGTACAGTGTATTTAGTAAATGACAATATATTGGGCCATTCAGAATGCACAGTTTATTATAACTTCAATATTTGTTCCCAATTGTTACAATCTGACCACCCCAAGTTTTGATTTGTTATATTTCAGAGTTGATAGCAAGTCATTTTTGCAAGTACATGTCAAGCCACAAGTCAATGCTGACAGTGACAAGTGAAGTCACAAGTCAAAAAATAGCAACTCAAGTCCGATTCAAGTCCAAGTTGCGTAACTCGAGTCAACAATTCTGTAATTGTTGACAGGTTTTATAAAACAAAGTAATGTCGCAAAGGAAGCAGGTACTTCATTTCAATGTTCTCTCAGCTGAGGGAATTTTTTGATGGCTTTTCTTTGCTTGCAACTATGTAGTTGAAACCAAAGAGAGAAAAAATTCCTGCAAAATCTCCATCATGTAGGTCTGCTTCGGGGTGGGGTAGTGCATAAAGCACTCACCTCTCACCACAGTTATTTCGAAAACAGGTTTTTAACATCGATTATTCTGAATTGGCCCATTGACCTATTGAAGATAGTGTAACTGACATGCATGATAAATAATATTATTCTGATTTGGACCAATACTTGGAGCAAAGTCATCAAACTCGCTTTAATTTGACTTTGCATCAATGACGATCAAAGATTTGAAGGTTAGAGATTTCTGAATGAACTTGGAGAATGCCTGAATGTTTGACTGCTGTGAATTATAACACCATAACTAATGAATTTTCATTATGGTTATTGATTGTCTTTGTTCTTTCATCCAATTAGATGTCGTCAACCAGGACCTGAAATCCACAATGAGAGTCCTGTATAACATATTCACCAAGTACAAACACCTGACATAGGAACAACTGGGGGTGCTTTATCCTTAGCAACTTAGACTACAACTCTTGCCTGTCACTAGAGGGCGACAAATAGCCAATCTTGTACATAACAATATATTCATGTGTATAAAAAACAAATTGTTTTAGTTCTTTTAGTTATCATGAAGCATATTATTTTGTGGTGTCTAAGTCATTAACAATATTGGAAATAATAACATGCCTAAGTTCCACATGATGGATTGGGACGTTGTCAGTCGATAACATCTTTGCATAACTACAAAGTATAACCTGACATTTTTACCATCGAGTTACTGGGCCCAATTTCATGGCTCTGCTTGCTGCCACATTCTGCATTTGAGATCACCATTCTCTGCTTATAAGACAAGCGCATAACTTCTGCGCTAGTGGTGTAAGCAAGGATTTCCTAGTAACATGGACTATGCATGCGCATAAGCAGAACTTCCCTGCTAACCTGTGAAATCTGCTTGACGTAAGTGCGGAATTCACTGCTTCCGTAAGCCCTGATTATTTGCTTATGAAAAGCAGAGCCATGAAATTGGGCCCTGTAAGTATGTAGGTGTCTTCGGACTAGGGTAAGTGATGATCTCCTCACTTGACTGTGTAACCCATGTTTACAAAAAGAGTGACCTTGTATGTTCCCGTTCATTTCCTGGCAGGCAAGATACTACACTGGTTGTATGGAAACATGCACACTGTGTGTCATAAATTCAACATAATTATAAAAGATAAACAGCTGGGTTCAATTCCATAGAGCACAAAAAAGTAGCTAAGCACAAAATAATTATGCTTACAAGAATAAGGTTACCAACCAATATACTATCTCACAAGTACTATCTGTTGCTGGTATCCTGCTTATTTTTGCTATGCAGAATTTTTAAAGCAGTATTTTCTGCTTAAGCAGCTCTAAGAAATTGGCCCCTGGACAAGTCTTGAGAGGTGCCTGCCTTCCTTCATATCAAAATTTGATAAAAAAGACAGTTCAATCTCAATGAATAATACAATTTGTATGTGCTCTTAGGATTTGAGCTGTGTAAAAATCATGCTTGCAGGAAGTCCATAGGCTCTGTGGCTCGTTTGTAAACATGTGATTTCACAGGTCACATGGTCTATGCCCCCATTCTTTCAGGTTGTAGATGCAGCAGTTGAAAAACATTTAAAACGTTGATACTCATTTTAATGTTTAAAATTGTCACAATTTATCAGTAATGTATGTACCCAATCTAAAGTAACAGTGCTTTAGTCAGTTCTGAACTGCGCTGCATGAACTAACTCTAAAGTAGCTTAAATACGCGTAGTTGACGCATTCTGATTTTGATTATTTAATATTTATACTAATCTTTCTGATGATAAAAACAATTGTTGTTTTAGGTTATAATGTATTAAATAATTATTATTGTATTAAATAATTATTATATTTTTGGACATTTGGGTTTCTTTTTAAGTAAGGGAATAATTAAAGGCAGGGTATACCTTTGGTTGATGACCATAAAACAAAAATTATTTGGTAAAGAGCACTCTGAAGAGCTGTTGATAGTAAAACAAAAAACACTGTTTGAATTGACACCCATTGAAGTAAATTGTTGTTTTAGAGAAAGACTTGATTCTTAACACAGAAGTTTATCTGTAAAGGGCTACAGGCATGAAGACTTTCTCGGGCGACTAAAAGACACAATTCTATGCAACAAAAGTGTTTTTTTTCCTTTCATTATTTTCTTGCAACTTCGATGCCCAATTGAACCCAACTTTGCACATTTTGTTATGCACTTAATAGGATACTGGTCTTTGACAATTACCAAAAGTATATCCTTCCTTTAAATCTGTATCAGATGTCATAAATAATGTAGGACTGATTCAGGGTGACATATCAATCGAAATACTTTTTTTGTTACAAATATGTACATAATAATTCTTACTGGTGCTTCAAATCATGTTTCCCTTATTCTGCGATGTATTGTTTTATTTTCGTATCTTTATTTATGACTTTATAAATTAGGTTTGTTTGTCTCTATGTTTGTTTTTTGTTTTGTTTGTTTGTTTGTCTGTCTGTCTGTCTGTCTGTCTGTCTGTCTCTCTGTCTGTCTGTCTGTCTGTCTGTCTGTCTGTCTGTCTCTCTGTCTGTCTGTCTGTCTGTCTGTCTGTCTGTCTGTCTGTCTGTCTGTCTGTCTGTCTGTCTGTCTGTCTGTCTGTCTGTCTGTTTGTTTGTTTGAATGTTTGTGTGAATGTTTGTTTGAATGTTTGTTGGGGTGTTTTCTTTGTTTGTTTTTCAAACTACTCTAAGAGAAAAAGGTTGTCGAAACCCATCAAAACTCTTCCAAAGAACTCTTCCCCTTAACTGTTCTTCCAATTAATTATTGGCAAAGTTAAAAGATCTACCCCTTAATTATAATTTAATTACCTTTGTTTCTGAGAAATTTAGTTAATTTGATGAGATGACTAATGTATGCCTACGGGGAGTTACACAGGAAGCCCCTCAACAAAAAGCTGTCCAAGTATTTATGTTTGTGATAGTTGCTTACACTTTAAACAAACCAGTTATAAAGTGTTGCAAAACTGTGCAACAAGTTGATAAACAATGAGAGAATTTGCCAGTAGTAATGTAGTTATTACCTACAGTTTCAGATGAGAAACGGTGCACATTAAGTCATGCGCGGTGGTGTTATCAGACATTCTCAAGATATAATTTGAGGAGGCTATTTAATTAGTTGAACCATTGTGTATTTTCTTCTGGTTAGTTTTTCATTGGGTACAAAGCTGTTTCTTACATAATAGAAAACAAGGCCACCAGCTGATATTACATTAAAATGACAACTATTTGTTGTGTTTTCTATTAAAAATTTTTAATCTTACGATACCTTTTCAGTTTTTACATTAACCACAATTTGTCTCGTGTCAAATTCTCAAAAATGCTGAGTAATCTTTCTATCTCGCCTCTTCCCTGGTCAAAATTTGTTATTTTCTTTCAAAAATATTTGTGTTAATTTTAATATTGCATGAACAGTGTAATATAACCTTTGTTGTAATTATATAGATATAGATACATGACGTACACTTTTTAAGTTGTCAATTTGATAAAGCTATTATGACAATGTGACCAAATTGAATTTCCCGCCAGTTTTTCGATATATTGCTAATGGTTTGAACATTGTAAACTGTCTTCTGTCACAATGACAAAAAATTGGCGAATTCAGAAATCTTTATATTATACTCAAATACTCGTGTAGTAGTATCCCTTTTTATTTGTTAGAAATGTTGTATGGTTACTGCAACGATGTAACAAACAAAAACACAAGTACATCTCCTACCAAAAATTCACCATACAATGTCTTTATTGTAATTTAATATTATTGGCAATATTAAGATAATTATTAGTCTGTTTAATCAGTACTCTGTGGAACAAAATTGATCTTAAAATAGAAATTCCCATGTACTATTATAAATTGAATAACTTGATATCAGTAAGATGGCATACTTGATAATTATTGTATTCATTGCCATAAATTAAGAGTTCGTTGTGATTTGCACATTGTTTTCATTATTCCCATTATAATGGAATTGTGCTGTGGTCATCGGTGTTTTAAAAATAATGTTAGTAATTATTACAAATTAATTATTACGTATGTTTATTTTGAAAAAGAAATACGAGCTGTTGCACAACGGCCTCACGTTTCGACCGTAGGAGGTTCTTTATCGAAGGCTAACTTTTGCTATAGCTCATCAGACTTGAGAAGTCACGTGACTAGGAGACGGAAACTAAAGCTCGTTACGTCACATCTAGGCACATATTTTGTAGGGAATTTATGTAGGACAGGTTCGGGGATACGGCTCATAAAAGAACATTCTAAGAATTTCTCTTACAAATTGAATTTCAAAAAAGTTTGTTTTTAGTTGGTGGGTTGGTGTGTTTGTTTGTTTGTTTGTTTGTTTGTTTGTTTTGTTTGTTTGTTTGTTTGTTTGTTTGTTTGTTTGTTTGCTGGTTTTTTTGTTTGTGTATGTGTTAATGTTGGGGGTTTTTTTTTTGGGGGGGGGGTGGTTTTTGGGGGGTGCGTCTTTATAGTGTTTTTACGAAGATACAACATTTCAATATATAGCTCTGTAGGTCGGGTACTAAACCATAATAAGACAGTTCGTGGCTTTCGATTTGTTTTAGAGTGAATTTGCTACATTACGTTATGCGTCCATCTTGGTTTTCCTCCTCTCATCTCAAACCATGGAGGAACAACGAAACCAAGGCTGCAAGGGAATCCAGTCTGTTCCTCTTTTACAGAATGAGACAATAACCATTTCGTTATTGACGTGCACGTCTGGGGACCTGACATGAACGACCACACAGAATTGTTTGTCAGCTTGCAGTTTTAGCATATGTAATAACCATTAAGGTAAATTTTAGGCCAATCACAGGAATTTAGTTCTTCCATCAATTAAACGTGAATATTTTGAAATTTATTGATTACTTTCATAACTTATTATACCCTGATTTTTTGTAATAATATGGCAATAATTCAGCATAATACTTACTGGGTCACATAATAATATGTGTTGTATGAATGTAAACCATGTATTTTCTCTAATTTCTCTAAAGTCTATGTACATGTTGATGATTGCGTTTAGGTAATCACCTTTACATTATTATATTTTTTACAACAATAATAAAATGCCCAGTTATAGTCCTGAACAAAACACCCTATCTCCTGCATGGTATGCTCATTTTGAGTTGATGATGTGATTTAATTGATGCTCCCCCCCCCCCCCCCCCGTCACTACAAGGGGTATTTAATCCGGAGGTTCAAGGTTCATGTCCTGCTCTAGGAAGGGCGTAAACCTCAAGTAGCCGCATTACGACTCTCATTATAACAACATCTCGCTGTAGGACTTGCAAACTTTCTCGGACAGAACAGAAACACGAAACAGAAAGTAAATTCGGAACTTTAGAACGTACTTTTTATATAACAGTGCTCGTTATATAACAAGGGGTGACTGTAACATGGACCCAATTTCATAAAGCCTGCGGGTGTAAGCACAAAAATTTGCTTAGCGCAGAAAAGTCTTGCTCAACAATAACTGGTTATAAGTTTACATTGTTCCAATTGTACCCCACTCATTTTTTGCTTCAACAGCGCACACAATTGGTCCTGCTTTTATTCAGAAGGTAGTAATAGTATGAGAGCTGACGTCATTTGAGTTTAGTTTCGTTAGTATAAATAGTTCAGCCGTTCTGCTTTATCGATAACCACATCCTGGTATTTGTTTTCATTATACCTAGATAGGCATACACCTTGACCAGTAGTTAAAGGGGTTTTATACATTTGGTAATTGGCACAAACTATTTGTTTCAATCCTATATGTTTTGTAGATATTTACCACAACACTAACCTGTAAAATAAATTACTTCAAAGGTGGTATCGTTTCAGATAATGCAGACAACCTGGGCGGTTATAATATTATGTCCACGCATGAAGAATAATCTGCAAATGGAACACATTATCCGAGAAGCGTCACCGCTTCTCAGATTCAGTTTTGAGATAAAACATCTCTTTTTACGTAAACGCATTACTTTGAAGTGAAAGGTTTCTCATAATGTTTTATACTCTCCAAAGCTGCCTGAGCTGCAGTACTCTTACTAAGCAAGTAATTTTGATTACAGGGTAGGTGAAGCGCCCCCCCCCCCCCCAACCACCCCACCCCACCCATCCTACCCCCATTTCAACTCGTTCATTTTAAAATTGGTTAACAAACAGTTTGTAAAAACGCTTCTAGTCAAAGATTGCACCAGCAAATCGTGTTAACTGTTATGTTAAATAAATATTTTAAAAAAACAAAAACAAAAACAGGGCCCTCAAGTTTGTCCTGACAGCAACGCATCGACAACTTGTTTAAAAACATTGGCAGGATTACCGAAATTGTTAACTTAGAAAGTAGCCCTAAAAGTCCCCCCCTATTAATAAACACCTGGGCCCGCCCCTGGTGGTTTAACTCAGACAAGTTTATAGTCCCCGCCTCTAAACTCAGTCCGCGGATGGAAGCTTCCTCGAGTAGAAGGTGTTGCCCTATCATAAAGTATTTCTAATTCAGGAAATAACAGAATGTCGGTCAATGATTAAACCAATTTAGATATAACCGCTTCAGTCCAAAGGGGAACTTGACTCTTCGGATAGAAAGTAATTTCCTGGGCGAGCAGTCAAAACAGTGTCTTATGTTTGCTTTGTGTTATGTGGTGGCTGTGTGGACTCGTAACATTCACCCTCACGAAACTTCACTGACACCCCTCTGGGCTGAGTCGACGAGGCCTAAACGATGACATCACCCAATTGCTGGTTGGCTATTGTTTGCTTTGGACGTGAGGAGAATTATTGTATTGCATAGTAGATACGAAACTCCGTTGTCATCACAATGGAGATTATAAAATAATTACATGAATTATTAATATTACAGGTGACATGTAAACTGCGTCTACGTACAATAGTGCGTGACTGGACATGTGAGATGTGGCGTACGGTTTGTTCATCAGTTAACACCTCTAATTGATTGCGTATGATATGTGCGTTGATGCAAAGCATATTTAAATGTTGACACATTAAAAATAAATATGACTTCGAAGTCAAAGATTATTTGATCTTCAAACTATGATTATTAATTTTGTTCTTGTACAATATTTGTCGTATTATCAATAATTAACTTTTTAGTCAATAATTAAAAACATTTCTGTATAATAATTATATTGAAATTACATAAGTCAAGATACTATTGTGAACAAATAAGGAGATAAATATACAATTTCTTTAGTCAAATTAACCATTTTATTCACTACATGAAGTCACGGAGAAAAGGAGTGTTGTTATTAAGAAGATGGTTAAAATAATCCACAAGAACAATAGGCCCATTGATTTGTTGTCTTATAGAAACTGATTATGGTAAATCAGCAAATTATTCTTAGTCATTTTTATACAATAAAAGAAAGAAACAACTAGATGAATAAATAAATATGAATAATACATGCTGGGGGCGTTCCCATATTTAATTCAATGATTCACAATTTATTCAATTATTTAAATACCGTAAGTGTTTTTATCAACAAATGGAGGAAATTTTTTGGCATTTACTTATCTTTGTAAAGCTTTATTCAAAGCCATATTTTTCTATTTCCATTTATTTCCAACTTTTCAATAGTAAATAATCGTCCCGCGCTTTTTTCCAAATCTAGCTCGTCACAACTGTTTAATAATCATTGAAACCTACTCAGATTGTTCAAAAGCGATGACTAATTGCATAAACTCCCTTACCCCAACCGTTATATTTAAATAAGGTATTACTTAAAACAATGGTTTATGATCAACTATGTATTTTTCTAAGGGAGGGTTTTTATTGGTGTAACAGGTGCAAAATAATTGATTGATTAAATATTAAATTCTCCCAACCGACCAATCCGCGTGGCCCCACCCCCTGCAGCGCTACGCTTGGCGCTGCTGTCTGCCATACCACACGTCATTCCACACATACTTTCTTCCCCATCGCTGGAACGCCAAAAATCCTCACCAAAATTGCTCTTTTTACCGGGAATTCCGTCCTGAATCTCACCGAACCAGTGCCTTGGTTACCTGATAAGCTCCACAAAAGATTTTTAGGTAAGTGGTTTTCTTTTTCATGCTTATTCGAGAGGTTTTCGATTGTGACTCGCAGGTGAATTTGGCGCATCTTTCGCATTTTTGTCATATTTTCCGACTCACGAGTGCGGACTTCCGGAACAAGTTTCAAACTTGTGTCTCATTTTCCTGCTTTGGAAATCATCGCAACGCTTCGTCTCACCGATGACTAAATGGCACCAAATGAAAGAGAAAGTCTTCCTTTCCCGAGAATGCACCTTTTTGAGAGGCCATTGTTAGTTTAACTGGAGATAGCAGAGGCAGTTTTGGACCCCTTGACTTGCTTCGTGTTGTGGACTACTTAAAAAATGTCTCCCAACATTGTTCGCTCGCATAGTTGGCAATCCTACACTACACACACAGAGCAGTGGTACACAACAACATTGTATGCAGTATGCACAGGGGCTGTATACATACACGCTACACGCTATGGAGGTACGTTGTATCAACGGCGGCTGCATGGCCTCAAGTTGGCCCCTGCTTGCCGCAGTTTTGTCTCCAAATTTGGCATTGGGGTCGTACTACCCGAATAACCTCTCGAGGGGTCTCCGCTGGGTTTTTTTGGTCGGGGAGTTTCGGGTTAAAAATATGCACAAGTCTGAGGTTATATCTGTCGTCCGGGAGCTTGTGTTTTATATTTCTGTGTTGGTATGTTTTGGTGACTCATTTTTTGTTGTGGTTTGCGATTTTGCGCCATGAACGCATTGTCTGTGTGCGGTTGAGTGAATAATGGCACAGTGCATCAGCTGGCACTTTGTTCAGAATGGCGTGAATTGGGGAATCTGTGCGCTTCCAAGAAAGATAATTTTTATGGAGCGAGAATGGACTTATGAAACGGACGTACAAAGATATTACAATTTGTGTAGTGTGTTTACATTGGATCTGTCATTTATTTATCAACTGGATTTTGTTTTTATGATTATCGTTGATTCACAGTGTACTATTTTCATGTGGTGTGTTTCAGATCAATGGCCATGGTTTGTACTGGACCTCCATTGACATACTCTACATGCACATGTGTCATGTACTGGTATGTTTGATGTAGTTAGAAATCCAACAGAATATACATCATTTAGTGATTTCTGTCGCAACAAGTTAGCTTAATTTTTATCACAACTAGGTGACATTTAATAGCGAGCCGAATTTGCAAAATTTACACTAGACAGGGGTCCGACTTTCACCTTTTTAAACATGTAAGGTCTCCAGTTTGGACAGTTTAGTTATGTACACAATTTGAATTAAATCTTCCCACAGTTTGAAATATTGTTTGATTAACAAGTGATCACAAGTATTTTTTCCGTCATTTGTAGTTAAAAAATAAACTGATTTTAATTTAATTAATTTTTTTGTTTGAATGAACACACTTAGTATAATATAGTATTAAATCCATCTCATAATTTAGAGACTTGTTCAAATTCTGAATAATTAGCAACATTTTGTTCGATACGGTACTCATTTCTGATTTGAAGGACTGGCATTGGAGTATGAAAGAGAAATTCTGATAAAACAATGTGATGATTGCACATTTTGGTGGAAATTTTTACAGAGAAAGCATAATTCACTTTGAGACCAAAGCTGCCACAAATGCCTTATTCCGAATACCCAGGGTGGCCTGTAAGGGCCGCAGGATTTTACCTACTTCGCTTAAACAGGAAAGTCAAAGAAAATAGTTCAGACCCAATTAAACTCTGTCAATATTGTCCATGTTAACATAGAATGTACAATTCTAGCACACACAATGTATTTTTTGTTTCGTAAAATTGTCCTGACATTTCCCTGAAAATGACGGTGTAAAAACTAATAAGTTTAACTATTTCAGGGTTTTTTTTCTGGGAGGAAAAACTAAAATTTTGTGAGTATGAGTAGGCCCTAAAGCAAATTGAAAAGTGTTGAAGCATTTTTTTGCCCCCTTGGGAATTTTTTTTGGTATGAAGTCTGTGCATTCTTGCATTTGTGATTGTCATGTTAATTGTTGGGCAAAAAACGACTATAAGCTTCAATCTCCCTGCTAATTTAAAGATGTTGATGACTTCTTATGGTGTTATCGAAGAACCTCATTTCCGGCTTTGTGCATGTCCGGCAACCCGTTTTGAGTACATAGCAACAGGAGAATTCTCTGATCAAGTCATTCAAAACAAAAAACGTGGCGACCAAAAAGGTGTAATTTGTATGGAAATTGAAGTCAGAAGCCGGCATTGTGGACTTTAGTCCAAGTTAATGGCTCTACTCCGCTTGACTCTTGTGTTCATTAGGATGAGCTTAATAATCTCAGAGCGCAATACATCAGCGTGAAACACCCTAAGTGAGTTCTGTTGTTCGAGGGAAGAAAAAAAAACTTGGCTAAAATGAAAAACACATTAATCAGCAGCCTTAAAAGGTAATGGAGTATAAGACTGAACACTAAACCCATAGTGCATATTTCTGTCGTTGAACAATCTTCGCAGCACTGCTTTTGGAGGACAGTTGGAATCGATAAGAAAATTAACATTTTTTTTATCTAAATTCAGATATTCTTGTATTTCGGCCCATTGTTGCAAATTGCCACAACATTTCTCCAGATGAGAATGTAAACCCTGCTCATTGGTCTACTTCTACAGCACTGAAGACAATGTTGCAAAAAGCCCCTTGAAATCTTTAACCCCGGGAGAGAGATTTCAAAGTTAAAAAGGCCAGCAGTTTCATCATATTATCGTTTATGATCTTGAACACGCTTACCGATAAGTTGTTGGATATGTTTCAGGCCTGATACTTCACGGAGGCAACTAAGGTGATTGCCTCCATGCCCCTGTGTCATTGTTTTGTGTCATTGAAATGACAGTAGAATTTGACCATTTCCTCATACATGTGTCGGGTGCCCTCAGCCAAGGAGAAAATGCCTTGGTGCCCTGATCCTTTCAAAAACATAAAGCATATCAGGCCTGCTGTTGAATTTAGCAGTTAACTGGGCTCCCATAGTTTGTTGCACTTTAGCAGGGTTCTACATGGCCTTGACATGTCTGTGTGCAATCCTGGTCCCCCAGCAAACCTCAATGCCCTTCCTGACAGTGCTTTGGGTGCCTTATGCCCAGTTCAGAGGCAGGTGTATACCAGGGGGCCCAATTTCATAAATGCAGAAAATATTACTTAGAAGATTCCTGCTTAGCAGCAATGAGGATACCAGTCACAAATTGTACATCATTTTGGCTTTTAAAAGAGGTATTTTATTCTGGTTAGCGTAATTTTGTTGTGATAAGCTTGTTTCTCCTAAAAGCAGCTCAAGATGAAATTTGGGCAAGTTCACTTTATATTTGCTGTGTGCATTATGGTGCATTTGCTATAGATGCCCTGAAATTGGTTAATGGCAGTTAGGAATTTTAAAATTAGTTGTAAATAGTTGTAGTAGAATTGTAACATCCAGGAAAATGATTTTTTGAGTTGATTTCAAATAGACTGTCTGAACACGGAGGTAGAAGTAGTTTGCCCTAATTTTCATTTCTCTGGCTCATCAGCTTGTTGCACTTGTCAATATAAACGGGGATGCCTTTCAACACTGAATTATCCAGCCAGACCACAAAAAGTATCTGTTGACTGGTCCTCGGGTGTTTTAACTGGCATTTGGCCAGCTGACCACTGTTAAGGGAGAATGATGCATGTTTATGTAATTATCTTTGTGCCAAAAATAAGGAGATGAACATGCAATGGTTTGACCCCACACAAGGGGTCGTTTGACACAAGAGTGTCTCCTGCAGTCTTTCCCTGGTGGAGAGCATGAAATTTGACCCATTTGTTAGATATTTGATAAAGCCTTATCTCATTGTGAAGAAATCAAACCCATACAACTTGAAGTATGGTTACTGTTGCAAAACTTGTTGATTGTGTTGAGATCTATGACATAGTGTACCTTGTTTTCTTGGAAAAAATTCAAACCCATGCATTTAACGAACTAACCCAGACACCCACAGAAATTCAAATAGACTGTGTTTTGCTGTTGTGCCCTTTGCAAAGTTAGAACTCAAACTAAAATAATTCTCATGGAAGTGCCCCTGCCCCCTTACCGGAGGAAAATTGCTCTGCCCCTTCAAGAAAGATATTTGAGGCCTTCAACTTGTTGATTTTATGTTAAGATCTTTTTACCTTGTTTTCTTGGAAACAAATCAAACCCATACAACTTGAAGTAAAGTAAGTATGATCATACTTATAATCCATTTTTAGAACATGTGGATTTTATGTTGAGATCAATGGGGTACGTACCTTGTTTTCCTAGAAGTCAGTTTTGTACTGCTGATAAAACAACACATTAGAAAACACTTTCCTCAATATTTAAACAAGGTTAGTAACATGCAAGGCTGTATGCTTCGTTTTTGAAAGGGCAAGGGCACCAAGGCATTTTCTTCTTGGTAAAGGGCACCCTATGATGCAGTTGCAAATTTCTACTGTACATGTAGCATTTCAAGGGCACCAAGGCAATTACCAAGGGACACAGAGGCAATTGCCTTTGTTGCCTCCCGTGAAGTATCAGGCCTGAATATGATAGCACTTAATCACACCCAATACCATTTATTGGTGACAGAAAGTGTCTATAATTTTTTCCACATGTATGCAGAGCTACAGTTGAATTCTGAGACTTGACACCTTATAAGGGTTTACAGGGTCATGAGGCCAGTAGCTGACCATGTCAGAAACACCAGGGCAACCCCCCCCCCCCTCATCTTTTAGCTTTGATAAGTGTACTGAGTTCTTTTACATGCATTACACAACACATGGGACCTATTGCATAACTAAACCATGTAGTGGCAATACATGTAACATCCCATCCCAAGGACGAAGTGATAATGGTGAAGTGTCTTGTTCAAGGAACCAAATGTCGTGACCTGGAACTGGACTGACCCTTTAGCAACTTCGTCTGTCTGGTGCAATAAACCTCCCGTTTAATACTAATAACTTGTACTAGGAAATGCATTATTTGTTGAATTTTTAGTTACAAAGTTAAGAATGCAATATCTTAGAGGACAAAACTTTTTACATTAAAAGTACATAGTTACAATGCAATGATTTTGAAGCTTTGCATGATGTGCATAATAGGAATTAACTATTATGAACTTGCGGGTTTACGCCTAAACATTTCTTATGGACAGCAGTGTTATCTATGGAATGAGCTGTTCTTGGTGTTTCAAACAGTACTTTGCCCGTCTTCAACAGTTTTGATTAAAGCATCTACTCTACTGGCATCCGTTGCCCCTGATCTTGGCCTTAGTGCCCCTTCAAAAGTGTCCAATAGACATGCAAAGTGAAAATGGTCTTGCCCTCTCAAAGATGAAATTCCAGGCCTGGTTTAGAACCATGGACTCCGTGGTAGAACATAACAACAGCTGATCTTCAGTTGTGATAAGAGACGAAAACATAATATAGGCTAACTTTGATTGTTTTTGGTAGTGTGGTTTTATCTCTTGTTTCTATACTTTGAAAACATTGGAGTAATAATATTGTTCTGTTTATGTTTTATTTTTGTAATGTAGACGCCATTGCAAGGTCTGACCCTGCTTGGCCATGTCATCGGAGAATTGGAGCCAGAGTGCTCCCAGTCAACAGCCTCAACATTCACCGGGCCAGACTAATGAAGAAGACCTGGCAAATGATGCTGAGGGAGTATGGAGTCCAGACATTGAGCAAAGCTTCCAAGAAGCGCTCGCCATCTACCCGCCCTGTGGTCGACGAAAAATCATTCTTTCAGACGAAGGAAAGATGTATGGTAAGGTCGTTTAAGCAATCCTAGCTAATTTTGTTTATGTGTGATGTTTGTGTGTTTGTGTTGTTGTTAAACCTTTCAGAAAGACTCTGCTAGGGTCCAAACATCGAAACCAAATTTCATAAAGCTGTTAAGCAGAAAATACTGCTTGACAAAATTCTTTGCTAAGCAAAAATTGAGTGGGACACCAGTCACAACATTGTAAACTAAATTTAATTTTGGCTGGTAACCGCTAAGCAAGTTTTCGTGCTTACAGGCTTTATGAAATTGGGCCCAGGTCATTACCTATTTGTTGCATTATTCCATTTAGTGCAGAAGAATTCTGTCGTTTTCTTTTCTTTTTGTTGATTCTCTGACCAAATGGTAGAGCGCAAAAAGCTGAGGATCATGCAAAATTCCCTCATAATATTTTTCAACCTATGTAACTCCAACTATAGAACTTTGTTTTTAAAATTTACTACTTTGCATTTTTGCAAACATGTACGTGCTGTCATGCCATAAACACTTAATTTAGAGATTGTTACATGGGGTTTTGATTAAAACTCAGCTAGAAATTTTAATTTTAACAGGTGACCATTGAAGGCGTCCTGTTTGGTAAAGCTGTTTAGCACACAGCAGGGCTTTAATGTCACACTGAACTGCAGGCCAGATGCCAGTGATTTTTGTGTTAACTCAATGACTTGACAAGTTCCGTGGTTTTTCCCACTCTTGTTTTTTTTATATTTCAATACAACAAAACAGCACTATAATTGACCCATTTCACCTGACATCATCAGCAGAAAAATCTTGAATGCGCCATACTGGTGGGCAATTTCACTGTGCGTTTTCATATACAACTCTATGCTGCGCGTTATGCAGTAAAGTGTGCATTTTAGACAACGCGACGTTAATACACGTAAACCTAACTGCCCACCAACATGGTGAGCGTGGCATTGGTCGCCGTGCGTGATGCGCGTGCAAGGGGTCAATAGAAGAAACATGTAAGTTATGTTCTGTACTGTTCAATAATATTCAAAGTATTAAAAGTATTTCAAACCAACTCGAAAGAAAGAAATCTTCTACAGTGCTTGTTCGTATGAAAATAGTTTACACGATGAACTTTGAGAAAGTTCTTTGCTCTAGTAAAATAAATTCTGGCCAGCCTGGTAACAAATTTGAGCTACAAGCTCTCTGGTCTTGTGAAATTTTACCCCAAATTTAATCCCTGCACTGGCAAATCTTACTTAAAGGCAGTGGACACTATTGGTAATTGTCAAAGACTAGCCTCCACAGTTGATGTATCTCAACATACGCATAAAATAACAAACCTGTGAAAATTTGAGCTCAATCGGTCATCGAACTTGCAAGATAATAATGAAAGAAAAAAACACCCTTGTCACACGAAGTTGTGTGCGTTTAGATGCTTGATTTCGAGACCTCAAGTTCTAAATCTGAGGTCTCGAAATCAAATTTGTGGAAAATAAATTCTTTCTCGAAAACTATGGCACTTCAGAGGGAGCTGTTTCTCACAATGTTTTATACCATCAACCTCTCCCCATCACTTGTCACCAAGAAAGGTTTTATGCTAATAATTATTTTGAGTAATTACCAATAGTGTCCACTGCCTTTAAAAGTACATGAATGTTACCAGTTAAATTGAATAGAAGTTCATTGCTCAAAAAGCTGGTTCCCTGCTCAGTTTGTTCAGCAACATTGTCTGCTTAAAAACTTTATGAAATTTGGCCAAGAGCTTGATAATCAGCAACCTAGAAAGAAATACAATTTCAGCTTGGATATTAAGTGATGACCTGAAAAGAAAAGAGGGAAAAAAAATTGCGATAAGAAACGGTGGAATTGCTGGTTGGTTTATCACAGGCACTACATCTATCTATAAGCGATGTGTAAGCGATGTGTACACGCTGACGTACAACATGAAAAAAAACTGTATAAAAAGCTTCTAAGTGAAAGTGTCTCGTTATCGTCCCTATTGGGAAATAGTATAGCCGATATCTACCAGCAAAGTTGGGACCAATTTGTCACATATTATCTTCCAGGCCCTTCTCCTATGGTGTTGAAAGTGGGTTGGTAAACATCAACCGTTGAGAAAAAAAAGCAAGCTTGAGTTGGCGCTTTGTACGTGTCTGTGTCAATATAACTTTTTTATTGAATCGATTGTTAGAGTAAATAAAACTACCAGTCTGTAGTACTGGTGTCAGCTTTTATGGTCTTGGCGGTTGTTGTGTTCTTTTGTTGCTGATTCTTAGCAGTGACAATTACTTTGTGTGGATGGTAATGTGTTTTGAGATTGTTTTGTTTATCCTGCTGGGGTGCTCCAAACAAAAAATGTTTACCTTGGTTGTGTGATGCCTATTGATTGATGCTAGAGCAGAGCTTGGCTCAATTAAAAAATAACTTCAAGTATTTTGAAGTTTGTGGTTTCGTCTTTCTACTTTTACCAACCTGAATGTTATTTTGAGAAGAGCTTTGAAAAGTGTGGACTTGGAATGAATACAAAATACCTTAGTGCATCTTCTGAAAGTAAAAGTAGATTTAGTTTTTGAATGAGAAGTTTTTGAATGATAGTTTTTGAATGAGAAGGAGGGTCAAAGAATAATTATTTTATTTTGGCAAACCAAACGTCCTCATTCACAGCTGAGAAGCTGTTTTGCGAAGGACACGTCTACAACGTGTCAAGCCTCAGGGCATGCAAGGGCTCATTTGGCAGCCAGGCACACCAACCCATATTTGACCATGGACCACAGCCAGATATCGAAAGTGTTTCATTTTCCTGGAGGGAGAAAAACTAGTGGGCTTTGAGAAAAAACCCTTGGGGCATTACAGGAGAAAACTGATGCACAACTAACTGTGCTCATAATGGCCCTTGCTGGAAATCAAACCAGGGCCACATTGGTGATAGGCGAGCACTTTCAGACTAGTCACCCAAATGTGTCCTGGACCCTATTCAGAAAGAATTCTTTTCAAACACACCTTTCTGTTTTTAAAACAAACTAGCAAGGTCTAATTTGTTTTTGGGGAAAATAAAATAAATTCTTTCACTTTTAAATAAATATAATTCAAGTCTACACATCTACCATTGATTTATGTTTCATATTTTAAAAAGGGAGTTTCAAAATACCAAACCTGACAGACCCTATGAGAGAGTTCTCCAAATAGCCAATTAACCAGAATCCCTAGTTTTGGGCCAGATTTTGAATGAATCAGACACAGAAATTGTAAAGCAATTATGTTGCTTTGCAAGGGGTCATGCATATCCATTATCAGAGTTCAATGTTCCATATGGTGTGGGATTGTGTTGAACGCATCTAGTGTTTTGCCCAGGGAGACAGTGTGAAAGTGCCCAAGAAGAAATTTATTTTGGAAAAAGTTACTTAGTAACCTGGAGATTTGTCAATAAGGTTTTCCCCTTCAATGCTTCTTGTATGTCGGCTAGACAAAATTGTTGTTTTGAAATATCAATCTACGTACATTAACATTCTTTTTGGCAGCGATGCACGCTTTGTTTTGACTACCCATCAGACATTTCGTATATTATCTGTCCAGAGATGTATCCGAGTTGATTAGAAATGCAATATTTACGGATGCACTTTGCAGGTCTTGAAAATTCTTGTCGCATTAGATATTATAACCCTTTGTGGACATTGTCCTCCCCTCCCTTAATGGCTTGTGATATTAAAATGCATTTGTAACAACTTGGGTCAATATTTGTTGGCGGTGCTAGCCTGCGGTTGTGACCATTGCCTGTCCTATAGACGCCAAAGTCTGTATTTTTATTTGACGTAATTGTAATGAAGCTAAAAGTATATAGCGATCCGTAGTACAAACACTGTACAATGTACTTATCATGTTATCATCCGTGAACCTTTCAATTATGTAAACTGTTTTTGTGCAGAGGTGGTTCATTTCACTCGTGAAAGCAATATGAACGATAAGTAATCGGGTCAGTTTGAGACAGTTGGTCAATAGAAGCTTTCTTACAACCTTTGACAGTATCGCCAAAAGTCGTCTTCGTTAACTTGACCACTGTGTACAAAAGAAAACAAATTATGTCAGACCATGATCTGAAAATCACGGTATACGTGCTTCCCCGTTCAATTCCGTTATTACTTCCTGGCGTATACAATGAGACCTAGAGAGTACTCTACTCTTTATCGAAGCTGCCTCACTCAAATCCCCTCCCTCGCTTCGTACCTGTTGAAAATTTCTGTAAAAGGTTGCCACGGTAACCATCAGGTTGGAATGCCGTCAGACAAAGGAACAGGATACTGTGTTGTAGTAGTCGAAGAAAGGATGGACGGGTTTGATGGATGACAGGGGTTGTGTGTATGTACATGTAGCTAAATGGGAGGGAAAGATTATGACCGGAAGATAGGTGCTTGTTGGAGACTGGCCACGAGGGGATTGGCCCGGCATTGACTTCCCCCCTAGATCTCTCTGCCTTCGTTTAACCCCGCAGGTTAAGTATTCATAGAATTTGATCCCTGGTGGAGCGAAGGGTTTTGTGATGATGAGATGTTATCCGATGCTGCAAGGTGGTGGAGCTACAAACAGTCTCGATATTACTTCATTCATTTCATTTTTTTTTTTAACTGGTTGTGAAGCCAAGGTCTCTCAGAAAAGCAAACTTAATATCTGCTGTAGCCAAGATCCCAATGGAGAGAAGACGAGGAAGGAAGTTTCAGTTTTTACTTTTAGATGTTGGAGGGAAATCCCCAGAGAATTATTCAAGGGAAACCTGACTCCAATCTTTTATTGTTTGGCAGGCTTCTTGTTTTCCTCTTGTTCAAATGAATGCATCGGACCTAAGGTTTGGAAAGAACACAAAAATTAACCCTTTGTTAAAGGCAGTGGACACTATTGGTAATTACTCAAAATAATTATCATCATTAAGCCTTTCTTGATCACAAGTAATGGGGAGAGGTTGATAGTATAAAACAATGTGAGAAACAGCTCCCTCTGAAGTGACGTAGTTTTCGAGAAAGAAGTAATTTTCCACGAATATGATTTCGAGACCTCAAGTTTAGAATTTGAGGTCTCGAAATCAAGCATCTGAAAGCACACAACTTCGTGTGACAAGGGTAATTTTTTCTTTCATTATTATCTCCCAACTTCGATGACCGATTGAGCCGAAATTTTCACAGGTTTGTTATTTTACGCATTATGTTGAGATACACCAACTGTGAAGACTAGTCTTTTACAATTACCAATAGTGTCCACTGCCTTTAAAGTCAAGTCATAATTTTTACTCAACTTGCCCATTGATAGAACTTGTTACTCGGTCATGAAAAATAATCTTTTAACCTTCATTTTCTCTGATTTTCAATTCTTGTTTACATTTGAATGATGATGCGAGGTAAATGCCTCTGGCTTGTTGGTGTGAATGAAATCTCAGTTGTGACTGCTAAATGATGATGAAAATAAATAAACAGGTCTGCTGGTAATTATTATGAATCATAAAGTGCAAGGTTGAGTAGCTGTAGTGTGATTTGAGAGATAAACAATGCTGCCTTGTACACAGTAAAGAGAAACGTTGATATAGAGTATCATAAATTATGATGAGTTATTTTAACGTTGAGCATCTTCGTCAAGTTGTGATTGGTTTGATGCCTTTTTTGTTGTAACGTGACGGCCCGTCCAAATTGTGTTTATGATCGTGGAAATGGATAGCAAGATGTGGCCATGGATGAAAGCTGAGCTTGCACACTGTGTGTCCAATAGAATGTCCTTATATATAATAGCAGTACATGACAAAACACTAATAATATTAATAATTGGTACTGAGCCAAATTTCAAAGAGCTGTTTCAGCAGAAATATACTGCTTAAAATTCTTCTGCTGAGCAAAATTGAGCAAGATACTCAGTCACAGATGTACATTTCGACATCGTGTTATTTTATACCATGTCAAATAAAACCATCTGTGCTCACCAGAACATTTGTAAGCAATATTTGGTTGTGCTGAGGTACTTTTGAGGCATGTAAGCTCAAAAACACACAATAGTGTTACTAAATGCTTAGCAGAAACATGTAAAAGTTAAAATTTCATTAAGCTTGATTGTTGTGACCATAGAGTAAGGAGCTCTGTCCTTACTCTATGTTGTGACTGATGCCCCTTTATTTTTTGCTTAGCATAGAAACTTGCTCAGTAGTATTTTCTGCTTAAAACTACAGCTTTATGAAGTTGGTCCTTGTTCACTTCACATTGTCTATTTATAGTGCTAATTGTTCTTCTACATGTAAAAGTGTATAATCCATCAAGTCACGGGATAAGCATTTTTTGGTTTCAAGTTTGACAGTACTATTAATCACTGACCAGCACACGCACACAACAATAAGGGACTAATAATCCGAAATCCCATTAAAAAATAAATGGGCAAGTATAAATCTGAGAGGAGTGTAGTTAGGGATGTCTCTTTGTCCATGATAAACAAACAGCAGAGCCATTAGCGTTAGACTGGCTGAGATGGCTCATTGCCAGGAGCTGGAATGTATGGAATGCCAGACTGGTTCTGTCTTCCTTTTTAATTAACCCTCGGCCACTCTGGAGCGGCCGCTCTGGAGCGGAGCATGTACCTGTGCACAGTGCCACAAACATCTCATGACAAAATAATAATCATAATCTCTCACTGATTGTGATCCATGGAAGGGAAGTAAGATCGTGATATATGCATGGTGTTATTTGTGTACATTGAGCTGTGCTTTTTACAGCAAATAAAACGCTGAATGTTTTCCTTTTTTTGGCACTTTGTGTCATGAGATGAACCGTGATAGAAATGAGGGACTGCTTTCTATGAAGCTCTTCCGGACCACTGTAGACTTTTGTCTTCATTAATTTTCATTTTAAGGGGAAGCAGGGTAGTTTCGTTTGCACTTAAAATACCTGTGAAACTTCTCTGTGATTAAATTTTGAGTGTGTATGAGTGAGGCCATATCATCAAAAGTTACTACTAAAGCTACGGCTACAGCTGTTGCTAAGGTTGTTGCTATGGATGCCCTATAATACTTCAATGCACGGTGATGTGGTGATATAGCCATAGCCACATTCTCCATGTAATATGGCCTCATTATGTGGAAGCCAGTCATGAACAGAAGAGCTTGAATTTTACTCTAGAGTGTTAACTGAAAACCTTACAAAAAAAAACAACCGCACTGAGTAATATCTTACACAAGAACAAATTATAATTTAGGTTCAGATGTTGACTTTTGGGTCTTATACACACCTTTCAATTCTGTTGAGAAACAAAGTACATTGTATATATGAAAGACAAGATTAGATCAATCTGCTCTCACAAGACTTGGTGCTTGTTCGAATAAAAAACAGTTAAGTGCATGATTGTTTAACTGTGCACTGTCAGCAAGTTTATTTCTCCATTGCATCAAGTCTTGTTTTAAAAAAAACTTCTACATTAAATATTTGGAGCTACAGATGAGTCCTGAGGTCCTGTGGATTCTCCCCTCCCCCCCCCCCCAAAAAAAAAAAAAAACACACACAAAACCAAGCACTGAGCATCATTGTCCGCATTGTTCTTTGGATGATCTAAGCTACAATGATGATGATATGCCAATAACCATACAGCTGGGCTTCATCAAGCCTTGGGTGTCCAAATGAAAACATCACAAAATATGACAAGTCCAGCAGGCAAAACTTTACACAATCCCACGAAACGGGTCACAGTGCACTAACTGCACTTGGCATTGAAATACTCATCATAAAGGGCAGTACTCCCAAGAAGTTCACCAACAACTTGATTCATACTACTTGCGACTTTTATGTTTGGAAATTAGCACAGTCCCCTTTAATTTGAAGTGGCCTGGCCCTAAGACAAAGCGAAGATGGAATGCCGCGATCGGGGAAACAACCGAAAAATTAATCAAGCGACATTCCAGGGAGACTACTGTGGCAGGATTTCATTTCCAACTGTAGGTGATTGATGCTACCGCACCTAGGTCTTGTTAATAGCCAATCAGAGTGGGGTTGTAGATGCGCACTTGAACGCATGAAGCGACTTGTGCTTTTTTTCCATGCACCATGATTATATTGCTTGATGGTTATTCATGACAAAGATAAATATCACCAGCGGGGAAAGAGAGTCTTGGGTACACAAATGTGAAATACAAATTTGTAAAAATTGAAGAAGAAAAACAATTCTCAGGCCTGATATTTCACGAAGGCAGTTGAGGCCTTTGTCTTTGTTGCCCCTGGTCATTTGCCTTGGTGCTCCAGTTTGAATTGTTGCTATATAAATTTACAATTTCCTAACAGACACATGTAGTATGTAGGCGCCTTTTACCAAGGAGGAAATGCCTTTGTGCCCTTGTCCTTTCAAAATTTAAGCGCTGTGTCTGTTTTCTACATTATCAACCAATAAGTCAATCAGTCAATCAATCAAAACAATTTGCGTAGCACTGATATCCATAACAAAATTTTGAGGTGCTTTGAAAAATGTTTTATGAAACAATAAACCACAAGGGAAACTGACTGGGGGAACTTTTAGTGATTTGGGGTTGGACAAAGACAAATTATTAATTTATGAAGCAGAAAATGATTTTTCATTGTAAATGAGTTTTAGAGTCCCTTCTTGAAAATGTTTGCATTTGGCTTTGAAGTTTTTAACATTCCGTAATATGGATGCCGCCCTGGAAAAATCACAGCAGCCATATTTGTTAAAGTTTCTTTTGGGAATGTGGAGGAAAAGTTTATTAGATGAACATACATGTAGGTTGCAATGAGGGTCCCTGGTAAGATTGTTGATGTGTGTGGCAGTTTACTTTTGCTACTCTCTGTATTTGTAAAAATGAACTCAACATCTCCAGTGACTAAATTGAGGCTGTGGTTTTTTAAAGTCAATTGCAACAGATTTCCCCAGACTTCGGTTTTATTTATTTTCCTGATGTAGTGTGTAGGTCCTTTGAAAAGGTTGGGTTCCTTTTGTGATGTGATATTATAACAGAGCAAACCTCATCTCCTGACCTACGTTTTTATTTTAGTCAACCAGAACAATGTGCAGTCGGCGAAAAAAAAACATCAAATTTGAACAAATCTTAGCAATGAAGGTAAGGGGGTCTAGGGAATAACAGTCCGTTGACAAAATGGACTTTGCAAATGGGGTGTACCGATAAAAATAAGCCAAAGTTGCTTACTTTAATAATGTCATGACCCCAGGCCTGCCTGGTTGTGATCTTGAGGGAACTGAATGGAGGGAATACCTCTGCTTCTCCCATCTGGAAAAGGATCGCATCTGTTTCTTCATTTGCGGACCTGATCCCCAACTGTCTAACTGTCAGTCATCAGTTACTTTACACCTCCTGTCATCAGAAGGTTTTATTGCTTGCCTGGTCTCAGGATAGCCACAGGTAGATAGTTTTACCCCTACAGGTCTTAAGTCAGTTTTTGTGGGGCGACTTGATAAAAAATACTGGCACCACACATACCGCCTTGTGTAACTTGCTGTCGGGGGACCCCTGGAGAATTACGTGTATATATATTGAAACTTGTTGGGTATCTATAACCCCTTGTTAATTGCACTGAATACTCTTGTATTATAGTCAGGCTTGAGTCTCATGGTGCAGTTTTTTCGGTTTCAATTATTAAGCAATGTTTGAAAGGTTTTTATTAGGTTTCCTAGACGAACTCGTGTGCCTTGTTTCAAAATGGTGAATAGTTCTGTCTTTTTTATTTTATAGTCTTCAACAATTTGTTTAGCCTTCTGAATCAGTTAAAAAAATTGTGACAAATTAATTTAGAAAAATACTTATTAGTTTACATTTGCCATTTAAAAGAAAACAAATAATACATTGAATGAACTGTTTTGGGATCTCGAAGAGCAATACTCAAAAGACATCCAACTAAACAGGGACTTCTTGGCGTAAAGGACCTAGTTTCAATTCATCATGGTAAGGCCAAACTTTCCAAATTTGGGTCCAGAATGCCCAACAGTTTGGACAAAATCTTTGGAGATCCTTGATTGTCTAGGATGGCATTGTATAAATAATACAATATTGTACTATTCGTACTTCATTGAAGCCCCCAGGGCTAGATAGTGACTTGTGATATAAGAAGATTTGTATACTTCTGATTTGAAATTCTAATGTCCTTCAGATTAAGTACGGAGTATCTTTTTTTTTTTTTTTTTTTTTTTTTGATATTCCGTTGAGAAAACCAAAAGTCACGTTCTTGTAACAAAGAAATGACTGTTAGATAAATAGGTTAGGTTTGTGTTGTCTGTCTGTAAAATCTCATTATGAGACATGCTGGGCGGACAGATTCGGCCTCGCTGGTGGCCAATGTTTACTACATCATCAAAAGGCATCCTCCAGAGTATAGTGATGAAATCGCCAATTTAGGTCTAGTATTATATGGAAGCACATGGCTACCCAGAACCGAGCAGCAATTTATGTCATCACGAGGCGGACCTGTTCTTTGTGAGCAGCTAGATTTGAAGGTGGCGAGCTGTTTCTCCATGGCTCATTCCATGCTGCTAATTGAAATGTGGGGTGCGTAAGATTTGTCATCGAGGTGGATCTTCTTATCCGGGTGTAATGTTCGTGGTTTGGTTGATGAGTAGACTGTAGTGTAAATGACGTATGGATGCACTTTCTGTTTAGTTCAGTCTGGATTAGGCTAGCAATATTGTCTTTGTATTAAATATTTTGTTTGTGGTAACACCATTTTATTATATCTACCTGCTGGATACCGTAGATAGGTTCTTTTGAGAACTTGTCTCTGAGACCAATTAGGAACTTACTCTGTGGTAGTGAAGTTAATAACGAGAAGTTCCCTCGATTCACTAAGCGAAAGTAGTGCTAGTCTAAAACTACATTACTTCAAGGTGGGTCGGATCTAACATTGTTTTATAATATCAACAGCCCTGACAGTGATCTTTACCATGTAGGTTTGTATGGTCACTAACTTGCCAAGTAATTACCAAAAGTACACTCTGCCTTTAAAGATGTTTTATGAGATCCAGCCCTGTTTTTATGTTCCCAATCCAGGAATGGTGCTATTTTGCGCTCTGTACATTCTATGTCTCGGTAGTACGAAACCCCTAGATATGTCATGGGAAATGCCATGTCGATACCCTTCGTTGACCATGACTGAATCTATCTCGGAAATGATAGACCAGAGATTGACACATTATGTATTTATGTCTCCCATCGGGAAGCGGATACTTTGCACAAATTGGGTCATGCATGGAGTTTGGAGTCTGTAATGTCGAAAGTGGCCACATTATAAGTGGGTTTGTGATTAAATACATGGCACATAAAAGTAGCAACTGGAAATTTGAGAAGCCGAGCCTGGGTCTGTGCCCTTCTGCCAGTTGGAGGATTTAAAATATTATGTACGTCATAGATTAATTATTGTATTTCCGTTTGGTAATATGATTTGGTCAGAGTCACCTATCGTGGAAAAGTAACTTTTCATCGACTTCCTTAATTTGAGCAGGTCTTCATTTTGAGATTAGAGAAACTAAACCTCGGTTCATACTTACTGCAAATGTGAATGCGAATGTGATACGAATTTTGACGTCACAAATTTGCAATGAATTTCGAGTTATGTTTTTTGTTTTTACTACTGCAGAGCAAATATGCCTGTCATTGCATAAACTGTTTGAGTTTGTCCGAACCCAAACTATTTAAAAAACTTACCCAGTCATTTTCCCTTGTGGTTTATTACTTGATATTGCATAAATTTAACACATTAGCAATGGTCATTTAATACAGTAATGAAAACACTCACACACGCAGTCAAAACTGGAACTTGTGGGTGGTCTCGAGAGACATTAGGAGTCAGGTTTTGTACGCTGGTTTAGAACAATCAAACAAGCCATCACTGCAGGAGGGAGGGAGTGCGCAGGAATCACCTTTGGTTACAAAATGACAGTTAATAAATCTATATTTTCATTGGATTCCCAGCTGACCAGGGCTTCGGGAGGAGGCACTGTTATTCATTTATTAGTTTGTGCCGGGATGTCGGCTCTGATTGCTGTTTTACAACGGGGATAATCAGTGAGGTTGAGATGAAGCGTCAGTCATGCCTTAGCGAGGTGACAGGTCGTGATAAACAAGTTTCCTCTTCCCTGGTCTTTGAAGTGATCTGGTGTGGCTAATATCACTTGTTGATTGTTTGAAGTTCTCTACGTTGATGATAATTAGGGAAAATTTTTTCTTTAAATGACTCAGGTCTGAGATTTCAGCTTTGAGAGGGCAAGGCCATTTTCATTTTGAAAAAGGCACTTTCATTGGAAAAGCTAGGTAAAACTGGTTTCCATTCAAGTATTGCAATAATTACTGTAAATGGTGAGATGTAGAACAAAGAGCTATTTCAAGAGCTTTATTCCACGTACTGTATCTCTTTGGAGCTCCTTGCCTGGTGCATGTTTCCCTCCATCCCACAATGTACAATCTAGACTGTTTTAGGAGGAATATCAATTCATACCTTCAGCTCCCCGGAGTCATTTTCATGACATCTTAACTGTTTGCCTCTTGTAGCCTTGTTCGGGCAAACTTGGAATAAAAATATATGATATCATTTACTACATGTAGAGAGGCCATGACCCAGCTACCATGGTCTCTTCGTTATTATACCCTTAAAACATAACCCCAGAGATTCTGATTTTCCAATGCATTTGGAAAAAAATTGTCTTGAAAAAAAAAGGTATTTCCCCAGTAAGATTGTGTTGCCTCAGTGTGGGAATTGAATTATGCTTTAGATGATGTTAACATCGGGTTTGGAGGGGGGCAATCATTTGAATGCCACTTTCTGTTTGTGATATCTTTTTTCGCTGAAACCCAGAGCAGTTATGTCCACGCAAGAAGAATGATCTGTAGTTGAAATACACAATCTGAGAAATGTTTCACATTAATTCGAAGTGAAATGTTTCTCAAATGGCTTTATACTATCGAGAGCTGCTGTAGTTTTTAACCAAAAGTTTGTATTGCTACATGTACTACAATAAAGAGTTATTACCAAATGTACACCTTCTTTTTAAAGTCAATATTTTACGAACCCCCAAAGGCCACTCTTCACTATCTGGCATTGACTAAGTCCGAAAAGAGATCACCTAAAGTTAGAGCTTTGACATTTCCACAGGATGTGGTTAATTTGCGTCTCTATGTTTACTAAACTCCTGGCAGTCACACAAATTTAAAAGTTTGTGAATCCATCCACACTGTCTCAGGCCTGTATGCTTCGTTTTTTTGAAAGGGCAAGGGCACCAAGGCATTTTCCCCTTGGTTAAGGGCACCAATATGTACATTTTATTATTTCAAGGGCACCAAGGCAATGACCAAGGGGCATGGAGGCAATCACCTTCGTTGCCTTTGTGAAGTATCAGGCCTGCTGTTGAATATTTCCCTGTCAACCCAAATATTGCTGGCACCCATAACGATGATAAGATTGTCATCTTGAGCTAAAAGAAGATCGCTTTACCCTGCACTCAAAGTTAGATTATTCTACCAACCCGGTTTTTGGTTTCATAAGTGTGTGGTTAGTTTTGGTATGGGTTTACAACATAAACCTGTTAAACTCTGGCTATTAGAAGCAACACCCTGCCTCTGTCATTTAATGCCTTGATTGCAATTAAACTTTTCACTTTAAAGGAATCCATTCCACTTGATTTTTTTGTTTGATTTTTTTTTTTAAGATGCTCAAAGTGGACAATTTATGTTCTCCTAACCAGTTTTTTGTTTCATAAGTGTGTGGTTTGGTTTACAACTTGTACCTGTTAAACTCTGGCCATTAGATTTAGAAGCAACAACTTCATGTAATGCATTGATTTGATTGCAATTAAACTTTTAACTTTTCTGGAATCCATTCCACTTGAAAGTGTGGATGCTCAAAGTGGAGAATTTTTAAAAGTGTTTAGACAGATGATGGTTAGTTTAGGTGTCACTGTCATTTGCAATTAAACCTTTAACTTTGGAGAAATCTATTCCGCTTTTAAGATGCTCAAAGTTGAGAATTCTAATGTTAAGACAGATGATGGTGGTATAGGTTTCACTACAAGCTTCATCCTTAACATTAGGGTAAGGTGAAGCAGATTATTTTAATGGAAGATGAAAAATAAATGTAGGATTGAGAGACAAAATTAATGGAACCAAAATGCATCTTGGTAACTCTAGATAGGATTACAAAAAGCTAAGTTTCAAGACCAATTATGGAGTGCTTCTCATGACGTTTTTAAAATCATCCATTTGGAGGTGAATTTCTTGTAACAGGAACTTGTTTTAAAGTAGAGAATCACATAAGTATTGGTTTCATTTGTCGTCTTTAAAACAAGCCCAAAACCTTATACGGTATATCCTCTTTGCCGATATATATTTGAGGTATTCAGGACTTTGGTTTTTAGGACATTGCATTGGAGGCGGATTCAGAAGGATTGGGGCCATATTTCAGTGTTTTTTACTTTTCTTTTTTCTTAGTTGGAAGGAAATAAAGGAGGATTCAGGCTATGTGTCTACGTGTCTCAGCTAAAGGGCACAGTCTGTCAGGGTAAAACTCTTCTGGATAACTTGTATTTGACACACTTTTTTCCTCTGCAGGTCGAAATGAACTCATTGCAAGGTACATAAAACTCAGAACAGGCAAGACAAGAACAAGAAAACAGGTAAGATTGTCCCCTCTCATGTCACTTGCCTTCACTTCTTTCTCTTCCTGAAAACTAAAAAATGTCAAGAAATCAAAATGTCTTGTAAGATGAGAGAGTTAAGAAATTTAAAAGCGTTTGCTCAGTACAAAGTTGAAAAATAGAAAATGATGTCCTCATCCAGAGCATTGTGAAATTTATTGTTTGTCTCTTTCTGTGCAAGTTGATTTAAAGACACTGGATACTATCACTTGGTGTATCTCAAGACATGCATAAAATATGCATAAAATAACAAACCTGATGCTTGATTTTGAGACCTAATATTCTAAATATCAGGTCTCAAAATCAAATTCGTGGAAAATTACTTCCTTCTGTTGCTTCAATGGGAGTCGTTTCTCAATAAGATTTAACACAAGGTAAGCTGAAGCACTACATAATTATGAATTATTTAGCGATTTGAAATTATCCTTGAAAACTTGACGATTAGAATGTATTTGCTTGTCACAAAAGCATTCAACTTCCCTTTCAAATTGCAGCAACAAAATAAGGATATTTAGCATTCTAGAATAATCCTGCTTTTCCTAAAAGCATTATTAAATCATCGCTTTCAAACTGTAGCAACAAATAAAGAATTGTTGAATAGTTATTATTTAAAAGCCCTGTTTAATACATGCACCAAACAGTCACTTGGGAAGAAAATTATTAAATTTGTCGATGCTGGCTTAAAGTTTAAGTTGAATCCTGTTAACTGGAAATAATTCTAAATGCGTACTTTCTGCAACTACAGCAGATGAACATGTACACAATGTTTTGTACACCTTTAGTTCAAGAAGCACAAAGAGACAAACAATAAATGTGATCCAAGCGGCTTATAGATGTTCATATCCTTTTCCTGAAATTGTAATGTTTCCCTCATTTCCCGTTTCCCTTCTTGAAATCATATATATAAGATATAAAATTTCAAGAATCTAGTTCCCTGTGTCATGATGAAGTTATTATATCAAGGACCTTGACAAGCCTAGCCAGAATGCAGAATGAGGGTGCACCACACTGAAATAAACTCCCCATAGCACATACAGCAACATGCTAAATATTCAAAAATACACAAAAAAATACTTGGAAGTCTCACAGATTTTTACAGTAAAGGGACAATTATTCATTGACTTTCGAACTTGAATCCTCTGCTCAATTTGATATTGGGAGTCACTGTGCCCGTCAAGTTATTCCCCTCTCGAAGCCAAAATACCCCTACACCAGTATAATTAAAAAGAATTGTCCAAACATTCGAGCATCAATCTTGAAAAATGTCCCTACAAATGTTTTAGGGCCGAATATCATCCACAATACATCAAGTTGGAAGTCAACAATCCCAGGTCACAATTGGGCCCTATTTTTACACTGAGTTCCCTTCTTTTCTTTTCATTTTTTTTTTTTTTTGGGGGGGGGCGGCTCTCAAATCTGTGTAACATAGAATATTTTGAGGGTCTATAACAAAATTATAATGAGCCAGACTCTGATTTCTCCTTATTTAGTGGGGTGCACCCATAGTGTATAATGAAGTGAGCCCTCTATCATGAAAACGGTGTTACATGCCTATATGTCAGATTCACTCACTCATTGCTTACCAGATCCCACACTCGATCACTGTCAGTGTTAGGTCATATTCTTGTGTGCACGATAAGTATTTGTTAACCATAACTAAAATATTGGTGTACTTAAGCTGGTTTGACTCTGAAAGGTTGCATGCACCTTTGGGAATTCACTCAAATTTGTTTTGGTGTAAATCAGTGGTTTGGGCAAATTAGATGAAATTAATCTAAAGTGGAAGTAAAGGCAGGGTCAGAGATTGGTTTGTGCTGATTTGTAGACATGATTATAAAGAAAGATACAGTAGAAGTTACATGTGAAAGTTTTATATGAGTGCGGTGTCTACTTGCTGAGAAAACCGCCCACGTACTTTCACACGATTGTCGAATCCATCCAGAATTCATATGGGTTAAAAACAATTCAAGCCATAAATACCTAGCTAAAAGGGAATCCTTTTTTACAATAGTTTATACTATCAACAGCTGCAGTGCTTCGGTCATCAGATTTTTGGAGTATTTACCAATCTTCGACCCTTTATTTGACACAGATTAAACTGATACTTTTTTATGGTAAATTTCTTGGAAACCTGTTAAACTAAATAAGTGGTTAATCCACAAAACCTGTGCCTGACTAAAATAAAAACCTGGAAGTTCCCTAAGTACAATCTTGAACAAACCACTGCCAACATATACGATCTATTTCATGTAATTAACTGCTGATCTCCAGAAAGTTCAATCCAAATTTGTATGGACATCAGGGCCAAGACCAGGCCAATGGCTGCTTTGGTTACTTTTTCAGAGAAAAGAAAACTTCCATAAAAAAAGTCTAATTCACATTCACAAGAAGCCCCAAGACCAGGCTAATTGAAATATTTGTCTCTTTGGCCACTTTGGTCTCCTCAAATTTTCTCACCAAATTCAGCTTATTCCTAAAGGTGAACACCTCCTTCAAAGAGTAAATTTTAAATTGTTGAAATATTTACATGAAGTTGAAGTTTTATTCATAAAATATTCATTTATTTATTAAATTCTTTTTTTTTTGTGAGTATGATTGGTTTGTTTTTAAAATTCAGATCAGCTGGTTTATTTGCCTTCTTTAAAAAAAACCTGTTTCCGCCAAGTTTTTACTCAAAATGAAACCAAAAGGAATGGATACATTTTATGTTTGTGTTTCTATTTCTTGTATGGGGTACAAATATCCATTGCATGTGTGTGCAAATTGTATGTGAGTAGAAGTTATACGTGGTGTACATGAGAAAAGGAAACTTTTTGCGAGGATTTTCAGGATTATTTTACGAGGCACATAAAAAAGCTGAAGCCATCATTTTATTTTTGTAGATTTATTAGCATTTCTAAAGCATGAGCAGTTCAGTTCGTTTATAATTTGATTGTTTTGTTTTTAGTTTCCATCATTTCTCTGAGCTAACACCACGTTGTGCTTGATCCCTCATTATTTACTTTTGGCAACCCCTCCACATTAAAAAAAAATTTGTCTTTTTCAGAATTTTTATTTTACCCCCCTCACACAGTCATCATGACAGATGTTTTTATTTATTTTGCCTGTTTGTGTTACATTTCATCTTGAAAGCACTCATACAAATAATGCACTATGTATTACGGCGTCTCCGATCAGCATGGTAGAACTGTTTTTTCTAAATTGTACTCCGGTTTTGACTGAGGTACGGAATAAAACTTACCACCGCATGTGTGTCAGTTGGTAATGACATAGTACATAAATGTACCAGCATGATTACTATTAACATTACCGCAGGATTCGTTTGACGTCGAGATCAACACAAAGTTACAAACATCACAACCATTTACTTCAACAACTGCATTTGTTACAAATTTTTAAAACAACCTACATATATTTCAAATAACCTACTTACAGAGAAGTGGGTTTTATTTGTTGAAGAAACCACTCTAATTATTCTGGAATCTATTCATTTCAATATTTCACAGACACTGATTACTATCGAACTAGTATTAATGCATAATTTTGGTAGTGCATTATCTTTGCCATGTTCGTTCATACCTTTTGCTATGTTCATTTGCTATAGCAAAACAACATTGTATAGCTTTGCACCATGACCAGCTACACATGTAGATACTTGAAAGGAAGTTTTACATATTGTAAAAGAAAGCTTCTTAAAATACTTCGACATTTTTCTTTACAGCAAAGGGAAACAAGTGGGATATTCCTCAAGATATTTCAGGAAATTGATTTATTTTTCAGTAACTATTCACAGGGAATAAGTTTGGAAAAACACCGTGCAGACAATTATAACATGCAGTCACCATCTCCAACAAACATTCAAGAACAAATCACCATGTTATTTGCATGTGATTCTTTAACATCAGAATTAAGATGTCTTGCTGAAATGACCTCTGATTTAACTTACACCAGACATGCTTAATGAATGATAGCTTTCCAAATAATTTGTAACACAACTACATGTACTGTAAAAACAAATGAATGAAAAATTCTTCATGGAAATTCTGTCGGTCCAAAAAAGAATTGCCCCTCGCCCAAAAAGGCGCAGACACTGACCACCCTTCATCCAATGTGTCTACTGTCTACACTACCCGCAGGTTTCAAGCCATATACAGGTGTTAGCTCGGAGAAAGTCAAGGGAACTTCAGTCTTTATGCAAGGTAGGGCTTGCTTGTAAAATAAGAAAATTGCATGGGTCTTTTTTTGATCTTCGTTCTTATCTGAGCAGGTGTCAAGTCACATGCAGGTCCTGGCAAAACGTTCATCCCGAGACATTGCGAAGCAGTTTAAGGTAGGGTTACGTGAGAGACAAGTAATAGGGAGAAGGAGGAAATAATCATCGTTTTTGTGTATGTTCTAATTATTTGGATCCGCCCCCATGTATTGGCTTACACTCTACTGAGCTCCTCAATTACCCAATTTTGTCATCTCATCTCTCTTTGATTCTGCAACTGAAGTTAGAAGTATAATATATAAAAAATTGTTTGCAGTAAAGTTGCTTTCGAAGAATACTATTGGAAATTAAACTGTTATTAGGAAAAGCAGGATGCTGTTTTAATCAGCCGTGAATGTAAAATGGGTTAAGAATGCAATCTTAACTCTCAAAACATCCCTGATCTTCCATCATCTCCTTGGAACATTTACAGCAAAAGTTGATTTGAAATGAACTACGAGTGATCATAAATTATTCTAACAGATGTTCTTTAGAGTTCTTCTAAAGAGAGGTTTGTGGTAACACCGTGTGAATATCTCTTTTTAGTAGTGTTGGTTCTGGAAAGAACCGGTGGTTAACGACGCATCGAACACGATCAGCATTCTCTGATAGTCTTCACTACTCAAAAAGAGATATTCAAACGGTATTACTGCAAACCTCTCTTAGTTAAGTAAGTTATACTTCCACCATGCAAAATCTCAAACCCCGATTGTGGATTTTTTAAGGACCACTAAGGCGTGAGCTATTTTTTATTTTGGGTCCTTAGAGATAGGAGCTTTCCCAGACCAGGAATTTCATCCTCGAGAGGGCAAGGCCATTTTTATTTTGCAAAGGGCACTTTCATTGAAAAATGTTAAAATCTATTGGGAACTTTTGATGGGGCTACGGCCAGGGCAATGAAAGTCTTCTGCAGCCGTGCATTGGTACCAGCCAGTCTAAAATAAAATAAAAACAGTTTTAAATTGTCAAAACCAATTTGCTTTTGTGTGGTACTTCAGGAATTACGTGCACATTATTTGAGAATTTCAAATGTTGTACTAAACACCTCCCACTTGAATGAAGATGACTTTCATCATTTGTGACTTGTCTTTCAAGTTGTTACCACTGAGAGACTTTAGGCAGTCTACACACTAGCTTGCAGTTGGTGTCAAACATGGGCAAGTTCGCGCAAGGACCAATGGTTAACTAGTGGTTGGTAAAGTACAAGGGCATGCGCACTGAAAGTGTTGTGCGGACGGCTCTAGTCATGTCATGTCAACGCAACCGTCAACTTACATTATTATTTTGATTAAACTGGTCCACTTTGCACTGTGCTATGAAAACGGCTTTCGATAACCAGTGCTTTGACCATGCCTGATAGGTTGGTTCTATTAGTTGACTAGCATATATAATAATAATATAAATTTATAATGCGCATTTTTCCAGACAACCGATCAAGGCGCCTCATCGTTGACTAGACAGAGTTCAGACTAACTTAGTCCAACTTAGGTCGACAGTAGTCCTTGTGCGAACTTGGTCCTTATCTCACTGTCATTGCACACCGAATTGCACCTCTCAATTAGAGTAGCTTTCACTTGCTTTTCTGCTTTTCTTATGTTCCTTGTTTTTGTTTCCATGTAAGTGCTACACCCCACTTCGATGAACATTTCAAGTGGTTAAATCAGAAAGTATAAATCCCAATAACGTCCTCACCACCTTAACCCTCCTCCCCTCCAACAGGTAGGGGCTATTGCCCAACAAATCGTCAACCCCCCTATCTTGAGATAGCTGCGTTCTGTCTTCTCAAACTCCTTCAACCCAGCAGTCTTATATCCCTCTATCACAACCTCCCCAAGCACCCTCCTCATCTCACTTGCCTCGAGCTCTTTCATCACTTCCTTATTCCACTTTCTTCCTCTCTTGTAAGGGACAGCCCTCGGACTCTTGCTACCCTCGTTCTTACCTAGATCAGGAGTCCTTTTTCGCTCTTGTAAGTAAAACTCCCAACGTCCAGGTTGATCAAGTTATTATTCTCGCCTGACCATCCCTCCATGACAGATGTTTTAAAAGGCAAATCAAGCATGTCGTTCTAATTGATTATATATTATTTTAATTGTTTTTATATTAGAGATAGGTACTGAAGATAGAGTTTTTAAGTATATGCACGCACCCTTTTTTTTAATAGATGGAACTTGCATCAGGATAAAGAATAATAATTGCGGTTTTACCCATTTACACCAAAGTGTCTTAGCACGGTATACTCAGTATTTTTTGGAGCTTTGCCTCTAGCTACTGGCCAATCTCAGTGGTCTACATGTAGTTAGTAAGACACTGCTCTTGAATTGCAGTAGTCGTAGGTTTGAATCCCATCGGAGTAAAAAACCTGTGATTTGTTCTCTCACAGAGCTTGGGAAAGTACTGAGTATACAGTGCTAACACACATAGGTGTATGTGCGTAAAACCGCAATTATTACACCTTACTGTTGTTGTCATACTAATCGTCAGAATGGACTTGTCCATTTTTATGTGATGCAGAGTCGTTATACAACGTTAAGTTGATGACATTTCTGGTGTGCAGTGTGCATGAACCAAGACTTAATTTACGACAAATTAGTTTATTTGATTACCAACCCAATTGATCGACATACTTGTTATCAATCAACCTTATTCTTCTGTCTTGATAAGGGAATGTCAAAAGGGAAACGTCTAAAGTGGTTTAGGCTTTAAATTTGTGAAATTGGGTTGATGTAACATTCAGAATAGGCAATGTAACAAAAAAACGTTAATTTTTTTAAAGCGAAATGGTGGGTGGGATGGGTCGTAAGAAAATAACTGAAAATCGAGGTCCAGTTTTATTTAAAACCAATTTATAAATTAGCAAACACAAAAGAAGAAGAAAATTTACCCAGCTGGGCAAGATCATCATTTTCATTCCTGAATAAATACAAAGTGTGTTGTTCATATCAGGATAAGCCACTGAAAACTACTGATGTTGGAGACCTTTGATCTAAAATGTCTGGTTCATTTGAGGCACTACTTTTTTATTCAATGTATTCTTTAGTTTGTATAATGACTGTTCTGTATTAAGTTATTCTGTATGACCCCTAAAAGCAAGATCAAATTCACCAATTTAAATTGGAGATTGGTGGGATACGTTATTGTATATAATATGCATTTTCAATTCATATTGATAACGAAGATGTAATGCAAATGTCATATTCAAGTTAAGTTTGGAAATCACCACTAACTTAACACTTTCTCACTCATGAGTTATTTTTAAAAGGAGAGTTTCGGATTGTTAGAGATAAACAAATTAATCTGTTTGAGAATAACTCCCCATTTATTATGAAGACGTATCTTTTCCTGTTTCTCCTGCTTGCTTTGTGTGAGGAGTTATTGTTCTGTACTTTCTCTCCAATTTTTCTTTTGCTTTGCACTTTAACTTCTCTTTGATCTTCTTCTCTAACATAGATTTTAAACGTCTCCAGGAAATGATGGCTGGTACCTTTGCATTGTGTACTTGTTTAGAATTACTGTTTGATAAAAGTTACCAACGCATGCCACCGTATATTTGATAATGTTGATGTCAAATTAGCAGGATAACAGTTCTATTCTATGTGGACTGTAGATGTTGTGCCAAATGTATTGGCAACAGTGTTCTCCCAAAGCACTATAGGCATCAGGCCAATATAAGCAAATCACGATATGCAAACCAAAACGGAGGAAAACAATTTCTTTTTTGGAGTGGGGGGATATCTAAAGGAAGAAAAAAAACGGTACCACTTTTGGAAATTAAATTTTCACAGATTAATTTTATTGTATATGATTTGGAGTTTAACAAAGAAAAATTACTAGATAGAGAGCAAGATTTGAACCAACGATTAATGTGCATGATCTCTACATGTAGCAACTGAGCTATCTATCCCTTTTTTGGCAATATCTTTGTTCGGGGGTGCCAGTCAGAAACCATACAGCCGTTAACTGCCGTGTAGCCAGAGATCCCAACCAAGCTCATTAAGTTTACGTTATAATCTGGGAAGCGGCAGCCAGGGGATCACCTTCTTAAGGGGATGCAACTTTTTTATTTCATATATCTACAATTTATATAGAATAAAAACAACCAATCGGTTCCAAAGACCAAAGGAATACATTGCCTTTAAACACTTCCTGGATATTGTGGTTACACACGTATCAACGAGATCTATCAATAAAACTCAAGCTCTCATTTTTCAAGGAAACTCGTCAAAACTGAAAGCTCTGACAGGCTCCAGGGACTTGGCAGGCACGGAGACAGTGTCTAGAGACAGCGTCTGACAAACTGTCTGTCGGACAGTAAAAACAGCGTTAGGTTGCCAATAATGATGGCAAGGTTCTGCCTTATTCCATCCCAAATCATTTGACTCGTTTTGAGTGATTTTTAGCTAACAGGAAAAAGGATATGTTAAAGCTGTTTATAAACAAAAATAAAAATTGCAGAATAAAATGGGGAAAAAGGAGGGGAAACTAAAGGGCAAGTTTGATTACCAGATATATTAAGCAATCGGTTTCATTTTCAATTATTTTGAATATTTTTGGAAGAGATGATTGCATCCGACCTTTCAAAAAGTGATAGAAAATGTTCTTGTGAGGGCAAGTCATTGCACCTTTATGAGGGACATTGATGTGTACTGGAACATTACAAGGGGCACCAAGGCAATGACCATGGGGCATAGAGATTGAGGCAATTGCCTCTGTGAAATATTCTGCCTGTGTAATTCGAACGCATTTCATAATAAAAAATAATGATCTCCCATTATGTTTACTGTTTAACTGTTATCCATTCCCGATCCTTCGTGTTTCTTGTTCTGCTTTTGCTCATCCTCCCCTCCTTATTTCCCTCAGGACCAGAACACAAAAGACAAAGCTCTACAGAGTATGGCGGCCATGTCGTCGGCCCAGATCGTCTCGGCAACTGCAATACACAACAAGGCTGCTGCAATGGGTATAGCCGGCTTAGGAATCCCAGGAGCTACTCCGCTAAGGCCGCCATATCCTGCCCATGTAAGTCTCTTAGCTTGAAAAATACTTAACAAATTGATTTGCTATACACAACAATGTAAACTTTTTAAGGAATTTTGACTGGTAACCATTAGTGGGGCACTATGTTAGTCAGTTAGCACAACATGAATGTGGGCATGATTTGGCCGGTTTAAAGCACTGGACTCAAGCTCTGGCCCTAATTTCATGAAGCTGTTTTAACGGATGTTTTCTTAAAAGCAGAGAATATTGCTTAGCAAAATATGAGTGGGGCACCAGTTGCAACACTGTAAATTTTGTTGGATTTCGGCTGGTAACAAGATTCTCTTGAGCAGATGTTTCTGATTTTTCTGATGTTTCTGTTTTTTTTTTTTAACAAAAAAAGTCAAAAATCAAATGAATAAACTCAAATTTATTCAATTTGTTTCTATGTACAAACTGCTAGCGTGATCGTTGCAAAGTCTACACTTAATTGTGTTTCCTGACCTATATGTTGTCCAGATGTAGTTATGCAATCTGGCCTTCAGCCTGGATGAATATGAGATGCAAAAGCGCTTCTTAATTCCAAGGGGAAAACTACTAGCATCTTACAAAAGATGAATTTGATAAATATCTTTTAGAAATATTGCTGAAGAAGATTGTGTTGATTTATTCTCGAAAACATAATTGGAGTGCAATATCTATTCAAATTTTTCTTGATACAATTGGAAGAATCCGAAACTGATTTTTTTTACAATTGCATCTATTGATTTACATTTGTGTGAAAAACAGGAGAGAAAAAATGCGGTTAATTGCGGTGCGAGGTCTTCGTAAATGTGTTAGACAAAAAGAAATTCTCTTTCTGGGTCTGAGTTAATATAATTTGTTTCTTTCTTCTGTAGCAACTCTGGCAACCTGGTCTCACACAAGCAGGTACATCCCATGAGTAAGTTAATATTCCGTTTGTTCTGGAGGTTGTTTTTTTTTAAAAGGCAGTGGACACTATTGGTAATCATTCAAAATAATTATTAGCATAAAACCTGACTTGGTATTGAGTAATGGGGAGGGGTTGACAGTATAAAACATTGTGAGAAACGGTTCCCTCTGAAGTAACGTTTCAAGAACGATGTAATATTCCACGAATTTGATTTCAAACCTCAGAATTAGATTTTGAAGTCTCAAAATCAAGCATCTGAAAGCACAAAACTTCGTGCGACAAGGCTGTTTTTTTCTTTCATTATTATCACGCAACTTCGACGACCAATTGAGCTCAATTTTCACAGGTTTGTTATTTTAAGCATATGTTGAGATATACCAAGTGAGAAGACTGGTCTTTGACAATTACCAATAGTGTCCAGTGCCTTTAAGTCAATCAATTGTATTCTTCTTTCTTTATTTTCTGTCCTTGTTCTTAGGAGGATTCTTTCTTTTAAAGGTTGCAGGCTTTCTTTCTCACTCGCTGCTAAATTGTCTTTGTTTAAAAAATAAATGTGTGCAAAATAGTTTCTGGCAGTTTAAATAACTTTGTGATTTCATTCTGGTAGAATTTTAATTTGAGTCAAAGAAAATTTGGGATTCAAAAATTTGATAAACTTTTTCTCAGGTATACAGTTACAAGACCATTGTTACAGTTACAAGACCATTGTGTGAACGGAAAAATTATTGAGCAGTATTTATCATGCTGTCACCATCTTGGTCATGTTCCCTGATTCCAATAAGGGCAATGAATGCTAACATTCATTGCTCATGGCACCAGACTATTATTTCTTCCAGCCTCAGTTTGGTTACAATGAGTTGGAATGGAGTAAAATCAAGTTGGCCCACCTTGATAAAGGTCTTTACTCTGCTCTGATTGTGTTTCTCCTGAAGATGAGCAGAGTAAACTGTTCAAAATGTTGAGACCACACCAGCTCTTTTCATAGTCATCACTCCTCCCATAACAGATTAACACTTACAAAATTACTCAGAAAAACATGTCGGTGTAAATTACAGTGATCCAGGTTTTTTGTTTTCTTGATAAACACAACTGTTTGTAGATCTCGATCCTATAAATCACAACGATCCTTTACTGATTAATTAATCTTCATTTCCTCTCTCTCTAGCGTCAAACCTTTCTCAGCGACAGCTCAAGCCTATGCACCCAGCGGTGACTACCCAGCCGGTATGACGCCCGGAAGCCCACCTGCATGGGAAGGTAGATCTATCGGTACTCGGAAGCTCCGATTGGTTGAATTCCAAGCTTTCCTCGAGTTACGACGAGACCCAGAGAGCGTAAGTGAGGTGTGTACACAACTACTTTCTTCTTTTTTTCACTCTTAATTTCTTTTCTATTTTGCACTCTCGAGCATCACCACTTCTTCAACAATTACACTTGTTACCTGTTCAAAAAAAATACTGAGTTACTGAATGGTTTTTGACTTAGTACCGCATCAGTAAACACACCATGCTTAACATAGGATCAGACATTCCAACTCTAATTGAGTCCAACAGTTTGGGTGTTGAGCTGTCATGTGGCGCCAGCAAGTTAATCCGGATATCGCAGCAGGCTTAATTCACGTTCCCGTTAATTTATCTTTGTTCACCGTGAAGTTGTATTAAAATTTACCCATTTAGTTTCCATTTGGTTTATTGCTTGATATGTGGCGCCAGCAAGTTATGTGGCAGCTTGTCATGTGGCGCCAGCAAGTTAATCCGGATATCGCAGCAGGCTTAATTCACGTTCCCGTCAATTTGTCTTTGTTCACCGTAAAGTTGTATTAAAATTTACCCATTTAGTTTCCATTTGGTTTATTGCTTGATATGTGAAATAAAAAAGTTGCGTCCCCTTTAAGGTGATCCCTGCTTCCCGTGGTGTATGTATCACAAACTTGGATGTGATCCCTGGCTATACGGCAGTTACAAGCTAAAGGGTTTCTGATCGGTACACCCCCAAACAAAGATATTTACAAAATAGGGAGAGCACCAACATAGAGCTAGAAAGCTCAGTTGGTAGAGCATTGGCATACTAATCGGAAGGTCACAGGTGTAAGACCTGCTCTAGTCAGTTTTTCTTTGTTCACTTCACAAAGTTAATTGCAAATTTACCCAGTCGGTTTCCCTTGTGGTTTCATGCTTGGTGTTGGGGTGTGCTCAGTATGAGGAACTAGTAAATCTCGCAAGAGAATTGGTCTTAAGGAAGTATATCGGTGCTAAGCGCCTTTGTCTATAGATTTTGAATATATTTTACAGAATCTGCTAAACATAAAAACTACAGAAATTGTGTACATGCTGTGGTATTATTGACGTGTTTTCTCTTGTACTTTCGTGTGCCTTTGTAAGTTGTTTTTGTCTGCATCGTAGTCTTATTTTTAGTGTTATTTCTCTGTTTATAACTATTTGCCTAGCAATAAATAAATAAATAAAATAGGTTATTTACAAAGGCCTATACACCAAGGTTTTTCATTGTGGTAGTTATCATTTGATTCTGAGAGTAAAGTGTGTGTGTGTTGATGTTTCTTTGCTGACCTTGATATATTTGTCTTGACCCTTACAGTACAGCAAACATCTGTTTGTTCACCTTGGCTCAAACGTCAGTTACTCAGATCCACTACTTGAGGTAAGAATTACATGGTGGCTAATTTTTCTAACGAGAAAGATGAAAGAAATCTTTATAATTCTCCCTTTCATAACCTAAACTGGACATTTTAATAATGATTATAATAATAATGGAAATTTATATAGCGCCTATCCTTTGTAAACATGCTCCTGGGCGAACAACAATTAAAAGAAAACCTGTTAAAATTCATACAGTTAAAACACCCAAGAGAAAATACAGTAAACATTTTCAATCCAAACTCCAAACAATTGATCTCAATATTCAGGCTGTGGACGTCCGTCAAATCTATGACAAGTTTCCGGAGAAGAAGGGCGGGCTGAAAGAGCTTTATGACAAAGGACCACCAGAGGCATTCTTCCTTGTCAAGTTCTGGGTGAGTAACGGGCTTACTCTCCTCTTGAGACTGTCACTGTGCATTCCCCCTGGAACCCTCTCCGTCAGATGGTCTTCAGGGAAGGTGTTTCCAGAAAGTGTAGGGTGGAAAAAACTTGGGAAACTAAAAGCATCCGTAGTGGGAATGTGGGTTGTCTCTGCTGTAATTGAAAGTTTCCAACTGGATCCTCCATTCTGAATCTCCATTCTGTTCAAACTTTCAAAGTCCTAATAGACTACACAAAATCTGCAATAGACTTTAGCACTGGGCCCATTTTTCATAGAGCTGCTTAAGCAGAAAATATTGCTTTTAAACAATTGTCTGCTAAGCAGAAATGAGCAGGATACCAGTGACAAATTGTACATGTTACGTGCTAGCTTGGTTGGTAACATTATTCTGATAAGCATAATTTTGTTGTGCTTAGCTACATTTTGTGCTTAATTGGGTCCAGGTCTGTGGGGATGGTGTTTTTCCAGCAAGTTTAGGATGGAACAAAATTGGGAAACCAAGAATCCAAGAATCCAGGGAATGTGGGTCGTCTCTTCTTTAACAAAAAGTTTCCCACTGGAACTTCCGTTCTGTACAAACTTTCGAAGGTGCTTTGACATAAAACAAACCTGCAACAGGCCTTAGCACTGATGGTGTCACATTTGGTTACCAATTTGACTTGATTTATACATGTTTTGTAAATCTGTCCAATGTAAGCAATGCAGTAATACAAACATTGGCGTCATAAGTACAAGGGTTTAAACAATATCTGTACTTGTGGACATGCTGATCACAATAAATTAGCATAAAGTTGATGTTTTTAAATGAATTGTTGTCCTGTTGTAGGCGGACCTCAACACAAATCTTTCAGAAGAGACGGGTGCATTCTATGGAGTCACAAGCCAGTGAGTATTAAACTTCTCTAACTGTGTGTCCGAGAATGTCATATCCCATAAGGTGTGGGCAGATGAACTTTTAGTGCGCATCGTTGGCTCAGTGCTTTGAGGTTGTTACCGTATACTTCCCTTATAAGCTGCTACCGCTGCACGGTGGTCACAGGTTGAAATAACGGTTCTATTCAACTGTGCATTGTTGTATACTGTCAGCCTCCCTGTTCTTGATGTTGTCGTAGTTACATATTTTGCAATCATTTCACATTTTTCATTTATTTCATATTTTGTAAGTATTTTGTATTTTGCTATAATTTCATATTTTGTAGTAATTTAATATTTTTCAATAGTTTCATATCTTGATTTTGTAATAATGTTGTATCTGGTACGAGAGTGCTGACCCTGCATTAACATTGTATCTTGTATAATTTTCTATTTTGCAATTATTTCATATTTTGCAATATCTTTCTATTTTATGCAAAAATGTTATAATGTAGTATCTGTTGCGAGACTGCTGACCCAGCACAAACCTTGTTTCTCGATTTTGTAATAGCATTGTAGGCTATTAAGCTTGAGAGACCTGAGTTTCTCGCACAAATGTTACATGTATATTTTGCCACCTAATTTTCTGTGTACATTCAGGATAATTTTAATTGATTTTACTTTTAACAATGTGCACATTATGAACTCTCGTTGCTTTTAAATGCTACATGTACAGCAGTCTGTTTTATGTATTTCCACGTATCTTTAAGTGCTAGAACTGCCTTCCTTGTGTTATCTGACCCTGCACAAACACATATCTTAATTTTGTAATAGTATTGATATCGTATGAGGGAGGTTTTGCGGACAAATGTTATATCTTTGCAGCTACGGTTTTCTTTGTACATTCAGCATAATTTTAATAGATTTATCTTTGACAGTAATTTTAGCGAGCAATAACATAATGTGCTCATATGAACTCACATCGCTTTTAAATGCTATATGTGCAGCATTTATTGTACTGACAATAATTTGACTTGTTTCCCGGGTGTCTTTAGGTATGAGAGTCCAGAGAACATGACCATCATGTGCTCAACTAAAGTGTGTTCATTTGGAAAGCAGGTTGTAGAGAAAGTAGAGGTAAGGAGAATGAAATTTTTATGAATTTATTGTATTTCATGATTATTTTGTCACAGTGAATGCTCTATGGAAAATTGTACTTCAAATCAAAAGACACAACAAATTTAAACTGCGTATTTTCTTTTACTCTATTTAGACGGAGTATGCAAGGTTTGAGAGTGGTCGGTTTGTTTACCGCATCCATGAATCACCAATGTGCGAATATATGATCAACTTTATTCACAAACTCAAGCATCTTCCTGAGAAGTACATGATGAACAGTGTGCTGGAAAACTTCACTATATTACAGGTCAGTTAATAAGAAGGAGATCTGTTTAGAAAATGAGACAAAGAACAAATGGTTTTAATGCATGTCGCTTTTCATTGTGCTTGTACTCCTAGCACTTTGTGTACCATTATTGACATTTTGCTGTATGTTTTGTTTGAAGGTTGTAACCAACAGAGAGACCCAGGAAACCTTACTATGCATCGCCTACGTCTTTGAAGTCTCAACGAGTGAACACGGAGCACAGCATCACATCTACAGACTGGTCAAAGACTGACCCTCCTCTTACTCATCCCCCGCGTCCCCCATACCCCCTTCCCTCTACTCTAGCAGCATCTAAGGGTGCCTTCCTTGGTAGGACCTGAAGGTGCCTTCCTTGGAAGAACCTGAAGGTGCCTTTCTTGGTAGGACCTGAAGGTGCCTTCCTTGGAAGAACCTGAAGGTGCCTTTCTTGGTAGGACCTGAAGGTGCCTTCCTTGGAAGAACCTGAAGGTGCCTTCCTTGGAAGAACCTGAAGGTGCCTTTCTTGGTAGGACCTGAAGGTGCCTTCCTTGGAAGAACCTGAAGGTGCCTTTCTTGGTAGGACCTGAAAGTGCCTTCCTTGGTAGGACCTCCTGAAGGTGCCTTCCTTGGTAGGACCTGAAGGTGCATCCCTGGTAGGACCTGAAGATGCCTCCTTGGTGGTACCTGAAGGTAGAGCTAGGAGTACGTCTACCATCAGGTCAATGGCCTTCCTAAGTCCATGGGGAGTTGGACAAGAAGCTCAGAACGGAGAAGAATGCTCAGGTTTGTCTTAGATGCAAATTGATGCACGTTACAAGTTGTAGTGAGAAAAGTTCAGTCGGTTGTAACTCAAGAGATGAACACTGCCCTCTTTAGTGAATGGACGGCTGTCGAAGAAGAGAAATCTTGACTATCACGATTCGACAGTTAAACAGTGGCCGACATCATCAGCATCTTCTCTGTCTTGGGCAGTTAGAGAGTACCAGTATTAACTGGTTTCCCTGCAGTGAGCACCCACCGTTAACACATCAGGAGTCCTTCGCTCAAGGAAGCAGCCTCATGGTGTCACGTTGTTTTGTTGTTGTTAAAACAAAACACAAAACAAATTTTTTAATAGTTATGATATATTATATATATATAAATATATAAAGAAGTGCCTCATCAGCAGTTGAATGTTGTTGACAGTCCTGTGAACTCAGTGGTGCTTATTATGTGCTGGGAGGAGTCGAAGCAATGGGTGTATGGTTCGGAGAAACATTCATGTAGCAATGCGAGTTGCCAAATAGACAAGTTCATACCCCATGTGTGCCTAATGAAATGCTGCCTTCTTCATTTTGGTCCTGGTGCCTTATTGAAGATTCTTTACTTGAAACGAAATGCAAGGAGTGTTTATATGCGAATGGGCCAATTTTGATATAGTTGGCTAGAATGGCAAACAGGCTAAGCTTTGTAAATGTAGACAAATCTTGCTTAGCAGAAACAGGTCAACAACCAGTACTATACTATGTGTTGTAACATATTTGACTGGTTTCCAGCTAAGTGTTTAGCGGAAGAAATTGGGAAGGAATATATCTGCAAAACAATATCGTGGCCCAAATTCATAAAGCTGTTTAGCTGAAAGTACTATACTAGAAAATTTCTTGGCTGAGCGAAAAATGAGCAGGGCACCTGTCCCAACAACATAAATTTTATGGAATGTTGGCTGGTAACAGTGTTTCTGCTAAGGCTCAGCAAGCTTTTGTGCTTGCATCAAATTGGGCCTTATGAAATTAATCATATCATAATATTACTTAGAGAGAAACAGCCTTTCAGGAAAGACTTTGCTAGGGTCGAAACATCAGGCCATTAACTTTGTTTTGCATAGAGAGAAACGAACGGAAGGTGGAGACTGGTTGACACTCTGCATCGTTCATATGAATGCTTTTATCCAACGATCACCCAGCGCCATCCTCGGCACAGATACTGTACAGAATTTTAATAAGAAAAATACTTTATGGATAGATTTCTATGTGTAATAAGTGGAGGATACGATGTGCATCCCACTTAACATTGTGCCTTCATACTGTTGTGTATGAGAACATTATCTTATAGTCAGTCACGACTCCAAAATCCCATCATGCCAAATCCTCATAGAAACAGGATTTTCGGAACACTGCACCGAAGCTTGTCCTTGAAGAAAAAAACTCTTTAAAATTGTCTCGTATAAATTTGATCACATTAAGCTGAAAGCAACGCCTAGATGTCAATATTTTTGGAAACGCCAAATGACAGATATTTTTTGAGATATATTTTGAAGCATTTTGATAATAAAGTCAGAAGGCTGGTTCAAAAATTGATGACTGGGTGCTTTGTTGGATCCATAACGAATAATTAATAATAATACACACAAAATGGGATGTAAACAAATTTTTTAAATATTCACAATTTTCTTAACAAATGACAAATGAACTTTGATGTCAGCGAGATCTGATGCTCAATAGTTCATTACATTTGTCATAACATATTCTAAAATGGGCACAGGGGGTAGATTTATGACAACTGTTTTTCACCTCATTTGAATGGTTGCTGTGAAAGACGATTTGATTTTACCAGTGCAAAGTTTTGTGAAAATCTTCTCAACATATCTTTTGTTTGATTTGATAAACAAACAAAAAGCCTTGTTTCTATGATTTTTAGCATGTTTTGAAAACACAGTGTATGAGAAACCTCTAATAACTGCCTCAATAATGGAAGCAGTTTTATTTATTGAACAACAAAATTCATTCAATATTTTAACGCTTGCACAGGGCTCGAATTCTGGGGTAAAAACTGCAAGACTGCAGGGTGTGTAGCTCAAAATATTTACTACACCAGAATCTGTTTTTCAAGACCAGAATCAAAAGACGAAAACGAGTTGAACAATCACGATCTAGATCCATGTAAATCTCATTTGTTGTATTTGTACTTTGATACTCAAGAGAATTGAAAGATATCATTTTTTTGCACAGATATAACACAACAAGGTTGCCTATGATTATTGAATTAAAAAACACAAGAACCTTGTCCGGTCGTGAGTTACTGACCCAATGCTTAAATTACCGACCTGGGGGCTTGCAGTTCGGTGATAGTTTCGAGCCCTGTTGCATCAAAAGTTAACCTCCATTTTGGAAGCATCCACTGTCGTATATTGGACAACATGGTATATATAGAGCCAGGTTTATTAAAGGTCGCCAAAAGTACGATCTGTTCATTCATTCAAAGAAATTCAACAATGCCTTGTATATCTTTTTGTATTCATAAAAAAAAAACTGGTCAAAGTAGAGATATGGTGTAGATTATAGCAGACCAATTTTTTTATAGTATCTGTATTTTTAAGCATACCTAGCTTTGGCTGCCTTGTGCTGGCGAGTTGGCGATCACGCAAGCCAGTTTTAAACAGTTTCACATACCAGTTTTGTTTTGTTTGTTTTTTTCATACATGAAAAAAAAGGAAGAAGTTTTGTACAAATTGTTTTTATGAGAATATGCATGATTTTGTGTGTCTGTAAAACTTTCATTAATCATCGTAAAACCATTGTTTTTTAAGCCATTAATGTATAAAGCTGCATTCGTTTCTCATTTATATGTGGTACTTATTGTAACCCATTTTTGTTGTTTAACTGGCATCAACCCAATTCACTACTTGATGTTGTTGAGCCATTGTATATCAGACATACTGTTGTACGCCATCTCACCTGTAATCAAAAAGTATATTTTTGCTTTTATATGTACCTCTTGTTGTTAAAACCCTCAAGCCATGCCACTTGGGGCACTCTATAAAGTGGTAGAAGTTGTAAACTACACGAGTGACTAAATCACTATGAAGAATTGGCCATTACACCACCTAGCGCGCTGTTTTGATACCTCTTTTCACAACTCTGATTGGCTGACCAAAGTGACTGCTCTGGGTGCACGCTTTTTCAAAACAAAGTGCTGTTAGGATGCTTAGAAATGCAAATATTTTGTACCTAATCCACTATAAATGAATCATGTTTTTTACTTGGTCACCCTTAAGACCAGTTGCTCTTAAACTTGATATCTCTTTTGATCTTGTACTCTGAGTTTATCTCTAACAACTCTATGAAATCGAGCTCTGCTCACAAGAACTTATGGCAAGCTGGCGTGCCTTTTGCTTTGCCTATGGTAAGCAGCAGGTGAAATAGAAACTCTATAAGCAGAGAACTTTTGCTTACAGGCTTTATGAAATTGGCCCCTGCTATCCACCAATTATCATTGCACATGAACAGAAAAGCTGTTTTAAACATACAGAACATGGTAATAATGTTACCATGGTGAGATTTTTGTATTGTAAACACATGACAATCACGCCTAATTATTGCCACACTAGGTTGCACGAAGTGTATCTGTCACACTTGTTCATGTTGTGCAAGTGTCTGTTTTTATTTTGGTGTTCAAATGCCACGTTCCTGCTTGTTTTGCCCCACCCTGTAGTCCTGTTTAAGTATTCATCCTTATTTATGTTGACTTTCTTTCCTTATTGATGGAAATCTCAACAATGAAGAGGCTGCTCTTATCACAGCTTAGCTACACTTGGCGTTTTTATTTCTAATTGCAAAGTTGTGCCGTGAAAATCCCCTCAAACCAATGGATGAAATGCTCTTTGTGAACTGCTAGCCAACACTATTTCTCTTTCAATCTTCCTTTATATGTTAACTTACATTGTTTCTGTTTTTATTCTTTTTACAGTTTTACTATTTTTGAATCAGTTGGAAGTTTTATTGTTTTTGGAACGCACCCTTTTTGATTTTTTTTACGAGAAGAACAAAATTTAAAGATTTTATTTCAATTTCATGAAGAAATGAAATTGTAAATTACTTTTTTTTACAGTTATGGATTTGTGCTTTATTAAACCTTGAAACTATACTTTTAAATGAAAAAGATATTGCTATCTAAATATAAACACTTGTATCACTTTTTATGCCTTGTTCATACTTTCAACTTTGCTGTTTAAAAATGAGAGTATACGAACACAGAGAAACCCTCTACCTTCCTCACCTACTCCTTTCACTGCCCAATCATAGTTCTACTGCCATTTAACGTTTTTTAAATGATATGTCAGTGGCCCAATCATAGTCCCAACTGCCACTTAAACAGTTCAATGTATGTCAGTGGGATTGTTAACTGTGCACGTCTTCACACGTGATGATATAAATTTCAGAGAATCTTGGTGCTTGTTTGCAAGTTCATAACATCACATCACTGCAATGCATGCATGCTATGGGCAGAGCCTTATAGTGACACACTCGCTGAAGATAAGAGACCATTAATGTACAAATAATATTCTTCTGTCTATGTTTCCAAGAGTTGGATTGTCCAATATTGTAAGCTTCTACATGTTCTATTCTATAATCTTTATTTTTCTGTCTATTTACGTTGTATTTAGGGTCAGCCTTGTGGTAACTTCCAAAGAAAGCTACCGGTTTGTGTATTTGCCTTGGCAATTTCTATTTATTGAACTAAACTGCCTCGTTCTGATTAAGAATTCCGTCCCCAAACAAAGCCATGTCAAACATTGAAACCTGTGGCTTGATCTCTACAACTGTTTCATGTTCAAAGTAGCTGGTGCATTCAACAGCCACAGAGCTACAGTAGCTCAATTTGGATATGGCACACATTTCAATTGGTCAACAACAAAATATATATTGGCAAAAAGAGTAAATAACCATTCATTGAAAATGTCAATGTTGTTGTTTATGTTTGTATTCAAAAAGTGAATAGTCGCTGTCGTGTTTATCTGCAAGAACCCCTTTGTATCATTTTATTTCATGCTCTATTGTTCTTGGTAGAAGTATCTTTAATTGTAAAACATAACCTCAGCCCATGATATGTCATATAGGGAAATTGTTTACATCATTTTACTTTAAAGATGCATAAATATTTTTCTTTAATTGGACTCTGTATTCAAATGCTGGACTCTCCCAGGTTCAGTATCCCCTGCTTTCCAGTTTTCTGTTTAAAGAGCAAACGTTCTAGTACCTCAAAATTCAACCTCGCTACCATGGGCAGCGCGCCGTATCACCCACTAGCTCTGCGTATGTCTCTAGTCCCTGGGAGGGAAACTCCAATCCGTGTCTTTGTTTGGCTATAATATACGCGCAAAATATGAAATGCCTTGCGTCTTCAAGAAGCTCTATATGCCGAAATGCGTGCGTATAAAGATGTACGTATCCACGTTTCTTGTTGCGCAACGTGAACGCAAAAGCAAGTTTATGACTTTTATTACACACAGCGCATCCAGCGTGTGAGCGACTAACGCCCAACACAGAACGGATCAACCACAGGACTATTGTAATATCCCATATATTTGGATATTTTGGAGTTACACTTCCAGGGGTTATGATCGAGCAAGGCATGCTGGGAAAAAATGGCACGGCGAGATCACCCCTGGGAACGAGGTTGCTCAAAATTATTCAAATTCTTGATGTCCAAAGTTGTGAATCACATGGTTGAGGCTGAATAAATTGGGCCCAATTCAATAGAGCTGCTTAAAGCACAGAAATTAAGCTAAGCACAACAAAATTAGGCTTACCAAAACAAGATTAATATGCAAAATACCATGTCACATGTACATCTTGTGTCTTGTATCCTGCTTATATCTGCTGAGCAGGAAAGCTTTTTTTTCTCCCAAATTTAAACTGGAAAGTTTACTGAAAGTTTACTGAACAAAATACTGCAGTACAAAACACCCTGTCACCAGCGGAGTATTCTAAGTTATTGTTATTTAATATCAGTCTGGAGTAAACTAATCAACTACATAATTTGATTTTATAGATTTATGTAAACAAAAACAAACAACAAGAAATACAGCAAGGCCTGAATTGATGGTTGATAGTTTAGGTGTAGCCGGTATGGACAAGCTTTCTCGTAGGATTTTCAATGAACAATTTTCGTGTATTGAATTTGAACTTTGTTTAGCTCCAAATTAGAAACAAGCTTTGTCATTGTGACACAACTAGAGTTCATTCATTATGAAGCTTGTTCAAGAGAAGGTTAAAGGTTAGGACTTTATGCACTGAATTATTCATGAGGACACACAAGATGGGATCTGGTTTGTGAGAAGCAAACCAGGGTTTCACAAAGGGCTAAGATTGGTCTTTAAAGGTCTATATCAATCTTAATTGTGAGCAAAAAGCTAAGGCTCTATAGAAATCACTTACTCATCTTAAGATAAGGCTTTGTGAAATTGATGACAGATAATAGAGTATTCCCTCAAAAACCACTGCTTTATTTGAACCTATAAAATAATTACTGTTATCAATTCGTTCAAGAGATTGGCTGATACTGGCAAAGGATACTTTATGTTGATCATTCTTATAATAACAAGATGGAAAAATGCTTAATTCTTTTTTAAAAACTTCAGTAATTTTATTTTAAATTATTTGAGTTTTTTTACAATGAGGTGATGCTGATAAATTAATGAAAATAAGAGAGAGAAATCAAGAGTTTTGAAGGAGTTTTATTTAAATTATTTTTTAGTGATTTCAGTGGATAGTTTAATTTTGTTCGATAACGTAAAAAAAGAAAGTCATGGGGAAAAATGCACTGAAAATGCTTAATATGGTTTCTATGATAAATTCTACTTGGCATGAAAGGTTACCAGCTAAAATGCCATATGATGTCAGGTATTTTGTTTTCTGGTTCCCTGCTAATTTTGCTTGCCAAATAAATTTAAGCACTCGTCTTAACTAAGCATGAAATTTGGGCCCTTTTGATGAGTGCCTTATTCTTTGTAGTATCAAGAAGGTTATATTTCTTGGATGATGTTTGTCTTGGTGCAAAAAGACGTTTCTCGTTTTCCTTTCTAGCACAGCGTGAAAGGAAAATGAGAAACATCTTGAACTGAGACTAGGATAATGTATGCATCTTGGTATGATGTGCATTGTACTCTGGATGGGCCTTTGCGAAATCAAGGTTCTGGCTTAGAGTGTGGCTTGGGCTCCTGTACAGATTTCTGAAATGTTTGTGGTTTTCAAGTGCCTCACATTGTTGGACGAAGCTCGAGCCAAGTTAGTGGTTTCTAAAATGCCTCGTATCAACTTGCACCAAATTGTATCTGCTTGCTATGTCGAAAAATACTGTGTGAATTTGCAAAGTGAAAAGCAGGGAACTAGTTTACTACAAGGCATGTCTGCCTAAGTGATAAAAATGTCAAACAAACCATTTCAAAGTTGTTCAAGGGGCATGGAAGACTGCTAAGAAAAGAAGCAACAAAACAACTATCATGTAAAACAAAATAATGATTCTGAGATATTATTTAAATTTTGTTCTATATTTCTACTCTGACAAGTAAAAGCTGCTTGCTTGATAATTATAGGCATGAACTTTAACAATGGTAACAGCTTTCACTTAAGTATCGTAAACAGAATCAAAATTGCATCTTCTTTTGTTAGCAGAACAAAAGGGCTCGCAGAACTGTTTTTTAAGAGCATTGAACCCTTAGAATTGTAGAAAACCATTTCAATGAACCCTTTTACCTTTCATGTAGAATTTCCATACAAGATTCTACCTCAAGATATATTATGAGGCGAGCAGTTACTGCAATTTGGGCGAGATTTAGAAAAGCTAATGGCACTACCCTTTTATCTGTGGTTTATGAATTTGCATTTTTACTACAATTTCTTTTGTGGTTTGCTATTTTTGTTTTAAAGAAGGTGGCTTCGGTGATTGCATGGCCCAAAACAGCAGTTTCAGGAAATTGTGTCCATTATATTCAAACTTTCTGCCTGCAGAAAAGCAACTATAGGCCCATATCTTGTGTCTTTACTTGATCGATTGAACAACGCTTCTATTTAAAGCCTTAACTCACGTATTTGAACATCATGCAACACTCGCATTTATTGGGATAAAATAATTTTTCTAATATGCCAATGTAGAGGATGAAGTATAATATATGTGAATATGTACTACTTAAAAAGAACTGCAAAGGATTATTAAACAAAACTACAATTTGTACCGAAGAATAAATAAATTTTTACAATTATGCCTTGAAAAAAAAAAGTATCGCCAATGCTTATTGCACTTGTAGCTTTTATTTTATGATGTTTATGTCGAGCACTGTGGACAAAATAACTAATACAAAATAAACATTTCAAGCACACATGCAGAACAAAAATATCTACTTAACAAAAGCATCTACAAAACGAAAAATAAATTCCTTAAAACCCTTTAAAAATTCTTGGAGCACAAATTGATTTGTGAAACATGGTTCAGATGCATCATATGAAAGCTAAACCTTTCCACAAAACGTGGGACACGATTGAGATTTCATGATTTCATCTTAAGAATCATTATTAACACAAGTTCAAAGTCACACATGTTCAAACTTACTAAAGTGTTTTTGATCATCTGAAATGAGCATCATTTGAACTATTCCAACCAATGATGGAGCAGGAGCAGAGACTCCTTACAAAATTTTAGTTTTAAACTTACTTCAAATACCTGAAATTATCTTTTTAGTTTGAATTTTTCCTGAAAATCAAGGTTCACCCTAAAACTGCTCCCATCAAGAATCTTGTAGCAACTATGCTATCACATACAGGGCTAAAATTGTCCACGCAGGATTCGGATTGATTTTTCACCCAACTTTTTAGCCCTGACACAATCGAGTTAGAAATTTGGATTCTAATGAACCACTGGCACACGGTAGAAAACAATTCTGATAAATATAGTCAAAAGAAAGACAAGTTTTCTTTTCAAGATGTAGCGAACAAATTACTTTATGATACCTATCCTCAGCTTGAACATGAATGCATAGGATCAAGATAAAACAAAACACCAGTTGATCGTCCGTTTTCTTTCAAAAGAGAAGGATGGGGGCCTAATGTTTATTGAGTGTTTTCCACGATAGCGGCCAAGCATTCAAAATGAAAATGGCCACAAAGTTCAGTTCAAAATGATCGCCAGCTTTTTATTTAAAGCAATAAAAAAGATGTGAACTCGAGATAGGGATGTAGGCTGTTTTGATTGACTGGTATATTGTTTGCCCTAATCTCATGAAGCATATTTTACATGAATTTTTTATGAAACAAACAATGATTGTGATTAAACCCTTTCATGCACCATTAACTTTCGTGAAAAATTGATGTGTCCACATGGACACATGTATTGTTTTTTACAAATGGCAACACCGCCCCCCCCCCCTAAAAAAAGGGACAAAATTTAAATAAAATAAAAAAAAGGTCACAATAACGCCTTCAAGAGTTCTCTCTCCTATTCTGAAAACTGTGAGGCCATTTTGAAATTTGGTTTTGGCGCATGAAAGAGTTAAAAGCCTCTACAATGACTGCATGATTTTGTAGGTAATATGTTATTGCACATGATCACTCACTCCACCAGACTGCTGTTTACTGACCATCTTGAATTTGTCAAACATCCTGAGAAGATGAGCTTGTCACCTGTCGAGGCTTTATTCGTGATAATGGGAAGGTGGATTTCACTGCAATGAAAGACAAAAATAAGGTAAAAGCTGAAAATCTTAAAATAAATTCATTGCTGGCTCAGTGCTATAAGGTTAGCACTATCGCTATCTTCCAATAGTACGAATCACGGTGGATACCTACTAAATTATCTCACATCATCAAATCATTAGGCAAAGACTTGCATTCGTGGCTGCCTCATCCTCAAATTGTAATGGAGGCGCACTCCTGGATTCATCGCCATTACCTGTTCTCTTTCATTGGCTACTCTTCTCAGCTCACTTCTACCACTCCACTTTGTCTATCCACTTTCTCATGCAACTACAACCGATCCTGGCACTATTACTGAGAAACTTTGTTGTCTTTGTCAAGTCGGGGTTTAATTGAGGCAATAACAGTTCAAAACTTGTTAACAATACTGTCGTGAAGTCAATAAGTAAGAATCATCTAAGATCTTTCTTACCAACTGGTAGAGTCAGCTTGGATGTCAGGGCGACTATAGGCTCCATTAACACCTTCCGATTAGCTACCGTCACCTCATAAAGTGGGACTGATGAAAAAAAGAACAAATGACAGAACTCACTTTGATGGGCTGACCTTTATGTACACATGATGTACATGTAGGCTCTGAAAAGACACCTCAGGCTATTAAATCACAACTGGTCATATTTTCTTCTGTGGGCAAACACATCAGAAAACAGACTTAAGTAGGAAGAATATCTTTAATTTTTGAGGAGCACAACTTGCATTGAGAAAAACTTTGGACAAGTACACATATCAGTCAAAATGTAGTCTTGTGTACTTATCAAATTTTGGCTGAAAATGTGAACAAGGCCTTGTGCACATTAATTTGTCAAATTTTGCCTGAAAATGTATACAAGGCTTTAGCCTTGTGTACTTAGATGCCTTGTACACATTTTCAGGCAAACTTGGACAAGTACACAAGCTAGAGTCAACTTTACCCTTTTTTAAACCTAACCCTTACCCTAACACAGGGCCATTAACTCCCAAAATGGGAACCTAGATTAATGTGACGATGACTTCAGGAGCGTCAAGCGTCAAGTACCTTTTTCTTTCTGTGCCCAGGCACACACCATGTCATACTCCACTTGTCTCTCCTTGTACAGATCCACCTTGTTGCCCACAACAATCAGTGAAACCTTTACAAAAACACAAAAAAGAAGTTATGGTTTATATAATGATAATAATAATAATAATAATAATAATAATAGTGGCTTCCTGTATAGCGCTCATATCCGTCCCTCAGTGATGCTCAAGGCACTACAACATTTCCTATTTTCCTTCAAGGTATGTTGGGCTACGTTTGAATTATGAAACCTACTCCTTTTATGTAACACTTTGGTGAGCTTATAAGCACTGCCCATGGTAGCGAGACTGGCATTGCTACAACTCAGAAAGAATCATGTACCTCTCGCTTATCCTTCTCCTTGGAGATCTTGTCCACTTCTTTCTTGAGAAGCTGAACCTGGCGAAACGACTCTGGACTCGTAATGCTGTACATTAAAATAAAACCCTGCAAACAAACAGCACACAGACACTAATTAAACCACAAATTGAATTTATCTGGTAACGTGGTTACAATAAAACAACTCAATAAAAGAAGAACCGTAATCTACGTTGATAAACCGCACAAAGACTTTGGCCCTAAAAAACATCTGTTGCATATATACGCCGGGAAAAAAGAAAGGCACATAAAAACTGCAAATCTAAGAAGTGTTTCTGCATTAAATTTTCTCAGGTTGTTTATTCCAATTACGGATTATTCTTCCCGTGTAGACATAACCCCTCCAGATTTTTTTTTTAGATATCTCAAAAACGCTACCACCATTTGAAATGAAATGTTTACAAGTTAGTTTTATTGTATAAATCTACATTTATATAGGACACGATTGAAACATTAAATGGTAAGGTTCCATAAGGAAAAGTTTCCGTATGGCGCCACCACTTTTTCATTCAATATGAAATAATATAGTGTCTAATTAACCTCAATGAGATATCCCTTTTTGTATCCTTCCATAAAACCATTGTATGACTTGCAAGGTAAAAATCTCTAATTAAGACAACTTACATCTGCAATGGCGAAGTAATGCTTTGGAAGTTCCGGGTTGGTCTTTGGATGCTGTAAATAAAAAAATAATAACAATACTTTAAACTTTGCCCTGATGTTGTTGTTTTTTAATTTAAAGGTAGGGTCATACTTATAAATATAAAAAAGAAATTAGAAATTTTTGGTAATGGTAGTAGGCATCCTGCAAAATTATTCTAACAAGTGCGTCAAAAAATAAGAATCTCCAAAGATCACCTTGTAAATGTTAACGACCCAAAAGATGAGCGATCGCATGAAATTCAAAATAAAAAAAAACAGCATTTAAAGACTCTCTTCTTTGTGTAAACTAATTGATGATGTGTTGACCATTGACGTTAACTGTTTGTACTGATGGTAAATGGTAGGCCCCTTTATAATTATATAAACACAGATCCACAAGATTGCCGTTAACATAGTCATAGTGTGGAAAAATAGAGGAGTTTTAATGGTGGGAAAAGTTTCCGTGTTCTATATATGGCGCCACCACTTTTTCATCCGATACGAAATAATATAGTATTTAATTCAACTCAATGAGATATCCCTTTTTGTAAAAATGAGTGAAAAAGTGGTGGCACCATACGGAAAGTTATCCTTAAGGTGTTTGATTTTGAAGATGATGGTGTTTATGAGAGGAGTTTGAAACGGAAGTATCATTTACCAGTCCTTTTGTATCGTAAAATCGTATTCTTTCCTTCACTCCTCGATTAGATTCGACTGTTGCAACGTAGATGTCTTCAATGGTTTGAAAGCAGTTTGACTGTGGAAAGACAATGTCAAAGTGATCAAATTGGTTAAATCAAGGCTGTGAAAATTGTGCAAAGTATGGCCAAAGTAACTGATCATTCATAAATCATCATTGTGTCCGGAAATTAGGCAAAAAATTATCTACTCCTCATTATTATTTACTTACGTTCCCGATGACATGATTCCCGAATATTGCCTGCTCAAGCATTGCTGTCTTACCGACGCAGGCACTCCCACAGACAACAACCTTGCAGGTCTTTCCCATCTTCCTGTAGCCGTTGAATCAAATATCAACGAGTAAAAAAAGTTACACCATCACATAGACTAGATAGAGAAACTGACAACCATGTTGTATATTTTAGCAAACAACACCGGAACAAAATAAGTCTGCCAAGAGAGGGCGCACTTCATAACAACAAACATTTTCCCAAACTTGAAAGCATTTTTTGTAAATAAATTGTAAGGGGTAAAAGAAGGTGTTTTTTAACGTCCATTATCGTTGCATTATTTTACTTCTCAGCAGGCTGCTTTGTAAGGTTTATAAATGAATATAACTGAATTTCTCACTGTCCCCCTTCACAAAAGATTTTGTAAAACAGCTTGCCATTCAGGTCAGACGACCCTGCCCCCCCCCCCCCAAACGGACCGAAATGGGCTTGCACGTTCCATTCTTCAAAGGGGTGTCCATATAGGGTTGAAACATCTCGAAGCTCATTCTTCCGTAGTATTGCTAAAAAACAGTTCAAAACAATTTCAAATGTCCAATATAAACTATACAATCATATTATAAAATAAAATATAGTTTGTTATTGTTTTTATATCGTCCCTAAATTAATCAAGAAAATAATGTTCCCCCATAACGTCTTTGCTTTGGTATCACCGTTACCACGCGCGTCCTCTTTCCCTCTAGCAAGACAAAATGGCTGAAGGTACAACAATTTTCTCTCATGTTCTTCCAGAATTTACATGCAGTTCAGTGAACAAAAAGACTACAAAAAATTAAGAGGTGAGTAGAATATGACTTATAGCATTCGAAAGGAGATTTTTTGTGTTCAATACGAGTTTCTGAAACAGTAGAAATTAAGCAAACACTGAGACCTCTCAGTTTGACACGGCGGTATTTTCGAAACGCACGTGGCTGGCTGAATACCCGCCCTCTGCCTTCGGAAAAGAGCCAATCACAGCGGCAGGGGAAAACAATATTGGAATGTCGTTTGGGGAAAAAAATTCACAGCCGGTTCAAGTAGAACCAGTCTTCCCGCAGGTCACTAATTTCCTTTGTGATTTATCTGGACTGTTGGGGACTGTTGCTGACATTCATAACGGGAAAATTCGCCGTGTTTTTGTGACTTGTTTTCTTCCTTTTTGAAGCCATTTTTACGTACAAATTTTTCTTTTTTAAGTTTGAGTTGCAACAATTTTTTTTCAAACAAAACGACAGATGTGCTCTTAATTTCAACGTACTTCTACATTATTTCTGGCAATACTTTTCAGATTTAAGGCCAAAAAAGACTGAATTTCAGAAGCCCTTTGGACTAATTATATTTTCAAACCGAGGTCACGCATGAAAAATCACGCCAACTCTTGCAGATAAATCACAAAGGAAACTTATTATATCGAGTGACCTGCGGGTAGACTGGGACAGTGTCGGATACACATAAATTGGCCTTGCTGGACTTGCCCCTTTGTGATTTTTTCAATTTAAAGGCAGTGGACACTATTGGTAATTACTCAAAATATTTATTAGCATAAAACCTTACTTGGTAACGAGTATTGTGGAGAGGTTGATAGTATAAAACATTGTGATAACCCTCTGAAGTAATGCAGTTTTTGAGAAAGAACTAATTTTCCACGAGTTTGATTTCGAGACCTCAGAATAAGATGAGGTCTCGAAATCAACTTGCATCTGAAAGCACACAACTTCGTGTGACAAGGTTTTTTTTCTTCTTTCATTATTATCTCGCAACTTCGACGACCAATTGAGCTCAAATTTTCACAGGTTTGTTATTTTATGTATATGGCGAGAAGACTGGTCTTTGACAGTTACCAATAGTGTCCAGGGTCTCTAAGGCCCAAACTTGATAAAACTGCTGGACTTGGTCCTTGGAATTTTTTTAAATGAGGCCCAAATTGGCTGAAACTAGAGGATTTACTACCCCTTGTGATTTGTTCAATTTTAGGCCCAAATTGGTTGAAACTGCTGGACTTACCCCTTTTGATTTTTTCAAACTTAGGCCCAAATTTGATGAAACTGCTGGACTTGCCCCTTGTGATTTTTTCAATTTAAGGGCCAAATTTGATAAAACTGCTGGACTTACCCCTTGCAATTTGTTCAATATTAGGCTCAAATTCCATAAAGCTGCTGGACTTACCCCTTGTGATTTTTTTTTTATTTTAGGCCCAACTTTGATAAAACTGCTGGACCTTTTCGATTTCAGGGCAAAACTTGATTAAACTTCTGGACTTAACCCTTGTGATTTTTATGATTTTAGGCACAAATTCAATAAAACTGCTGGACTTACCCCTTGTGATTTTTCGATTTTATGCCCAAATTAAAAAAAACTGTTGTTCAATAAAACTGTTGTTATTTGTTTTCTTCAATTTTAGGCCCAATTTCTTTAAAACTGCTGGACTTTAACTTATACCCCTTCTGAATTTTTTTTCGATTTTAGCCCCAAACTTGATAAAACTGCTAGACTTACCCCTTGTGATTTTTTCAATTTTAGGTATAAATCAGATATAAAAACGTCTGAACTTACTACCCCTTGTGATTTTCTTTTGACTGTAGGCCCAATTTCGATAAAAATGCTGGACTCCCCCCTTCCCCTGTGATTTTTTTAATTTTAGCCCCAAATTCCATAAGACTGCTGGACTTGCCCCATTGTACCCCTTGTGATTTTTTCAGCATTTTTGATAAAGCTGCCGGACTTGGCCCTTGTGATTTTTCAAATTTAGGCCCAAATTCAATAAAAGTGCTGGACTTACCCCTTGTGATTTTTTCGAAGTTAGGCCCAAATTTGATAAAACTGCTTGACTTACCCATTGTGTTTTTTTCTATTTTAGGCCCAAACAATAAAACTGCTGGACCTACCCCTTGTGATTTTTTTTTTTTCAATTTTAGGCCCAAATTCAATAAAACGGCCGGAATTACCCCTTGTTTTGTTTTTCGATTTTAGCCCCAAATTTGATAAAACTGCTGACTTTCAATTTTAGGTCTTAATTTGATAAAACTGCTTGACATACCCCTTATAAATATTGGTAATTATAGATGCAAACTTATTTTGTCCTTTAAAATGTTTTTCGTTGTAGTGTTTGTCCGCCACCATCATGAAGATGTCAAGAGATCACCGGTAACAAGGTCATAGGCCCTACTGATCTGAATATGATGTAGGCCTACAACTAAAAAGGTAATAACGTAATTTATAACAATTGTTTTTGTTGGCCTTTGTTTTAAAAGAGAGGTTTGATTTATAAACAATACACTTGTTGCTGTCTTGTGAGAAAATTAAGGCACTGACCAAGAATCGCAGAACCACGACCAATAGCCACAGCCAATAAATAATCTGCCAGGTGATATAGGAATGCTTTCATTTCTATTTAGCCAAATACAATGATAAACTACAGACAACAAAAGTTCTGGAACTAGGGATAAGGCAAAAAGGGGTGATTTTTTTCTGCTACTTTTCTGTCCCACTTTGCTGGTTTAAACAAAGTGTACCACCATAGTTGCAAGATACACAAATGAATATCTTTGTGGTTATTCACATCACCATTCTCTACCCAGGAGTAACAGGGTACCTGTGAGGGCAGACTTGGTTCTTGTGATTGATTAGCTTAGTACAGCAGGCATGCAACTCTTTCGCGTTTCCGCGGAATTCTGCGTTTTTGTTTTGGGTTTTTTCCGTGAAAAAAAAGTGAAAAAAAGTTTGTTTTTGTTAGCCTAATATATGCCTGGCAACAACAGTGTACAATTACAATCATGTAAACTAAGCCTAGTACATGCTAACAATGCACCTAAGACTGAGCATAATAAACCTCAACATTTTCTAGGTACCATTGTGGGTATCATGTCCCGTGGCGTTTCGGCTGCCTCGCTCCGCACTGGCGTTGTGCCTTCGTAAATTTTCCTCTTTTTTTTCAATTGGCAGGTGCATGCCTGGTACAGGCTACATATTTGGCAGAATAGGCTGTATACTCCCCAGGGAGATGAGATGGTTTAAGGAATAATTTAAGGCTCAGTGACCAGGGGTAATAATGTGGAAGCTACGTCACAGACCTGAGCACTATAAGAAGCCACCATTGTTATTATTGGTTTTAATATATCGAGAGGTGGTCTTAAATACCTCTGCAAGAGATTTTGTACATGACAAAATAGTGGGTCACAATTACGTAATTCTATCTGTTAACTTGACCTTTCAGGGCCAGTAGTTCCTGAAAACAAGTACCAATACAGTCTCCCCTACTGACACCTTACAGGCTGCAGGGTATAAAGGAGAGCAAGCACGTATGAAAACATCAGTATCATCGAGACATCCTAGCAGCTCATGTGGATCATGAATAAACAAAAGTAAGATATCGTTTTTAGATCAGTAAAGCCCAGTTAATACTTCCTGCGAATGCCAAGCGAATGTTGACGACACAAATTTTTAACCAATAAGTCCCAGCAGTTCAACTCTGCTCAACTTACTTGCGAATATCGTTGCGAAAGGAGGGTTGTGACGTCAAATTTGCATTCGCAGGAAGTATGAATCGGCCTTTAAATGTGTTGATATTTGATGCTTTACATGTGGTGGGTTGTTTTGGCAGCTCACTATACAGTTGGCATCTTGTAAATAAGTACACATTTGCAAGCAAGCAAGCATAAACGCGTTTTTTTGCGCGCTAACTTGGTGGTGCCTGCGGATCGAAATGGTGGTGCGTGCGGATCGAAATAAATGGTGGTGCTTGCGGATCGAAATAAATGGTGGTGCCTGCGGATCGCAAGATTAAAGGGACCTGGACACTTGCACGTGGCTTGTGGGGTCCTACTTCCGGCTCGGGCCACTGGGTGGTTGATCTTAAAGGTGCATTTGGGCTCCTCATCTGAGGATGGTGCCGGTGTTATCACAAATGGTCGACCAACGGAAGTAGTTCGCTAGTCTTTTCGGCTAGCGGACCGCGATAGTACAGTAGGGGACTGTCCTGGATAACTCTGGGATGGCGGACCTGACCCGCCCGGGAGGGCGGTGCAAAGGCCCTGACGACTCTGGAAACCGTGTGGGGCAGGTATCCTGGGACCTTCACGTGGTAGCCCTGTTTTAGACGAACCTTACCAGGATGAATAGGCCAAATTTGAAACTGAAATATATTGTTTGGATGGGTGTACTTAACTACAAGATTGCGCTGCATTCATACTCTGTTCAATCAGATTATTAAAACAAGACTAATCCAAGAATATTTGCTTTATTTTACATATGAACCAACTGCGAGGTGGTATTAACAACTGCATCTCCCAAGGAACCATGTTCTCCATGAAGGCGCACCTAAGTCAACAGTCTCAGTTCGTAAGCAAGGCCTGAATGAAAGAACCCAGGGAGACTCAAACTGCCCTGAATGGAGCGCTAACACCTGTTGCAGCCTTGAAACTATCAACATGTGAACATGAACACAACTGATGTTTTTACCCAGTTTGTTGTCAAATTTTGCTTTACAACAAGGTTACGGTATATAAAATATATAAAATAATTTTCAAGAAAATGTTCAATTTTTTGTAGAAAATGTTCACAAGGTCTTGTGAACTTATCAAATTTTTCAAGAAAATGTTCACAAGGCTATAAAGCCTTGTGAACTTATTATATTTGCCAAGAAAATGTTGAACTTATCATATTTTTCAAGAAAATGTTCCCTTGTGAACTTATCATATAGCCTTGTGAACTTATCATATTTTTCAAGAAAATGTTCACAAGGCTATAGCCTTGTGAACTTATCAAATTTGTCAAGAAAATGTTGAACTTATCATATTTGCCAAGAAAATGTTCACAAGGCTATAGCCTTGTGAACTTATCAAATTTGTCAAGAAAATGTTCACAAGGCTATAGCCTTGTGAACTTATCAAATTTGTCAAGAAAATGTTGAACTTATCAAATTTGTCAAGAAAATGTACACAAGGCTATAGCCTTGTGAACTTATCATATTTGCCAAGAAAATGTTCACAAGGCTATAGCCTTGTGAATTAATCATATTTGTCAAGAAAATGTTCACAAGGTTATAGCCTTGTGAACTTATCAAATTTGTCAAGAAAATGTTCACAAGGCTATAGCCTTGTGAATTTATCATATTTGCCAAGAAAATGTTGAACTTATCATATTTTTCAAGAAAATGTTCACAAGGCTATAGCCTTGTGAACTTATCAAATTTGTCAATAAAATGTTCACAAGGCTATAGCCTTGTGAATTTATCATATTTGCCAAGAAAATGTTCACAAGGTTATAGCCTTGTGAACTTATCAAATTTGTCAAGAAAATGTTCACAAGGCTATAGCCTTGTGAACTTATCATATTTGTCAAGAAAATGTACACAAGGCTATAGCCTTGTGAATTTATCATATTTGCCAAGAAAATGTTCACAAGGTTATAGCCTTGTGAACTTATCAAATTTGTCAAGAAAATGTTCACAAGGCTATAGCCTTGTGAATTTATCATATTTGCCAAGAAAATGTTCACAAGGTTATAGCCTTGTGAACTTATCAAATTTGTCAAGAAAATGTTCACAAGGCTATAGCCTTGTGAACTTATCAAATTTGTCAAGAAAATGTTGAACTTATCATATTTTTCAAGAAAATGTTCACAAGGCTATAGCCTTGTGAACTTATCAAATTTGTCAAGAAAATGTTCACAAGGCTATAGCCTTGTGAACTTATCAAATTTGTCAAGAAAATGTTCACAAGGCTATAGCCTTGTGAATTTATCATATTTGTCAAGAAAATGTACACAAGGCTATATAGCCTTGTGAACTTATCAAATTTGTCAAGAAAATGTTGAACTTATCATATTTTTCAAGAAAATGTTCACAAGGCTATAGCCTTGTGAATTTATCATATTTGCCAAGAAAATGTTGAACTTATCATATTTTTCAAGAAAATGTTCACAAGGCTATAGCCTTGTGAATTTATCATATTTGCCAAGAAAATGTTCACAAGGTTATAGCCTTGTGAACTTATCAAATTTGTCAAGAAAATGTTCACAAGGCTATAGCCTTGTGAATTTATCATATTTGCCAAGAAAATGTTGAACTTATATTTTTCAAGAAAATGTTCACAAGGCTATAGCCTTGTGAACTTATCAAATTTGTCAAGAAAATGTTGAACTTATCAAATTTGTCAAGAAAATGTTGAACTTATCATATTTTTCAAGAAAATGTTCACAAGGCTATAGCCTTGTGAACTTATCAAATTTGTCAATAAAATGTTCACAAGGCTATAGCCTTGTGAATTTATCAAATTTGTCAATAAAATGTTCACAAGGCTATAGCCTTGTGAATTTATCATATTTGTCAAGAAAATGTTCACAAGGCTATAGCCTTGTGAACTTATCAAATTTGTCAATAAAATGTTCACAAGGCTATAGCCTTGTGAATTTATCATATTTGTCAAGAAAATGTACACAAGGCTATAGCCTTGTGAACTTATCAAATTTGTCAATAAAATGTTCACAAGGCTATAGCCTTGTGAATTTATCATATTTGTCAAGAAAATGTACACAAGGCTTGTGAATTTATCATATTTGCCAAGAAAATGTTCACAAGGCTATAGCCTTGTGAATTTATCATATTTGTCAAGAAAATGTACACAAGGCTATAGCCTTGTGAATTTATCATATTTGCCAAGAAAATGTTCACAAGGCTATAGCCTTGTGAACTTATCAAATTTGTCAATAAAATGTTCACAAGGCTATAGCCTTGTGAATTTATCATATTTGTCAAGAAAATGTACACAAGGCTATAGCCTTGTGAACTTATCAAATTTGTCAAGAAAATGTTGAACTTATCATATTTGCCAAGAAAATGTTCACAAGGCTATAGCCTTGTGAACTTATCAAATTTGTCAAGAAAATGTTCACAAGGCTATAGCCTTGTGAACTTATCAAATTTGTCAAGAAAATGTTGAACTTATCAAATTTGTCAAGAAAATGTACACAAGGCTATAGCCTTGTGAACTTATCATATTTGCCAAGAAAATGTTCACAAGGCTATAGCCTTGTGAATTAATCATATTTGTCAAGAAAATGTTCACAAGGTTATAGCCTTGTGAACTTATCAAATTTGTCAAGAACATGTTCACAAGGCTATAGCCTTGTGAATTTATCATATTTGCCAAGAAAATGTTGAACTTATCATATTTTTCAAGAAAATGTTCACAAGGCTATAATAGCCTTGTGAACTTATCAAATTTGTCAATAAAATGTTCACAAGGCTATAGCCTTGTGAATTTATCATATTTGCCAAGAAAATGTTCACAAGGTTATAGCCTTGTGAACTTATCAAATTTGTCAAGAAAATGTTCACAAGGCTATAGCCTTGTGAACTTATCATATTTGTCAAGAAAATGTACACAAGGCTATAGCCTTGTGAATTTATCATATTTGCCAAGAAAATGTTCACAAGGTTATAGCCTTGTGAACTTATCAAATTTGTCAAGAAAATGTTCACAAGGCTATAGCCTTGTGAATTTATCATATTTGCCAAGAAAATGTTCACAAGGTTATAGCCTTGTGAACTTATCAAATTTGTCAAGAAAATGTTCACAAGGCTATAGCCTTGTGAACTTATCAAATTTGTCAAGAAAATGTTGAACTTATCATATTTTTCAAGAAAATGTTCACAAGGCTATAGCCTTGTGAACTTATCAAATTTGTCAAGAAAATGTTCACAAGGCTATAGCCTTGTGAACTTATCAAATTTGTCAAGAAAATGTTCACAAGGCTATAGCCTTGTGAATTTATCATATTTGTCAAGAAAATGTACACAAGGCTATATAGCCTTGTGAACTTATCAAATTTGTCAAGAAAATGTTGAACTTACCATATTTTTCAAGAAAATGTTCACAAGGCTATAGCCTTGTGAATTTATCATATTTGCCAAGAAAATGTTGAACTTATCATATTTTTCAAGAAAATGTTCACAAGGCTATAGCCTTGTGAATTTATCATATTTGCCAAGAAAATGTTCACAAGGTTATAGCCTTGTGAACTTATCAAATTTGTCAAGAAAATGTTCACAAGGCTATAGCCTTGTGAATTTATCATATTTGCCAAGAAAATGTTGAACTTATATTTTTCAAGAAAATGTTCACAAGGCTATAGCCTTGTGAACTTATCAAATTTGTCAAGAAAATGTTGAACTTATCAAATTTGTCAAGAAAATGTTGAACTTATATTTTTCAAGAAAATGTTCACAAGGCTATAGCCTTGTGAACTTATCAAATTTGTCAATAAAATGTTCACAAGGCTATAGCCTTGTGAATTTATCAAATTTGTCAATAAAATGTTCACAAGGCTATAGCCTTGTGAATTTATCATATTTGTCAAGAAAATGTTCACAAGGCTATAGCCTTGTGAATTTATCATATTTGTCAAGAAAATGTACACAAGGCTATAGCCTTGTGAACTTATCAAATTTGTCAATAAAATGTTCACAAGGCTATAGCCTTGTGAATTTATCATATTTGTCAAGAAAATGTACACAAGGCTTGTGAACTTATCAAATTTGTCAATAAAATGTTCACAAGGCTATAGCCTTGTGAATTTATCATATTTGTCAAGAAAATGTACACAAGGCTATAGCCTTGTGAACTTATCAAATTTGTCAATAAAATGTTCACAAGGCTATAGCCTTGTGAATTTATCATATTTGTCAAGAAAATGTACACAAGGCTATAGCCTTGTGAATTTATCATATTTGCCAAGAAAATGTTCACAAGGCTATAGCCTTGTGAACTTATCAAATTTGTCAAGAAAATGTTCACAAGGCTTATAGCCTTGTGAATTTATCATATTTGTCAAGAAAATGTACACAAGGCTATAGCCTTGTGAACTTATCAAATTTGTCAAGAAAATGTTGAACTTATCATATTTTTCAAGAAAATGTTCACAAGGCTATAAGCCTTGTGAACTTATCAAATTTGTCAAGAAAATGTACACAAGGCTATAGCCTTGTGAATTTATCATATTTGTCAAGAAAATGTTCACAAGGTTATAGCCTTGTGAATTTATCATATTTGCCAAGAAAATGTTCACAAGGCTATAGCCTTGTGAACTTATCAAATTTGTCAAGAAAATGTTCACAAGGCTGTAGCCTTGTGAATTTATCATATTTGTCAAGAAAATGTACACAAGGCTATAGCCTTGTGAATTTATCATATTTGCCAAGAAAATGTTCACAAGGCTATAGCCTTGTGAACTTATCAAATTTGTCAAGAAAATGTTCACAAGGCTATAGCCTTGTGAATTTATCATATTTGTCAAGAAAATGTACACAAGGCTATATAGCCTTGTGAACTTATCAAATTTGTCAATAAAATGTTCACAAGGCTATAGCCTTGTGAATTTATCATATTTGTCAAGAAAATGTACACAAGGCTATAGCCTTGTGAATTTATCATATTTGCCAAGAAAATGTTCACAAGGCTATAGCCTTGTGAACTTATCAAATTTGTCAAGAAAATGTTCACAAGGCTATAGCCTTGTGAACTTATCAAATTTGTCAAGAAAATGTTGAACTTATCAAATTTGTCAAGAAAATGTTCACAAGGCTATAAACTTATCATATTTGTCAAGAAAATGTTTGTGAAAATGTTTGTGAAAATGTTGCCTTGCAAATTTATCAATTTTTGTTAAAATTTTGCCTTTATCTTTATTAAATTGCGAGTGTTATTTTATATGTAGAATAAATGCTTATGCTATTTATGGGCAAGTCAACCATTAGTTGATTTGTCTGAACTCGAAACTGTTGTCTCATTATTTGACTTGTCTACTTGGCCACCATGTTTTCCCACAATGTAATAAATTGGGTGTGTTTTAATTTATAGGAGTTTCGTTGCGCAAAATGACTTGCTAAAAGCGACTTATACACGCACCCAATTGTATTGTATTGTGGGCAAAAATGGCAGTCTGAGGGTCCATCTTATCCTGGTAGAACCCTCCCCCACCTTGTGGGGACTTACCATAGGTCCCTACAGGGTGGGGGAGGGTTCCACCGGGATAAGATGGGCCCTCAATATTTATATGGGGGGGGGTAGGGTTGAGGCAAATAAAACACAAAATACAAGGAGAGTAAGTTCAATTTTTTATTAAAAAATTTGGCCAAAAAAAAAGCAGAGTTGTGCAAACACCTGTGCCTGTCGGTGGACCCCCTCAGCCACCTGGAACTCGTGATGATCTAAAGGCCCAAGTGCAATGGTCGATATGTTCTCTGTTCAGTGAAGTTCAATTAGATGTACTCCTAGTGTCTACTTCAATGTTGTAATGTCTTACAAAATGTAACGAGCTAGACGCAATTTTGCGCTTTGTTTTAGATGCAAGTGTTGAGCAGAAGGTAGTTGTTGCTTGCTTAAATGAACTGATGCCCTCAAGGGCCTAAGATTTCACCGATTGTTGCCTTGCAACCAAGCTGCACTGGTGGTGCCAAGAGATGTCGCCGCTTGTTCCAATGGGATCCTAACTCGACAGATGATGACGACTTCTATCCAGATGATGATGTGCTGGTTGGAGAAACAATTTCTAATGGCCACTAATTTCCCCCTTGCTTTCCATGGGGCTGCAATTTAGGCGTTCAGATGTAGTCGACTGACAAAATGGCTACAAGTGAACTTGTTTTTGACTAACTTTGATTAATAACAAAGTTAAATCAAAGTTTATGAGTGTTGACGTATGTATCAACCAAAAGCTCTGAGAAAAATACCTGACGTATTCACATAAACGTCTTATTTTGTTAACAGTTTACATTCGGCGAATAGTGATGTTTTTTCACTACATACATGCCAATAAATGATTACAAAGATGACATTGGATTGATATAACGACTACCATCCTAAAATAGAACCAAAACTGACCGTAATGACCATTATTTCAACACAGCGAAGTTTAAATAAGATCTGAAGTATTTGAATTAAACTAGAACTGTCGACCCCTTTCAGTTATTTGTAACCCTAAGATTTTCAGCATTTGTGCTGGGAGAAAATTAATGATAAGAGCAGTAAACACTTTAAAAAGACCACTGTAACTAATGATGAAGAAAACCTTTTTGCTTTTTTGAGCAAAATTTTATTAGTATGCAAGGCTAAAGCCTTGGTGCATTTCTGAGCAAAATTTGATAAGTATGCAAGGCTAAAAAGCAAAATTTGATAAGCATGCAAGAGCCTTGTTGCAATTTTGAGCTAAATTTGATAAGTATGCAAGGCTAAAAATATTGGTGCATTTTTGAGCAAAATTTGATAAGTATGCAAGGCTAACGCCTTGTTGCATTTTCAAGCAAAATTTGATAAGGGATGCTTTTACTTGGTTTGCATCAACCATTTTTGAACTTAACCTTGACATGGAACAACTTGTGACGTTTAATTCCCCCCGCGATGTTATGTATTAAAATGACAGACAATTATACTTTGCAATTAGGGCACAACTGTTCCTAAATTGCAGTCTTGTTATGAATACTTTGACTTTAGTTACATTTACACGTTGGCTTTGTAGATGGGGACTAAATAAAATTAGGAACAAATTTCTTTGCAACTTAGAAACAACCGTTTCCTAAATTGTAAACTGATGTTTTTGGAAGAAATACTTCCACTTTATTTGCACTGACACATTAGTGACCTTACAGTATGACAAAACTTGTCTATCCGCAATTTAGGATACAACTGTTCCCTAAATTGAAGGTTTTTAAAGGAATTCTTTCACTTGGTTCGTATGAAAACATTGCTGGCCCTGTATTAAAATTAAAATAAAAGGTAACTTTTGTTCTTATTATCTAATATAATGAAGGACTAAATTTCTTTGCAATTTAGGGTACAATTGTATCCTCAGTTTAAGTTTCTGATTGAATACTTTCACTTGGTTTGCACTGAACTAGTCTTAGCATCAAAGCACGACAATACTTGATTCCCCCCCCCCCCCTCAAATTATTATCAAACAAAATGAGGGACTAAACAATTTCAATTTTTGTAAAAGATTTACTTAAAATTTATTGTTCATTGTGACAGAAACTTATTTTGATTCTTCAGTTCACCCCTGTTTTGGGTAACACATAGGTTCACAACTTATTGTAAACAACATCGCTGGTAAAAAGACTAATGCTTGTGTGCAACTATAACCTGATGCCAGATATCTGTGTGCTGTAATTTTACCTACAAAACTTGAGACAAATTGATCACTTTGTAACCTTAACATGGCCTTTGACCTTTCATGGAATGATTTAAATTGTGGCTGACCAATTTAGGACCTTTGACACAAAATGGAGATTGCGTTGAACAAGTAAACACCCCTAGCTAGTACAAATTCCATTGATGTGCCTTGAACTTGAAAAAGCTTTTTTGAGTTGAATCCCACTGGAGTTATAATGCCTGTGATTTTTTTCCACAGGACTCTGGAAAAGTACCGAGTATACAGTGCTTTGTCACATTGGTGTATGGGTAAAAAAAAAATATATATATTCTTTATCCCGATGCAAATATAACATCTATTATATCATTGCAGTACCCGCCGCCAAAAGATAGGTGTCTACTTGTGTCTACTTATAACGCATGTGATTTTTTCACAGGACTCGGGGGAAAAGTACCAAGTATACAGTGATTTCATATTGAGTTGTGGGTAAAAACCAAAATTAATATTCCTTATCCCCGATGCGAATTTAACATCTATAATATAAAAAACTGTTGAGACGCTGCTTTGAAAATGAATTTAGTTCTATCTAGTGTGATTTTAAAAAACAATGGTTTTAAATGTCAATTTTTAGTTGTAAATGTTGCAAAGTTTTAGAGAACTTTTATGATAAACTTTCTGTTTAGCATTGCTTTGAAAACTAAATCTGTGATCTCCTGCAGTAATTTGCCCTTGACCACGACCAGACCCTAAGAACCTTGACATAGACCTGACCTTTGACCTCTTCTAATAAACAACCAAATCAAAACCAACTACAAATTATAGGAATCCAATGTCATCTTTGGTATCAAAAGGCAATAAAATTGGTGTTCTTACTACATATTTCGGATGTTAAGTGGCATGACCAAGCAGAGCATGTTTCTCCAGCCCTCATATCATCAACTGGATAGAAGTCCTCATCATCCACCGGGTCCAGATTCCATTGGCTCAAACGAAGACATCTCAAAGCACCTTTGATGATCTCAAAAGATCCCCAGTACAAACCTGTTTACTCAAAAACAAAAGAATGACGTGACCAACAAAAGGCTAAATAATAAGGGGCCCTCATCCCGACGTCTTGAGAGATCGACCAGAACGTTTTAGGGACCAACCACTACCTTCCAGCTCAGGCCCTAGTAAGAATGCACGCTTCAAAAAATGCTCGCTCTAGCTCGTCAAATTTTGTAAGGCATTACACCAGTGAAGGAGAACACTAGTTGTGCATCTAAAAGAATTTCACTGAACAAAGAACATACCTTCCATTGCACCCGGGCCCGCAGGACCATCACTTGTTCCAGGCAGCCGAGGGGGTCCACCAACAGGCACAGGTGTTTGCACAACTCTGCGAGTTTTTCATTGGGTTTGGATGAGGCCCTAATAGCAACTCAGAGTAACACAAGGGAAAGTGTCTGTACTCAACACACAAAGGAAGTGCGAGCAACTCAGAGTAAGCAAGGGGAAGTGTCTGTACTCAACACACAAAGGAAGTGTGAGTAACTTAGAGTAACACAAGGGAAAGTTTCTGTACTCAACACACACAGGAAGTGCCAGCAACTCAGAGTAAGCAAGGGGAAGTGTCTGTACTCAACACACAAAGGAAGTGTGAACAACTCGGAGTAACACAAGGGAAAGTGTCTGAACAAAACACACAAAGGAAGTGTGAACAACTTGGAGTAACACCAGGGAAATTGTCTGTACTCAACACAAAAAGGAAGTGTGAGGAACTCAGAGTAACACAAGGGAAAGTGTCTGTACTCACATACAAAGTAAGTGTGAGTAACTCAGAGTAACTCGACGGGGAAGTGTCTGTACTCAACACACAAAGTGCGAGTAACTCAGAGTAACACAAGGGAGAGTGTCTGCACTCAATACACAAAGGAAGTGTGAGTAACTCAGAGTAACACAAGGGAAAGTGTCTGTACTCACACACAAAGGAAGTGTGAGCAACTCAGAGTAACCTAAGGGAGAGCGTCTGTACTCAACACACATAGGAAGTGTGAGCAACTCAGAGTAACACAAGGGAAAGTGTCTGTACTCACACAAAGGAAGTGTGAGCAACTCAGAGTAACACAAGGAAAATTGTCTGTACTCAACACACAAAGGATGTGAGAGTAACTCAGAGTAACACAAGGGAAATTGTCTGTACTCAACACACAAAGGAAGTGTGAGTAACTCAGAGTAACACAAGGGAAATTGTCTGTACTCAACACACAAAGGAAGTGCGAGCAACTCAAGAGTAACACAAGGGAAAGTGTCTGTACTCAACACACAAAGGAAGTGTAAACAACTCAGAGTAACACAAGAGAAAGTGTCTGTACTCAGCACACAAAGGAAGTGCGAGCAACTCAGAGTAACACAAGGGAAAGTGTCTTTACTCAACACACAAAGGAAGTGCGAGTCACCCTGGCACACCCGAAACGTTGAATAATCTACAAAAATAATAAACTAATAAATAAACAGTCAAATTTTGTTTGACTCGTAAGAATTTAGACACTTAAGTGTCTCCTATCTCAGTCATGCAACTCTATATTTTGATAAAAGATTTGACATTTCCAGAAGACAAGGCACAGCAAGATTTTGTGCTGTGTTTTAAAAAAAATTTAATGGCTGAGAAAACCAAAACCATACAAATCAGATATTGCATGCCTGCTAATTGCTGATATATGAGATGGGCAAAACCCCTGTGGGGAAAAATTCCCATGCCGGCTCCACTATATGGCAACCAAGTTTGTCAACTCCATACATCAGCATACATCTACAATCAATGAGCGAAATGAATGTGCTAAAATAGATAGCAAAACATTCTCCCAACTCAGCCCTAGACAACGTTTCAGTTTGTAAACTTGATAATTCACGACACAAGGTGAAAGTATGAGCAACTCACCACAGTGGAAGTGGGAGAAAATCACAACACAAGTTGGATGTGCAAGAAATTCAAAACACAGGGAAAGTGCAAAATTTCACAGGGGAAAGTGTGATCAATTCTACACACAATGGAAAGTGTGAATAATTCTACAACTAGTTACAAACTATACAAAAAGGTTGATACATCGATGTTGATGGTGGTTTGATGGGCTGCAAACTCCTTGTGAATATCCGACACTCTCTGTCTGGATTTAGTTGATCTGCAGAAGTGGAAAAAAAGCAACAAGAAAAAGATTTAACAGCTTCGTTGGTAGAGCAATTACAATTCATAAATACCCCAGACAGTTTCTCTACTCCTATTGGTGGAGAGCACGTCACGTGGGGGTGTTTAAACGGTTGATAATGACCAGCTGGAGCTGTTTATAACTGGCTTGGGAACGCGCAAATTATTGCGATGAGTAACAGCGCGTAATTTATTTCTAAGCGCACGGGCGTACAAACAACCCACAGATTCTTTGCAAGTTTTTGAAAAAAATATTTCAAACCTCGAATGTCTTTAATTGTATTTTTTAACGTTTTAAAATCTTTTTTAACATAAGGACATTTATGAATGGGAATAAAAGAGTAGTGACTCGTTCTTACACGTCCGTTTAAAACCTTGCAGGGTCATTGCCATGTGATAAAGGCTGTCGCCTTCGGCTCGGGCCTGTATCACATGGCAACGATCCTGCCGGTTTTAAACAGCCGTTTAAGAACTCGTCGCTACCCTTTTATTCTCTTATCTAATAAGGCAATGCAAAATATATATGTGACCCATTTTTGTCGTGATTCATAAAAGCATTTGCCTCTATTCCTATAGAATTGATTAAAGGCACAATACTTTATCACATTAGCTGGTCATGATGTCTGCAACAGACATTTGCCAACTGCTAGGTTGGTCATGCAGGTCATCAAGAATCCAAGTTTATCTGAACTTGTGAATGTTCATGTTGCACTACTTTTGTGCAATTTTTATTGCCCAAATCAAGTTTGTGGAGAATGTTATTTTGCTTGAGCAGTAGGTAAAATCATTTGTATCAAGTTAAAGGCAATGGGCGCTATTGGTAGTACACAAAACAATTTTTAGCATAAAACCTTACTTGGTAATGAGTAATGGGGAGAGGTTGATAGTATAAAACACTGTGAGAAACATTTTCCTCTGAAGTAACGTAGTTTACGAGAAAGAATTAATTTTTCCTGAACTTGATTTTAAACCTCAGAATTAGATTTTGAGGTCTCGAAATCAAACATCTGAAAGCACACAACACGTGTAATAAGGGTGTTTTATTCTTTCATTATTATCTCGCAACTTGGACGACCAATTGAGCTCAAATTTTCCCTGCTTTGTTATTAATGTTAAATGTTGAGATACACCAAGTGGGAAGACTGGTCTTTGACAATTACCATTAGTGTCCAGTGTCTTTAAGCCCTAATCTGTGGGATTCTACCCCCCCCCCCTAAAAAAAAATCCTTTTTAAATCCACCCCAAAACAACACATTTTGTGTGTGCGTGTATCAGGACTGGAATTGCAGGCAGGCCTAGGTGGTTATCCCTGATTGTCCCTCGTCTTAGTGTCCCTTCAAAGTTTCGAATTAACTTAAACATGAAAGTGCCCTTTGCAAAATGAAAATGGCCTTGCCCTTTCAAAGATGAAATTCAAGGCCTGGTGTATCAGCCGCATAATACCTCATCTAAAACAAGGTGGACTTTACAAGATAGTGTTTATATAGGAGTGCATCATACCTTTGATTGTATTTAGATCTATGAAGTCTCTCCTCAAGGTGTAGTAGGGGTGTCTCTGGAGAAGGCTTGAGCAACACGGTTGGTCGACTCTTGAGGGTTCGCTTCTCCAAGGGGTTCACCTGCAAAGAACGACCCAGTGGTTTGAGTTCATCAGGGTGCCCCTAAGCATCATCGCAGGATTCTGTTTTGTCATGGATGGATCCTGTTTGACCGAAAATAAATTAAGTACATGCAGGGTTACAGTCTTTGCCACAAAATCATACAGTTGTAATATTAAAGCATTCTTAATCTCAGTTTGTGGGAAAAGTTTGATCATAAATTGTTGACAGATGATCAAAGGGCCATGTCATGGTTAAGCAGTTGAGAGCACCAGACTCAAGCTGCTGTGTTTTAGATCATCAGAGTGTGGGTTCAAGTCCCAGCTATGGCAGTTGATCATCAGTGAGTGTTTCCCTGGCTGGTGAACTGAGTTAGGTGGTATACAATTCCAATTGATGATTAATTGAAGCAAAATTATTAACGCATTCTGCAATTCCTTCTGCAATTCCATCAACACAGACCAAATGTATACATGCTCATTTTCCCCATAACAGAAGTCACTGGCCAAAAGGTACCCTTCAAGGTAAATTTGTACAGCTTGGTGGTGAATGGCAAAAATATGAGCGAGCGGCAGTCACAGGTAGTAGCGAGGTAGAATGTCTCATATTTGAATGAGAAAGGGACACAATTGTTTATCATACCTATGGATCCTTGAGATTGCAAGTGTTCATGTTTGGCTCTCGGACGGAGGACGATCGACTCTTGTGCGGAGGGTCGGTTCACTCTTGGCCAAAGTCGGTCTGTCTCTCCAGAAGGCTTGAGCAAGAGGGTTGGGGGTAGAATCTTGAGTGTACCTCTAAGCATCATCTCAGGATTCTGTTTTGTCATGGATGGATCCTGTTTGACAGAAAAGAAATTAAATACATGCAGGGTTACAGTCTTTGCCACACAACCATACAATGTTGTAAAGAGTTCTTAATCTCAGTTTGTGGGAAAGGTTTGACATAGTTTGTGTTGACAGTGATCAAAGGGGCATGTTGTGGTCGAGCAGTTGAGAGCATCGGACTCAAACTCCTGTGTTTTTGATCATCAGAGTGTATTCAAGTCCCTGCTGTGGCACTTGATCATCAGTGAGTGTTTCCCTGGCTGATGAACTGAGTTAGACGGTAAACCATTTGAACTGATGATTAATTGAAGCAAAAACCATCAACACAAACCAAATTTATACATGCTCATTTTGCCCTGACAAAGGTCACTGGCCAAGATGTACCTTTCAAGGCAAATTTGTACAACTTGGTGGTTAATGGCAAAAATGTGAGTGAGCACTTGTCGCCGGCAGTATAGCGAGGTGGGACGTCTCATGTTTGAATGGGAAAGGGACACAATTGTTTATCATACCTTTGGTTCCTTAAGATTGCCAGTGTTCATGTTTGGCTCTCGGAGGGGGACGAGCAGAAGGCTTGAGCAAGAGGGTTGGGGTAGACCCTTGAGTGTTTGCTTCTCCAAGGGGTTCATCTGCAAAGGACGACCCAGTGGTTTGAGTTCATCAGGGTGCCTCTTAGCATCATCTCAGGATTCTGTTTTGTCATGGATGGATCCTGTTCGACAGAAAATAAATAAAATAATAAATACATGGAGGGTCTTTGGCACACTCATACAGTTGTAAGCATTCTTTATCTCAGTTTGTGGAAAAGGTTTTATCATAGTTTATATTGACAGTTTATCAAAGGGGCATGTTGTGGTTCGAGCAGTTGACAGCACAGGACTCAAGCTCCTGTGTTTTTGATCATCAGAGTGTATTCGTGTCCCTGCTGTGGCACTTGATCATGCAGTGTTTGTTTCTCTGGCTGACAAACTGAGTTAGGTGGTAAACCATTAGAACTAGTGCTGGGCGAATAGTGAAATTTTGATATTCGGATACCGCTGGCCAACTATCCGAAATTAACCGGATATTCGAATAGTTTTTTTCGCCGCTAGAGGGCGCTATTAAAAAAAAAAAAGCTTTAGACAGTGTCACTCGGTTCATTCATAAAAATAACCGGATCTAATTTAAAGATGGCGATTTGCTTTTTCTTTTGATCATGATTGACTCTACGTGAAGGAAAACTTTCGTAATCTTTGAACAAATTACGTCAGAAATGTCATTGTTTTAACTCTTCACGGAGGTGAGCATAGTTATATACTTAATTTATGCTGTTTTAATAGAAGTTTCATAAGGATTCAGACAAAACATTCCTATCAGTTGTCGCCCGACGTCCGCGGATATGCGGATATTAAAAGAATATCCGGTTCCTTGGTTGTAATTACAGAACTATCCGGTTTATAAATAGCTATTCGCGCTCTATGCGGATATCCGGTTGAGAAAAAAAAGGCATTCGCGGTTACGGATAGGAAAACCTATTCGCCATTAACCGGATATTCAAATAATTCGCCCAGGCCTAATTAGAACTGATGATTAACTGAGGGATCATCATTTCTGATCATCAGTGTGTGTGTTCGAGGGCCAGCTGTGGCATGGGTCGAAACTAACTACATTTTCAAGGTAGCCCACAGGGCTAGTAAACTGAATTTTTACTAGCCCTGAATAAATTTCAGTACCCTGGCTGGATTTTTGTTTCCTTCTGTATTGCAATAATTTAATTTGCTTTCAAATGCCCAGCGCTAGTGCGGGAGATTTTTCAGTAATTTTTTATATTTTTACTTGGATTACGGAATCGCCCCGCTGAAAAAAATCGTGATCCTGTACAAAAAGGAAAACAAAAATTAATTGATTGTGGACAAAAAAGTGTTTCAAAATGCATGAAAGACCTCTTCAGTATATTTCAATCTCACATGAGGTACACAGGATTTCAATCTCACATGAGGTACACAGGAGATGTAGCTGGTAGTGCTGGGCGAATAGTGAAATTTTGTTATTCGGATACCGCTGGCCAACTATCCGAAATTAACCGGATATTCGAATAGTTTTTTTCGCCGCTAGAGGGCGCTATAAAAAAAATAAAAATAAAAAAATATTTAGAAAAATATTTTTTTTTGTCGCTAGAGGACGCTGTTCGTTTGTGAATGAGATCTTCTGGGCGGATTGATATTAGTTTTAGACAGTGTCACTCGGTTCTTTCATAAAAATGACCGGATCTAATTTAAAGATGGCGATTTGCTTTTTCTTTTGATCGTGGATGACTCTACGTGAAGGAAAACTTTTGTAATCTTTGAACAAATTACGTCAGAAATGTCATTGTTTTGACTCTTCACGGAGGTGAGCATAGCTATCCGGTTTATAAATAGCTATTCGCGCCCTATGCGGATATCCGGTTAAGAAAAAAAAGGCATTCGCGGTTACGGATAGGAAAACCTATTCGCCATTAACCGGATATTCGAATAATTCGCCCAGGCCTAGTAGCTGGTTAATGTGGTTAAAACGATTCAGTGTTATCCACAGACTTTTTTTTTTTTGAGGGAGGCATGACGTAATCAAAATGGCGCCTGTCGATGATATCATGTAATTAAAATGGCGCTTATTTTTACATGACATCATCAGACGAGAAAGTAACAAATGCTTGAGATAATCCTTTTCTTAAAAATAATGTTTTTAATCCCCGGCCCGACGCTACCCACAACCCTTTTGAAAAACTTAATTTTTATACAGTGCGCCGCACCAAAACCTCAAAAGATTGCCGCATGCCGCACGCACAGTGTGGGGTCTGTTGATCTGATAGCCCTCACGTACTATTTTCTCAAAGTGAAGTGAAAAACAAACAAAAACAAAAACAAAAACAGTTTGACAATCTTATATTTTAAAATATCCCAAAATTTCTGGCCGAAATAATTCTTTTTCAATTAAAAACAATTTTCATGAACTAGTGATTAGAGGCTCCGTGTTTATAAGAACTTCGTAAAATCATCGAGATTTAATGATCAGTAACGCACAGAAATAAAAAACTTCGAACAAATTCAAATAACTTTTGCGTGCCATCGAGCCGCCCTCAATCGGCGAAAGTTTTACATGTTTGAATATGCTTCATGTTTGAATATGTACCAATCTGCAGACGTGCGGCACACTGTGTGGCAATTCTTTTGGTAATTCTTTCTCGGTATGTGAACGTGTACTGTGTTTGAGTCAAGCAAGCTCTCTTATGAGTATGGTAAAATCAATGTACAATCAACGGCCAATCACAGCATGCGGGATGTTGGTTAGCATATTATGCATGCAATGGGTATTTCCGTTGTTGGGCTAGCTGTGTGCACGACGTCGTTTGGGTGTGTGGTGGACACTCAGCATACATTTATGTGTACATACGAAACCACGTGTGCACGCGTAACACGTACATGTCATGTCATGTAAGTACAGTAATTATCCTAGGCGACATGACATGCATGATGAGCGACTTGCCCTTCTTGACAGCGCTAGGGCGACGGTGATCCGAATAAATAATAATAATAATAATAATAATAATAATAATAATAATAATAATAATAATAATAATAATAATAATAATAATAATAATAATAATAATAATAATAATAATAATAATAATAATAATAATAATAATAATAATAATAATAATAATAATAATAATAATAATAATAATAATAATAATAATAATAATAATAATAATAATAATAATAATAATAATAATAATAATAATAATAATAATAATAATAATAATAATAATAATAATAATAATAATAATAATAATAATAATAATAATAATAATAATAATAATAATAATAATAATAATAATAATAATAATAATAATAATAATAATAATAATAATAATAATAATAATAATAATAATAATAATAATAATAATAATAATAATAATAATAATAATAATAATAATAATAATAATAATAATAATAATAATAATAATAATAATAATAATAATAATAATAATAATAATAATAATAATAATAATAATAATAATAATAATAATAATAATAATAATAATAATAATAATAATAATAATAATAATAATAATAATAATAATAATAATAATAATAATAATAATAATAATAATAATAATAATAATAATAATAATAATAATAATAATAATAATAATAATAATAATAATAATAATAATAATAATAATAATAATAATAATAATAATAATAATAATAATAATAATAATAATAATAATAATAATAATAATAATAATAATAATAATAATAATAATAATAATAATAATAATAATAATAATAATAATAATAATAATAATAATAATAATAATAATAATAATAATAATAATAATAATAATAATAATAATAATAATAATAATAATAATAATAATAATAATAATAATAATAATAATAATAATAATAATAATAATAATAATAATAATAATAATAATAATAATAATAATAATAATAATAATAATAATAATAATAATAATAATAATAATAATAATAATAATAATAATAATAATAATAATAATAATAATAATAATAATAATAATAATAATAATAATAATAATAATAATAATAATAATAATAATAATAATAATAATAATAATAATAATAATAATAATAATAATAATAATAATAATAATAATAATAATAATAATAATAATAATAATAATAATAATAATAATAATAATAATAATAATAATAATAATAATAATAATAATAATAATAATAATAATAATAATAATAATAATAATAATAATAATAATAATAATAATAATAATAATAATAATAATAATAATAATAATAATAATAATAATAATAATAATAATAATAATAATAATAATAATAATAATAATAATAATAATAATAATAATAATAATAATAATAATAATAATAATAATAATAATAATAATAATAATAATAATAATAATAATAATAATAATAATAATAATAATAATAATAATAATAATAATAATAATAATAATAATAATAATAATAATAATAATAATAATAATAATAATAATAATAATAATAATAATAATAATAATAATAATAATAATAATAATAATAATAATAATAATAATAATAATAATAATAATAATAATAATAATAATAATAATAATAATAATAATAATAATAATAATAATAATAATAATAATAATAATAATAATAATAATAATAATAATAATAATAATAATAATAATAATAATAATAATAATAATAATAATAATAATAATAATAATAATAATAATAATAATAATAATAATAATAATAATAATAATAATAATAATAATAATAATAATAATAATAATAATAATAATAATAATAATAATAATAATAATAATAATAATAATAATAATAATAATAATAATAATAATAATAATAATAATAATAATAATAATAATAATAATAATAATAATAATAATAATAATAATAATAATAATAATAATAATAATAATAATAATAATAATAATAATAATAATAATAATAATAATAATAATAATAATAATAATAATAATAATAATAATAATAATAATAATAATAATAATAATAATAATAATAATAATAATAATAATAATAATAATAATAATAATAATAATAATAATAATAATAATAATAATAATAATAATAATAATAATAATAATAATAATAATAATAATAATAATAATAATAATAATAATAATAATAATAATAATAATAATAATAATAATAATAATAATAATAATAATAATAATAATAATAATAATAATAATAATAATAATAATAATAATAATAATAATAATAATAATAATAATAATAATAATAATAATAATAATAATAATAATAATAATAATAATAATAATAATAATAATAATAATAATAATAATAATAATAATAATAATAATAATAATAATAATAATAATAATAATAATAATAATAATAATAATAATAATAATAATAATAATAATAATAATAATAATAATAATAATAATAATAATAATAATAATAATAATAATAATAATAATAATAATAATAATAATAATAATAATAATAATAATAATAATAATAATAATAATAATAATAATAATAATAATAATAATAATAATAATAATAATAATAATAATAATAATAATAATAATAATAATAATAATAATAATAATAATAATAATAATAATAATAATAATAATAATAATAATAATAATAATAATAATAATAATAATAATAATAATAATAATAATAATAATAATAATAATAATAATAATAATAATAATAATAATAATAATAATAATAATAATAATAATAATAATAATAATAATAATAATAATAATAATAATAATAATAATAATAATAATAATAATAATAATAATAATAATAATAATAATAATAATAATAATAATAATAATAATAATAATAATAATAATAATAATAATAATAATAATAATAATAATAATAATAATAATAATAATAATAATAATAATAATAATAATAATAATAATAATAATAATAATAATAATAATAATAATAATAATAATAATAATAATAATAATAATAATAATAATAATAATAATAATAATAATAATAATAATAATAATAATAATAATAATAATAATAATAATAATAATAATAATAATAATAATAATAATAATAATAATAATAATAATAATAATAATAATAATAATAATAATAATAATAATAATAATAATAATAATAATAATAATAATAATAATAATAATAATAATAATAATAATAATAATAATAATAATAATAATAATAATAATAATAATAATAATAATAATAATAATAATAATAATAATAATAATAATAATAATAATAATAATAATAATAATAATAATAATAATAATAATAATAATAATAATAATAATAATAATAATAATAATAATAATAATAATAATAATAATAATAATAATAATAATAATAATAATAATAATAATAATAATAATAATAATAATAATAATAATAATAATAATAATAATAATAATAATAATAATAATAATAATAATAATAATAATAATAATAATAATAATAATAATAATAATAATAATAATAATAATAATAATAATAATAATAATAATAATAATAATAATAATAATAATAATAATAATAATAATAATAATAATAATAATAATAATAATAATAATAATAATAATAATAATAATAATAATAATAATAATAATAATAATAATAATAATAATAATAATAATAATAATAATAATAATAATAATAATAATAATAATAATAATAATAATAATAATAATAATAATAATAATAATAATAATAATAATAATAATAATAATAATAATAATAATAATAATAATAATAATAATAATAATAATAATAATAATAATAATAATAATAATAATAATAATAATAATAATAATAATAATAATAATAATAATAATAATAATAATAATAATAATAATAATAATAATAATAATAATAATAATAATAATAATAATAATAATAATAATAATAATAATAATAATAATAATAATAATAATAATAATAATAATAATAATAATAATAATAATAATAATAATAATAATAATAATAATAATAATAATAATAATAATAATAATAATAATAATAATAATAATAATAATAATAATAATAATAATAATAATAATAATAATAATAATAATAATAATAATAATAATAATAATAATAATAATAATAATAATAATAATAATAATAATAATAATAATAATAATAATAATAATAATAATAATAATAATAATAATAATAATAATAATAATAATAATAATAATAATAATAATAATAATAATAATAATAATAATAATAATAATAATAATAATAATAATAATAATAATAATAATAATAATAATAATAATAATAATAATAATAATAATAATAATAATAATAATAATAATAATAATAATAATAATAATAATAATAATAATAATAATAATAATAATAATAATAATAATAATAATAATAATAATAATAATAATAATAATAATAATAATAATAATAATAATAATAATAATAATAATAATAATAATAATAATAATAATAATAATAATAATAATAATAATAATAATAATAATAATAATAATAATAATAATAATAATAATAATAATAATAATAATAATAATAATAATAATAATAATAATAATAATAATAATAATAATAATAATAATAATAATAATAATAATAATAATAATAATAATAATAATAATAATAATAATAATAATAATAATAATAATAATAATAATAATAATAATAATAATAATAATAATAATAATAATAATAATAATAATAATAATAATAATAATAATAATAATAATAATAATAATAATAATAATAATAATAATAATAATAATAATAATAATAATAATAATAATAATAATAATAATAATAATAATAATAATAATAATAATAATAATAATAATAATAATAATAATAATAATAATAATAATAATAATAATAATAATAATAATAATAATAATAATAATAATAATAATAATAATAATAATAATAATAATAATAATAATAATAATAATAATAATAATAATAATAATAATAATAATAATAATAATAATAATAATAATAATAATAATAATAATAATAATAATAATAATAATAATAATAATAATAATAATAATAATAATAATAATAATAATAATAATAATAATAATAATAATAATAATAATAATAATAATAATAATAATAATAATAATAATAATAATAATAATAATAATAATAATAATAATAATAATAATAATAATAATAATAATAATAATAATAATAATAATAATAATAATAATAATAATAATAATAATAATAATAATAATAATAATAATAATAATAATAATAATAATAATAATAATAATAATAATAATAATAATAATAATAATAATAATAATAATAATAATAATAATAATAATAATAATAATAATAATAATAATAATAATAATAATAATAATAATAATAATAATAATAATAATAATAATAATAATAATAATAATAATAATAATAATAATAATAATAATAATAATAATAATAATAATAATAATAATAATAATAATAATAATAATAATAATAATAATAATAATAATAATAATAATAATAATAATAATAATAATAATAATAATAATAATAATAATAATAATAATAATTTGTTATCGTCCAGTAACAAAATAAAAACGAGACACAATTCTACACTTATTGTTAAAACAGAAATAATTATGTTTGTTACGATGTGAATTTGCTATATTTTTCCACTAGCCCGCCGGGCTACTAAAACTGGGAGAGACGGTAACCCGGCTGTCAGTCTGGTAGTCCCAGGCTAGCGGCAATTTCGACACTTGTGTGCCACTTGTGTCTCTGACCAAGACACTTCACCAGAATTGCTTTGTCTCAACTTGCTGGTGATTGGCAAAATACGAGTGAGCGGGGTCGCAGGCAGTTAGCGTGAGACGGGAATGGGAAGGGAAAACAATGTTTATCATACCTCTGGATCCTTGAGATTGCCAACGTCCATGCTTGGGGCTTGGACTGCGGGTCGGTTGACTCTTTCGCAGATGATGATTCAGATATTCTGCTATGTGACACAGCTCCATGACTACAGACGGGTGCCCTCTAACAGCTCAGGTTCTTGTTTTATCGCTGATGGATTTATCTGCTGAGCGGAAAAGGAATGAAATAATTAAATACATGTAGGCACAATTTATTTGTAACATGCTGTGACTATGGGTCTCAACAAAATTGTTTTAAAAATGATTTTACAAGCAAAACTAGTCTGACATTTTAGTCTGATGTCCGATTGTTATTTTCATTTTTGATTTCGAGCTGGATTCTCAGGGTCACAATAACAATGAAATTGTTTACGTCCAAGCTGACATTAAACTTACTGGGCCTATAAACTAGATAACTTATAAAATGGCATTTTGGGTCTTGAAAAATTTTTCATTTTTCACCCCCTCCCCTCAAAAAAAAAATAAATAAATAAATAAATAAAAAATAAAATAAAAAAAAAGTTGTTTGAAAAAATAAATCAGTCAAAACAAAAACAATAGAACAAAACAACAAAAATTAAAATTAGTAAATAAAAAAAAATTAACCCACTTATTTATTGAAAAGAATGTACAGTGGCCTGGGTTTGGAGATTACAAAGCTGCAAAGGCTCATGCAATATCTTAATGCAAACAAAATTTGTAAAAAAAATGTTTAATTTTAAAACTATAGCCGCATAGTTTTACATCCGTACACAAAATATGCACTATACGTTAAAATGTTCACTTCCCAAAACACGAGAGGGCCTACTTTAATTTCATGACTTTCAGTAATTTTCTTCCTCCATGCAGAAACCAACTTTACAAACGGAAATTTCTCCCAGTTTTATCGACCTTTCGAACATATCATTATCTCAGAATATGCCAGAGTCGATTATTTCCAGGAACATTGATTATTTCCTGAACAACGGTTGATAAAAATGCAAAATAATCTTACCTGAAAATAGCGAACGAGGTACGGTGCCACAGGCGACGACAAGAAAGGAGGCGGCGCACGTGGTTATAGCGCATGCACTGCACGCTGGAACGCTGTCCAACTCCTGAGGGCGCTGTTCATCGCTACCACTCGCTATCGCTTAGACTTGATTCAAGTCCCATTCTCGTGTGAGGGGGCCCTACGCATATCACGCCAACTTGCTCTAATGAAACAAACCGTAGCATAAAGTACACGCTGTATACAGTGCGCGCTCGCCGTCAAAATGTAGTTCCCAGAATGGAACAGGTTTGAGTGCAGAGCATCACAAAACAGTAGTTTTCTGGAGATGGCTATGAATTGGGACTTGAGTCAGATCTAGCTTTCGCTTTACCCTGCTTATTATTTCAGCGCACCTCCCCTGTCCAATGCCCCGTCTAATGCCCTGTCTTGGTTCGACATCCTTATAATTAACATAAACTGTTCTGCAACAACAAACCATTAAGTCTTTAGCAAAAATCTGAGACAAAAGAACAACTTAAAGCGACACAACAATATAATCATGTGACTAATAAAGATTTTATTTCATATAAATAAGTAGATCAACCGAATCTAGGTGTTTATACGTAGATACGTCCTTGTGAGCCCAATTATATTAGAATTATATACAGACACTTTTTCAGGAAATATATTTATATAATTATACATAAAAACTACATATACAAACCATGAACTAATTCAAATATTAAACAATTAAAAACATCGAAAATGAGGGAAGTTGAAATAATTATCGGAATAAAAATAGGAGAAGTGTATAACTATTCATTACATACACATGATACAATTTTTAAAAAAATCAAACTACAAATTAAAATTCCACTTTTATAAAATGAAGGTAACATTTGGTCGCTACCTCATTGGTTCATTAGTAATGCTAAAATATCCAACTAGTTTGACCAGCAGTATCATTACAAAATTAAACCCATCAAGTCCAGCTTTGGGTCTCCCAAGTCAATAATATGAAATCTTTTCTCTGCTTTCTTAGAAAATGCCCTCACTCTTACCCTAACCCAAAATTTTGGGTCGCTCGCAAGTTTTTTCACTCACCCAATATGTAATAAAGCACACAATTTTCCTGGCATAAAAAAAAAACATGGAAGTGAAGTTCAAAAAGTTGCATTTTTGGCAATCTTATCCCCTTATTTCTGTGGTTAATAATACTTGTTCTCATCAAATATTTTACCAAGACTCATCAAACCGTTTCATGAAATTAAAAACAATCACTCTTTTGGATTTTACCACTGTACCCCTCATTTATGTGACAATTAAGAAACATTTTTTACTCGATAGTTGCACTAGTCAAGAAGGGATTTGATTCGCCAGCCACTGTTTTCACTCGCTTTTGGCGACAGGGCAACCACTAATTTCAAACCCTGTCACCACACACCTCGAGTAGCCCACTACTTAAATATCCGGCCAGTAAAGACAGTAACTAAACTTTAACAAAAATATTTGGTTACCAGGGTTACTCAATAACTAATTTTGAGGTGGCACAGTTCACTGTTTCTGTTGCATGACAGATTTTCTTTAAAATAAAAAACTACAAATTTCACAATCTACAACAGTGCTAAGGTATAAATTAACATACAAAATTCACTGACAGACGAAGGTGGTAGTTACTGTTGTACATCACACGAGGGCCTAATTTGATGAAACAGAGAACGCTGCTTAACACTTTTCAAAAAACAGAGCGGGGGGGGGGGGGGCACAAGTGGCAACAGTGTAAACTTCATGGAATGTTGGCTGGTAGTCTGCTTCAGCACACTTCCTCTCTAATGGTTTACACAGATAAATAGTTCTACTTTTATGGAATGAAAATATAGGGGAAGACAGGGTACAATACACAAACCAAATTTAAGTAATTTAAGCACTAGCTAGTCGGGACAGAATTTTGATTGGTCCTCAGGCTTTTGGCCAGAGAAACACTGTTTAAGAGAGAAAGCTGGTAATTGGTCGGCGAACCATTTGGATGCGGGAAAAAATTCGCAAGCTTGACACAGCTCAAAGCCAGAACCCAAGTTGCCTATAAAGATGTTGTCTGCTGTTTATCAATTGGGATTCTACTTGAATGAGTTGTCTTTGCCGCAGGGTTCTGGCCAGTGGTCAGTGACGGAAAATCCGCCTGGCACTCAGAATTCCCCAACCATCACTGTCAAAATTTTCTCTGTTTCCGACCACACCACGTTTCCAAATCGGTTAATTAAAGTTGCAACTTACCAGTAAAATATGGTATCCAAAGCCATTAATTTTGAATACTTCTTTTGTTTTTGGTCTACTTTCAAGATCTAGGGAAAACAATTTTCCGCCTCTTTAGAAATTCTGGATAGAACCCAGTTTCCGTTTATGCATTTTGAGTACAATGTGACATAACAACTGATGCCACAGAGTTCTTGCAGCTCTCCTAATGGTCAAAACCCCCAAAGCACTGAACTGATTGGCCTAGTCTGATGTCTGAAGGTAACGCTCCTAATTGGCCAATTTACCTTGAAGCAAAGTTTCTGATTAGTCACTGCATCATTGGTCTGTGATTGGTCAGAGCTGAGACAGGAAATGAATCCAATTGGTTCACCTTGGGATGCAACGTTCTTAATTAAATCATCACACACTGAAGTCAGGATGCCACTCTTGGAATTGGTGAATGTTTTCAAAGAAGATAGTGATATTTAAAGGAACAAGTTGCCTTGGATCGGTCGAGTTGGTCTTTGAAAAGCGTTTGTAACCGTTTTTTATAAAATGCATATGGGTAGAAAGATGTTGTAAAAGTAGAATACAATGATCCACACAAACATGCCTCGAAATTGCGTGGTTTTCCTTTTGACTTGTCAACTAACACGTCGGCCATTTATGGCGGTCAAAATTTTGACTCCCATAAATGGCCGACCATGTTAGTTCGCTTAGTAGAAGGAAAACCACGCAATTTCGAGGCAAACTTGTGTGGATCATTGTATTCTACTTTTAAAACATCTTTCCAACCATTTGCATTTTATAAAAAAAGGTTACAAACGCTTTTGTTTTGACCAACTCGTCCGATCCAAGGCAACGTGTTCCTTTAATTGGCCAGTTCACCTTGATGCAGTGTTGAATATTAGTCATAAGACACTGGCTTTCATTGGCCAGCACTCTACAGGCTTAGCACCTGATTGGTTGGTTCGCCTTGATGCAGGGTCATTATCAGGCAAGGACACTAATTGGTTAGTCTCACAGAGACAAATCACTGGGATTGGTTGGTTACTGACTAAATGCCCCTAAACAACAAAACCAATAACTTATTTTGTTAACAATTTATTTTTCAAATTTTAATTCATAGTTTGTTTATGGATAATTAAATTTAGGATTAAAACCTAATAACCTCATCATCATTTAATCATACCAATATCAAAAACGCTGTAGGTACATTTCTGAAAAAAATCTTCCAGAATAGTACGGAAAAAAGTAGCTATTTTGGTGTAAATTTTGATCCGTGTAATACGTTCCACTTTCAAATGACAACTGTATTAAGTGGGTTAAATCTTAACACATTGAATTAAGCATGGCCAGCCATACCAGAGTTTCACGAGTCACCAAACATTTTCGTAGACATCTACCGAATCTTACTATCGTGTCTCGTTCTTCGCAACGAGCCGCCTGGAAGATCAGTGTCATCAATCTGTCTCTGAGAGTTCGCCAACGCCGTAGTCCGATTAAAATCAATCAAAGCGTATGTGTCCGTCCTGCGACTGGACCCTTCCGAGTTCAAACTAGCCGGGGTCTTCGGCGGCGAGCTCGTCATACTCGAGCTACGACTCTGACGTGGCTGAACGATAGGCGTACAACCCGCGGCGTCCATCGTCTCCAAGTCTAAATCGGCGTAATTCATGCGACCCTTCGGCACCGGCTGGAGAACAACATTCGTAGCTCCATTGAAAACGGTTGGTCTAATCCCGACCTCTGATAGCACATCCAGATTAGCGTAGCTGTGTTCACTCACGGGGGACCGGTTACCCCCGACGCTGCCGTCGAAAATGAACTCCGACCCGGCACTTCCTTTGCTCGATGACGTACTGCACGGTGAGCGTAAATCACAGCAAAAGACAAAGTTGTTATGGGGGAGTTCCCCTACAGTGTCCAAGTTAGCGTAGTAACTACTGCCTGACGTACGACTACTGGGTGTCATCAGAGACGTCACGCTCATAGGGCTGGTAACAGACGCCGGTGATGCATTGCTGGTCGTACAATCATGATTACCAGCTTCTGAGGAACACACGACGGTCTCCGGTAAAGAGATCACATTTGCATTGCTGTTTAAGTTGAGACCACTGTTTTTCAACGGTGCCGTATTGCCGTTCACGATGTCCTGAACTGACGAGGGTTTCATGTAGTAGGGCTCAGGAAGGTTCGCAAGTGTCCGCGTCGTCATTGCCGATGACGGTAGCCTGATGCTGTCCATGTTACCGTTGACGTCATTTTGCACCTGGGTCAATGTATCAGTGTCTGTCATATCTGTGACTGTGAGCTGGGTCAGATCTTCATCAATATCATGTTTAAGACGAGCGTAGTTGACATTGGGGTCGTCCTCTTCGGAAGAAGGTCTGCTCTCTTCACTCACTTGGGGTAACAAGGAGGCCATGACTGAAGAGGAGTCAACCTGGAGTAGTGAATAAGGAATGCATGTTAGTTGCGCTGAAATAATGAGGTTCAAAACACCATACGGGCAGTGGGGCAAGAAAAATTTGTACACTGAAACATACGATAGCGATTGTGTTCACAGTCAAATAAAATCTTGTAGCACATTTTAAGACTTGTCATACCATTTAACAAACTTTTTCACTGTACCCCTCGTTTACTTTGAAAAGGAAAAAATTGCTGAATCGCCCACAACTGTTGCAAGGATTGTTACCCGCTGTTGTCAACTTAAATGTCAGAAAGTGAAAGGCGAAAAAATTGCCACTGTCCGAGATTTTAAAAAGACTGAAATGGGAAAGAAAGTTTGAATTTGCAAAAAGGGGGGCAAATCTCATTCCTGTCTAAATACTCATAAATCATTGGATCTATGGATTCATCATTTTGATTCTTCAAATAACACTAAGTTGGAACATTTCTTAAAATATTTTACTCACAGCATCTTCTTGAGGCGACTCTGGAATATCCGCAAAGGAGTTAGCATTGATGTAATGCACCGAGGTCCCGGGCGAAGACGGACTCTGCTGCCCTCCGGAGGCGGTCGTCGACGTCGACAACGATCGGCCGGTGAATGTTGCCAGACCGTAGGTACTTCCTGAAGCGATACTCCCGTTGTCGGTAAAGTGGGAGGGACCGGCCGAGAATGGGGATAGAGCCGGCGATGCCGTTTCCGTCGGCGTTGTTCCATTGCTGGTTTCTGACGCAGAGTAGCTGCCGTAACGGTTGGTGCCACCGCACGTCTGAGCGTTCTCCTGGACGTTGCGGAACAGGAACTCTGCTCGCTTGCATTTGAAGGCATAAATACCTAAAAGAACAAAGGTGAAGAAAACATATACAGACCAATTAATACATTGGCTTACACAAAAAAATTGAAGGTTTGTTCCAAACTAGCATTTACATTCAAAGTAAGGTTTTAGCCAGGAGTTGGTAAAAGGGTGTCAACTATTGCTGGAAACTTAAAAACTGGCTGTCCAACTTTACATTACATGTTCACATTAAATGTAAATGACAGACACAACAGGGTGTCTAAATTTAAAACAGGGTGTCCGAGAGACACACATACACTTTTGTTTTAAAACGTACCTTAAGTTGAGTTTAAACATCTCTTGCATGAACTACATGTACTACACACATAGACCCCTTAAATTTGAATTCCTCAGACCATAAAGACAGTTGCTCTGTCACATGATTAATGCAAGCTTTTGAAGAGTTGCATAAGAGACACCGAACACCGTTACACAGTTTTCAAGGAACGTGTACGACACAATGGAGCCAGGATATGCTCATCCAGAGGTTGCTATTCAAAAGCTTGCCTCAAACCATGTTTTGACATACATTGTTGTAATAACTGGGTTTTTTAGTCTGAGGAGTTCAAAATTAAGTGGTAACTTGTGACTATAAGGTAAATCATTGTGCCAGACATAGTTCAAATCAAACTCAAGAATGGCTTCTTGCCAAGCATGTTATCTCTAAGTATGTTAAGGTTATCAATGGTTACATTCTACCAGTTGAGGAACTGATAGGGATTATGATGGCTCGCGATGCACTGTAACTACATTGTACATTGTACAGGCAAAAGTACCTCCCGAAGTTAGCCATGCAATGTTGTAACCCGAAAAATAGCCCACGAGAAAATAGCCAGCCACACTTCAATTTGGAAAGTGTTTTTCGGTTTTCTATTTTTCTATTAAAGACAATTTTTCTTTTAACTGATCAGGGCAAAAATTCATGGCTCTGCTTACCGTAAACAAAAAATCAGCGCTTATGGGAGCAGGGAATTCCTCGCGTATTTCATAGATTAGCAGGTAATTTTTTATTGTGCTCGTGCGTACTTCACTTTACTAGGCATTCCTTACACAGCTAGCGCAGAAATTTGGCGCTATCACAGTAAGTGGAGACTTTGTAGACACTCTCTCAAGCTTTAAAACTAACTTGAATACTCACTTGCTTAGTCTAAGCTTAAAGTACATCATTAGCAGAGTTCTTTTTTCTATGCGCCAGGAGTGTCTTTCTGACAGACATGGCACACTAGAAATTATCATTATTTCTAAAGCTAAATTTAAACAAGAACAGACAACTAACCTGGCCCAGTTGCACAACGACGTCCGCTCTCGAACGAAAATAACTTCTTGTCGAACCCGTACCGTCTGAGACTCCTCAAGGGCCACTTGATGGGGTCTTTTCCTCTTTGGTGTAGGATGATGTCACTCTTTGTGACCTCGATCACAGCACGTCTGACCTCTGTTCCTTTATCATCAACGTTCCGAACCTAGAAAGATATAAAATATTTGATTTGATTTGATGTGATTTGAAATGGCTTATTGAGAAAAAATGCTAAATTGCACTTAAATTACATTAATTTAAAATTTGTTAATTACAAAGAAAAAAAGGAAAAGAAAACAAATTTAATATCAAGAGAACAAGATTTATAAATATTATTATTACGGTAGACCTCCAAGAACTTTTGTATTCATAATTGACACAAAATTATTAACATTGAGATAACTGCTACACTTTTTAGATATCCATTTTTATGAAAAACAGTTTTAAAACCAATGATGTAGCAGTTATCTCAATGTAATTTACAAGTTAATTAACAATCGCTGTATAAAAAGTGATTGAGTTTGTCAAATATATGATGTGCAACGAGTTACTCAATATTTATCTGTTGTTCATTTGGTGGCTTTCTAACAAAAAGATACCCATGATTGTGGCTGTGCACATTTATTATTTTCACAAATATTGTTTAATTTGGTTTTGCCCTTGATTCCCCTCCTAGACAGTCTGCTTTTCTTAATGGAGTGTTCCTTTCTCAGGAAAAGTTGCATTTCCCTCCAGAAGGAGATTCAAGGCCTTTTAAAGCATAAATCGAACTTAGACTTGTATCCTTCCCTATTCCTCTGCTGCCGCTTCCCAGGTTGTATAGTAAACTAGTGTGAGGTCCCTGGCAACATGGCAGGTAAGGGCACCCTCAAACAAAATTATTGACAATGATCAAATGATTTTTTTTTTTTTTTTTAAACCATTTTAAGGATTTTTCCCTCCACTTTTAAAAGGACTCTATCTATTGCAAAATCATTGCATCACAAAACTAATTTGACCTAATAAGAGCCCATCTTTAACAGAGATTCCAGTTTCTTACCTTAAACATGTTCTGCGCCAGTTTGACATCCTTAGGACGAATACAAGGCTGCTGGTTGCCCATTCTGATCTTTTCTAGTTAGTTTCCAGTAAGCAAGAAATCTAGTAGAGAAAAAGAACAAAACAAAAACTAACATTAGTACAATTTTCCTTTCCTCCCATTCCTCCTTCATTCATTGATCATCGTCTGCTTTCAAGCTCTTTCTCTTTTCATCTCTTTCCACTTGACTGCTTCTGTTACATTACCTGTTTATGTAGGTTGACAGTTACCCTTCGAGAAAGACTCTAGGGTTGAAGCATCAGACCATTAACTATTTCTTGCACATTTCCAATTCATCATGTTCATTAAAAAAGTCCCCATGTGAACATGTCTCAATAATTTGACCACGCATCAATTCTTTATCAAGTGAGTAAGACAGTACAAACTCATATCTTAGATTGTGATCGTTAACATGGTGTACCACTAAAAACACTTAACCCCGATTGGAGAGAGGCACTTCTCCTCTCCAATTTCCTCCTTCTTCTCATCATCATCATCATTGTCCTGAAGATCAGAACCAACATCTCAAGAGAAATCGACTATCCACAAATTAAATTTTCTGAGAACCCAAAATGATGATGGTTGTTTTCAATGTCCTTGAAGGATGTATTGTACAGCCCACACACTCTGCTTACCACATAATGTACAGTTTAAGCATCCCTCACATAGTAGAGACTACAAGGTATAACCATAGAGCAAGAACCTATAACCCAGGTAAGGGGGAGGGGTATGGGAAATACAGTTTCCATGAGAAAAAAACAACTTTTTCTTAGATTAGAAAATCTAAATACTGGGAGGCTACAAGGCCGGATGAGCAATAGATTCCCATCGAATTCACAGAAGGGCACAATATAAATAACATATTTTCCTAAAACTATAGCGCTTTATCACACCAGAGGGCATCTCAAACACTGCTTCTTTACATGCGAAGCTATACACTGTAGGAATTACAAGGAGGCTGTGGGGCTCTGTTGCCCTGGTCTTGGCCTTGATGCCCCTTCAGAAGTTTACCATAGACTTAAAGATTTTCCAATGGAACTGCCCTTTGCAAAATGAAATGTCCCTACCCAGGCATATAAAAAGGTTTGAACATTGTTTGACGACCCTCCCTGAAACACACACACACTTTTACCAATGTCTAAGATCAAAGACTTTGTTAACATGTGACCACCAAATTGTGAACATGTTTCAGAGTTTTAAATGAAAATATCCCTGTCCTCGCATGTAAAGAGAGGGTTAACAGGCTTTCCTAAAACACTTGTGTTAAAAAACTTTGCGTTAACAAATTCACTACCACCTAATTGTACTTACATGCTTCAGGTAATACTCCTTCAACCCTAATGTGGAACTCTGCATGTGGCCAAACTCTTAACACTCACTCGTGAGATCTTAATGTCCTAACAACAAATGACTAGCCAAACCATCAGCAAGAAGCCTTTTAAACCATCACTGTCCGACTAATAACTGAAGAATGCACCTGTCTGTGCTATGGTCTGAGTAGGTGCATTTATAACGGCTAAACCTAATGGCATATTTCATCCCAAATCCAGAGCAAATCCGTTAGCTGAAAACACTATTGATACCTCAACATTACCTAATTCAATTAACGAATGCACCACAAAGGAGATTACATACTTTTCATGCAGTAATCCACATGTTCCAATACAGCAATGGCTAAGCCGTACATCTTACATGGTTTGACACAAAAAAGTAAGTTGAAAACAAGGCTCTTAAGGATTGAACATCCTGTGCTCTCATCACTGGAGTATGCAGCTCTTGCAGACCCAGCCATACTTTAAGAGATTATCCCCCCACCACCTTCCCTATTCATCTTCACCATCTTTGTCTTACAAGACACTTCTAGGGTGGCCCTCCATTGACCTCTTCAAGAAAGCATCCAAGTCTTAGAATCAATGGAAACCATGCAGCGTTGCAGCCCCCGGTCTGTTTGAAGTATCTAAAAGCACAGGCCCCACTGCAAACAAAAGACGTCAATTTGTTTAGCGGGAAAGCTACAAGCGTGCGCTTGAAAGCAATTATAAACTCTTTTGAGGTCGTTTTTCACCTCCGTGGAACTTGACAAGGTAAACTTAAGACTGAGGGATGGGAAAGGGGTGATGATTATTTAGGGTTTAAATTTGGCGAAAGTTGACAAACAAGTGTCGTTGTTTAACGACATCAAAGCACTGCTCTATCTAATCATCTTAGCCAAACAGACACTTCTTACCATTCGAGAAAGAATCTTTGGTGCATAATGTACGAGTTGTGGCCTTAACATAATGTATACATGAAAAAAATACAACACTTATGGTGAGTGCAAAAAAGAAAATGACAACAAATCAGGTGAAAGGTTTATAGGGTGAGATTTTATGAACATTTTTAAATCCTAGGATCTGAAGGAAAAAACAATTTCCACTTGTATGTGGATACTTTATAAAAATAGGGATGCTTTTCAACGCTGAAATGTCCAGCTGAACCACTTTGAGTGAGTGTTGACTGGTCATTGGAAGTTTTAACTGGCAATTGGCCAGAGGACTACTGAATAAGGGAGAACACTGTCTTGAGTTTGATCTTAGGCTTGATACTTCACAGAAGCAACACATGTGATTGCCTCTGTGCCCCTTAGTTGTTGCCTTGGTGCCCTTGAAATGCTCAAAAGTAGAAATGTACAATTTACTCATAGAGTGCCTTTTACCTGAGGAGAAAATGCTTTGATGCCCTTGCCCTTTAAACAACAAACGCACGCCTGTGTCAGATCTAGAAAACTAAACTAACTACATGTAGAAACACAAAACCTCACAATCAAGATAAGAACACAACACAATCGCCCCCACATTCCTCTGTGCTGGTAGAAAATTTCCTGTTCCAATTGTAACATGACTCAAAACACTTGACCACAAACTCCACATCGTACATCATTATGTCATCCAAATCAACTCCTCCTCAACACAGAAACATCAAACCTCTCACCCCACATCCTCCTCCAAAGATCATTCATAAACCACAACTCTGCATCAAATACCGTCTTTTAAAGGGAAGGTACACCTTTAGTTGTCATCACTCTTGTGAATGGCAATAAAGAGTTACTTGAGGAGAAGTCAGCTTTCGAAAGCATTTTGAGAATCATTTCACTAAGAATTAATGTGGTTATGGAAAAAGAAGATGATTTAATTTAGTAATCAATACAAGATTCAATACAAGTCACGAGCGTCAGATTATTACAGTGTCTACATGCTGAGAAAACAGCACAAAAATAACACGCTTTTTTCTACAGGAGCATGAAATTCATCCATGGTTAGTAAGGTAAAAGCAGGTACCCCCTGCATATCCGGCCACAGCATTCACGAATGGACACCAACCCTCAGAAATCTGAGAAGTGATTTGAGAATGGGGGTGGAAAATTATCCAAACCATGAATCCTTATCTCAAAATAGTTTAAGCCTGTACTATCAACAGGTGCAGTGCTTTTCACCAAGTAGGTTTTTATGTCATTATCTTTTAATAATTTTTTGTTTGGTATTTACTAATCTATGACCCTACCTTTAAAGGAAACTTATACCTCTTTGGAACCTTTCAATTGTTTTAACCCTACATAAATATGTAACCAACTAAACTAGCATCTGAAACTAACTAGGCCCCCATCCTTTAAACCACAATACTTTCAAGTGAAATGATTCTCAAAATGCTTTTTAGGTATGTACTCTCGAAAGCTTCTGTACTTATTCCCTACACATAAGTGGGGCCTAAGTTTTTATGTCATTAACTTTGTTGAGTATTTACCAATCTATGACCCAACTTTAATGTCTGAAAATTACTTTCTCTTTAAGATAATCCTCCCATATACACCTGTACTAGTGGTTAGTTTTGGCCTCACTCAAAAGGAATCTACAATGCGCTGGAATGCCAAGGCAAACATTTCCGGCCTTGCCTTAAAAAAACTGCACCCACTGATCTCATAATAACAGGAAGAGAAACACTTCATTTGGAAAAAAAGCAAATGCTCGGGCGATGATGTAATAACGTGACATCGAGACTGGAAAGCTGCTAGACTAGAAAGCTACGTCATGTCTTACTCCAAAAACAGGGGCTAGACTTGCTGAACTTCTTGGGAGTAATTTACAAGTCAGGAAGAAAATGAATGTTTTTTCCGAGATGCTTTTCACAGGCATGAAGCCTCAACTGGTAAACATGTTCTCACATTACCCGCAAAATCAAATAACTAGAGATTTGAGGGGGGGGGGGCGATTTGTTATAAAACAATGTTCAAGTGCTTTAATAATTACAAAGCAATATTTGCTGTAGTTTTGGATGTGAAATCAAATCAGCTTACTACAAAGTTTAACCTTTACTTATAGCGAGGGTTTACGCTTGGGAATCACTCAAAAAATGAATGGCAATAAAAACATTTGGTTAGAAGCGTACAGCAGCTTTTGATAGTATAAAGCATTTTGAGAAACAACACTTTGAAGTAATGTGGTTATGTACAATGAAAGGGACAAATGTGCTCAGTCCATTACTTCAAAGAGAATAAAGAAATACCGAAAACATTATTTATGAAGCCAAAGCTTGCATAGTAAAACTTTGTCTGCTTATGTCTGTGTTTTCCATCAAAACAGGCAGGGAAACCATACAAAAATAACAACACTGTAACTAACCCAGGAGTGCATCAATCATATTTCTTGCCTGATAAAAGGAAACAACTAGGGTAGGAAATGAACCCCCCTTTGCCAACAACTAACACAGATCTTGACATTTACAACTAGGCTGATCCCCATATAGCATAACCAACTGAAGAGGCCCCCATCGTTAAGTGAAACACCACACTACAAAATTACACTTGCCTGGACATGCTTCTGCACCTTGCCTGGTCATGCTTTGATTGCGAGTAAATATCCCCTAATAAATTAGCATCCATTAAGAGCATTCTGATAGAGAGTTTTCTTACTCCCCCAAGAGGGCTGTTTATAATGTCAACATGTGTGCATCTTTTTTCTTCTTTCTAGGTAACTGTTTATAAGAGGACGCACAGTTTCTGCCAAATGTAAGAGGTCGTGGCATTTGAGAATCCGCCGTTATTCTTCTATCACCAGCAATATGTTGCAGAGTTCATGATTCACTGTACATGTACACATGAGATCGCTGTAACATATATATTAACTAGGTCCAAGTGTTAATTTACAAACCCAACACAGAACTTTTCAAAAACTACACATTTAGGGTGATGTTACATGAAACGTGACATTTGATAACGTCAGGACCTTCAACCTTTTAGAAAAAACACACAGCGGCATTTAAATTTATTTTTGTTCTACAGATCTTATAAACCTTAACCTTTTAGGTGACTTCATGTGATACTGGATGACGTCATTAGAAAGGGACCTTAAATTTAATTGATAAAAACAATAACAAACATTTATCAAGTCATTTAAATTAACCATGAGGTACCCCAATTGAATAAAAAAACAACAAAAAAACAGCCTATAACATAACAAATCACTGCAAGAAACCGTTACAATAGAGTGACTGGAACAAGTGGGTGTAAAGAGCTATTTTAAAACTGATAACAAGTTTTTTTCAGAAAGGAAGGGGTGGCAAACTTTGAGGGTTCATTTAAGTTTTCAGTAATCCTGCCGTTTTGTGGTGTAAGTTGATCACAGCCAGTGGGTCAAGTCTTGCTTTAGGCAACATTTAAAACTTGCATTTGCTTTATAAAATTGGCAATTTGATTTTTGTTACAGTGCAATTCATTTGTTTTGTTGAAAGGGGAAACGTGTCAAGCAGTATTTTCTGCTTTAAAACATTTGTCTGCTAAGCAGAAATGAGCAGGATACCAGTTACAAATTGTACATACTGAATGATAGTTGGGCTGGTTTCCTAATTCTGGTAAGCATAACTTTGTTGTGCATATCTACTTTTCATGCTTTTAAGCAGCTCTATGAAATTGGGCCCAGGTCCTTTGGCCTTTTAACTGGCATTTGGCCAGCGGATCATTGTTAAAACGAGAAAACACTGCACTACTATCCGGGCTCTGTGTACATAATTATGTGCATGGTGTCTTCTTCACAGGGACCCCAGACCGTTGTACATGTATCTCTTTGTTACCACATCAATATTTCTTCTAATCGTACAGGTGTTGGAACACCAGGACTTATAAGCCACTCCATGTACATCAAGTCGATGGATTCAAGCTTTGTATATATTCACATAAGGGGGCAGTAGATCCTACTCATATTGATTGATTGGGGCACAGACAAGAAAAACAAGCTGGGAACAACAGAAGAGTTGCTGGGCAGTCTGCAATGGAACCCATCCAGGGTACCAGATTAAGACTAGAAATAATACTAGCCAATAATAATCACTGGGTTGTTTTTCTTACCTACATTTTATTTACGTAAGGATAGCGTGTTATACTATAGAGGTAGAATTGGTTATACCCTTACTCTATGGTTATACCATGGAGGTAGAATTGGTTACACTTTATTCTAATTCAAAATAGGAATTAATTTTTATACCAAAATACACTTTGGAATTTATTAAAATTCATTCACATGACCAAAGCCATTCTTTGTCTGCAAAAATACTTGACAAAAGTTCTGCAAATTCTTGTTGAATCATAACGCATAGAGTAGGTTAAACTGTTTACTGTACGGATGAACCGATATGGACCCAATTTCATAGAGCTGCTCTAAAAGTAGAAAATATTGCTTTTTACGTTGTTCAGACAAGTAGAAATTTGCGGGATGGCAAGATGCCAGTCACAAATTGTATATGACATGGTTGTGTTGCTGGTAACCTTATTCTGGTAAGCAGAGTTTTGTTGTGCTTAGTTACTGTTTTGACCCTGACATTTGCTTACTTTTACACAACACTGCCAAAACATCAACATCCATGACAACTACATACCTCCTATATTATGGTAAAAAACATCAGATTGCCTGTGGCCTATGCCAGGAATGTCTGAAGTTTTAGACTTCTATCCCAATCACTTTAGGTACTCTATTGTTGATATCTTCTACCAAGTGTTCGCTCATGGAAGCATGTTCGAAACAAAATCAGACTTGAAGCCAAGACTAACCAAGTATGCAGTGGTTGACTATGTTATTCTCTCACATTTTCATTTATGAGAAGTTCCGTTTGCACCGGGAATAAACAATTATTTGTGTTACAACTCTTCACCAAAGTGTGTCAAAGCAGTGCAGGCCTACTCAGTAGGCCTAAGCCTTTTTGAAATATGGCGGACACCATGCTACAACACTGGGTAAATTTGTGCACATTGACCATAGAAATAGAACGTTTGTTATTCAGTGAAGTGCGGCGTTTACACGTAAACCTATTGACCACCAACATTCATGGTGAGCGTGGCATCAGTTGCCGCATGTGACGCGCATCACCACGTCCACCATACCTCAAAAAGGCTTATGAAAAAGTTACAAATAATACTTTAATCCCAGACGCAAATTTAATAGCTATTACAAAAAGTTTCATCTAAAATACAGCACTCAAACTACTACATGTACATACATGTATACTTGCCCTAGCTACCAGGCAAGTTCATTGGTTAAGTCCTCTGGAATGGCAAAGGTTGTGGGTTCGAATCCCACCAGAGTAAAATGCCCATGTATGTATTTTGGTTTGCATGACTCAGAAAAATACTGAGTATACATGAAACTCTTTTTAGTCTAAAATAATGAGGGAAAACCTGTAAAAGTGAGCATAAATAATTGAGTTGAATACAAATTCCATAGTTGTTTTAGACATGTGGTCAAATGTTGTTAAAGCAAAAACAACTTACCCTTTTCTATAGATTTATACTTGTTAAGTTGCATGAGTTCTTGTCAAGAGACTGACAAACTGATATTGCACAATATACTCAGACCGTGTCCTTCCTCCATGGGCTGACTAAAGATTCTTAGCTCAGGGCGCGCTGTGGTGCGCTCCTTCCTCCATGCTCAAAACAAGTGGTTTTCCAAACAGACGAGATGTAAATAAGTCAAAACACGTATTTTCAAACAATGAGTATCCCAAACAACAAAGTATGTGTTTTTCCCAGCAGACAGTACCATTCAATGCAAAAACTCATTCATCACAAACTAAATATAAACCACATTCCAAGGAAAAGGAAGAAAGGATTCGGAAGAAAAAAGATTTCATAATGTTATCCACAGGACGTGCTAAGATTAAAACCTCACCTTGAATCTTTGCACTGGTCACAGCAGACAGACAAGCGCACAATAAAAAAAACCTACTCCGTTTTGTATTGACGAAGAATTAATTCCACTGCGAAACAATTAAAGGCTTATTTGCTATACAGCAAGGCTGGACACTGGCGCACAGAGTTACATAACAACGTAACCTTGCATGTTGACTTGTCTGTTAGATCTGATGTGATGTGTGTGTTTTTCTGTCCAGCGCTTGTTTCAGATCAAAACACCTTGAAGGCATGTCAGGCCTTTTGAGTCACACCTGGGACTGTTCCATTACTATGTACACGAGGGGTGTTACACAATGTTTTCTAGAGTGACTTTGGGAGGGGAGCTTAATAAGCAGAAATCGCCAGTGGCTGGACAATGGCCAAACATTTCCTTCTTGTGGGGTTACCTTATTATTGCTGAGAAAAGGACATTACCAGGACAAACATTGAGTGTCCATTGCTTAGACCGGACTCGAATTAAGACAGTGGCAAAAGAAGCAAGTCGCTTGGTGAAAAATCAGCCTGGTTTTTCATAATGGCATAGGCCCCAATCAAGACTTAGTAAAATAGAAAAGTGGGGATGTTCATTACTTAGAAGGAAAGAAGGGGGGAAAGAGAAAAAAGGGGAGAACAAAATCCATCAAAATATGGTGATGTACCCGTGTGGTGATTTTTTGTGCGATCTAAAGCCACTAAATGCAATATTGGAGGAACATGATGCAATACCCTTTTAATTTCTGATGGGCTATTTTACCATGAGACCATTCATGGACAATTGAAGGAGATGGGCCCAACAATCTAATTGCATTGTGGTTTTACATGTGCTAAAATATATTACACTGCCACGGGAGAGAATTACACGCAATTGGGAGATTTTGAGACCACTTTAGCTTTTTAACACTAAACTAAACAGCCAGGCCACTTAGAGTGTGCTTTTACTGGTCCATCCTCAAGTGTTTAAACTGGCATTTGGCCAGCAGACTGCTGAAAAGTCTCCCACGAATTGTGATTCTAGGCCTGATGGTTCATTCATGTTTCTGTTAAGGAATACATGTAGGCGGGAGACACACATCAACAATTAAAAGTCTCTTTCACATAAGACTAACTTCCCAGGAAATTGCCAGGTTGGCCTGAACACGCTTGGAATTGGTCACCCTAGCAAACTCCTGGAAAAAGGTAATTTTCTCAAGAAGTAGCTACCCTGCTTCATTGAGAGTAAGGTTACGCAAGTAGAAAAATGTCAGACGTAGTTCCAAAATTGCATGCAGTGTTTGTAGTTGCCTCCAAGTTGCCTGTAAAAACTGCACTAAGTGACGAAGCTTTCATCTACAGCCTCCTAGGTGCATTAGGTAAAACATTTCGCTCCATGGTGTAAATCGATCAATGCAGTGCTTATTCTGTAAGTAACACTAAAGGACAATTGTTTCAGCAATTGTTCAAACCCAAGGTGTTATCAAATATCATCCAAACGTTCCTACATGAAATCTCAGTTTCAAATCAATTGTTGAGGCAACATTTGTTTACAGCAAAATCTAAGCGCATATAGATGTAGGACATGTACCTTTAGAACCAGATCCTCATTATACATTCAATGCTTGACAAACGAACTATTGGGTTTATCAAATCATAATGGTTTGTCCTTGCATTGTTGGGATTGATTCACTCGTAATAAACACTATAACAGTGCGGACATTATTTGTATTGGTCAGTTTGTCCTTCAGTCTGGTCTTCTCAACCTTCGGAAAGGCTGGCTGACCAGGCCAGGCACTCCAGCCAGTAGACCGGACAGTGAGGCTGATGACTGACCAGGCAGTCTCAGACCGAACAGGTTGGCTGACCAGGCACTCCAGCTAGCAGATCGGCATGCAGTCCAGAGAGCCAATAGCCCAGCATGCTGGCACTATTCAAATGTAGACTTTTTAGAATCAAAGTATTATTAACCATAAAGACATATTAGATCAATCTTCTCTTACAAATCTTAGATTAGTAGCCTACTTGTTAAAAACAGTTAAATAGTTGTATGTTAAGCTGTGTCAGAATGTTTTGTTTGTCATTTTGATTCTGGTCTTGTAAAAACAATGCTGAGCCAGTAAACAATTTGAGTAACAAGCCCTGTTGTCTTGTGGATTTTTCTCCAAAACTCGATCCCTGGGTCACCATGCAGTCCAGCCAGCAGAACAGACATGCTGGCATGACCATGCAGCCCAGCCAATAGACCAACTCCTGCCGATCCCCTGTTGACACAGATCTTGCCAGGTGATACCACAACACTACTTGAATAACTCTAGGTCATTACATTATCAACGTTGTGCCAGTACATTGCCAATGTTGTGACATGACCAGTGTAAAGAATACAAACATGATTGACTAAGTCTCTGTCAATCAACTTCTACTTGTACTGAGGCCTGTATGTGATATTTAATTGATCATATTGGAGCATCTTAGATAGTACACTTTTTTAGTCAAAATGAAGTTATTCAGTACAGCACACATGTCATAATTCTCAACATCAAAACATACAAACCAGACGATAACAACCACACTTCAATTTCAAGTATTACCAAAAACAACAAATTAATATAAAAAACATGACATTACAATGCCTATTTAACATATAATTAATGTAAGACATTACTTACCAGAGCAAACAGGTTGGGCATTAACTCCGTAGGATTCCCCACACATTGCTTGTTAGATTTGAAGATGTAGTAAGACTAGAATAGTGACTCCGTCCGATGGTTCGAACACCTCCATACCGGCCTGCGTGCAGAAATCAAATAACAACTGGTACATCAAGACATGAATATGCACTACTACCCCGCATCGCTGCGACACCAACCTCCCCCCAATGCCAAGTAAAAAGGGCCTCTAGAAAAAAAATTAGTCAGGTATCTCTTCCTATTCGCGCATATTAACAATGCAGACTGGGACGGGGTAGGAGACGAAGACTGTTGAAAATCAAAACACCCACAAGGCTACATGAATAATGCATCAAGGCAATACAGATTACACCAAAACAAAAAAACAGGGACACATCATTTCGGGGAGCGGGGGTGTTTGTGAAATGAGGGGAAGCCTACAAGATTTGCCTCTTAAAAAGAGGTTTTAAGACTTGCCCTTAACTCATACATTAAAAAAGGGCAACAATACATTTCGAGATACCGAATAATAAACCACAGGGGAAACTGACAGAGTTAGTTTGACATTTTCCCCAAAAATGTTTACTCTAAGTTACCTTTTTGAGAAAGACTCTGCTAGGGTAGAAGCGTTATTAGGCCATTAGCTATTTTTTAATTTATCTCTCGTTAGTTATAATTACGAAATATTAAGCTAATGATATTTACAGCTCAGAGTGTATGTATAAATCGAATTGCTTAGTTCCAGTACATGTACAAATTAATTTTGTAGGTATTTGGGTTTTTTCACTCTTTCTTAAATGCAAGTTTGCCCCAAACATGGCCAAAAGCCACTCTTGATAGGGGCTGCAAGAAGAACAATACTTGGATGAAAATAACTCATGGGACCTGAAGGTGGGAATTTATATTCCTCTTAAAATAGTCTAGATTGTAGGATGGAGGTGCACGGAGTTCAACAGGGAATAAAGCTGTTTGAATGGCTCTATAGGCCTACCATCTCTACTTCTTCTAAATATTTTTCAAGTGTTTATTTTTTCTTCAATAAAACAAGTTTACTACACTACATTACCAAAGCATTTATAAAACACTTAAAAAACAGCGCTTTACACAAAAAGAAAAAAAGTGATGACAAAATTCAGGGTGAAATAAATGGGGTCTTTACAGCTTTCGTCTGATGAAAGGGCTTCTTCAAACATTTCAAAAAAATTCAAACAACAAGATTAAGGTGTCTTAACAAATCGGGATCTTGAGAGATTTCTTAAAGGCTTGCTGACAGTATGGTAAGCCTATTTTCAAATTTTCTTACACAACACTGTATTACAGCGCTTCACACACAAAAAAAATATTAATAAAATTATAAACAACAACAAGATGAGGTTAAATAAATTGGGACCTTGAGTGCTTTCCCGAAGGCTTGCAGCCAGTATGGAAAGCCTTTTTTTCAAGTTTTCTTTAAAAGAATTGCCTTGGTTGTTTTCACATTTTGTATTAAGATAACTGCCAATTACACAACAAATAAGGAGACTGTAAATCTCTGTGGAATGTTGTACAATCCGAGAGAAAAACTGCCTTAAAAAAAAGAAGTTTTACTTCACTACATATAAACTCTTACAAAACACTGCATTACAGCGCTTCACACAAGAAAAAGAAACTAGTAGAGAAATGATTAACAACAAAAAGATGATGTTAAATAAATTGGATGTTCAGAGCATTCATGAAGGCTATTTTCGAATTTGCTTAAAAAATAATGATATCTTGGTTGTTTTCACGTTTTGTAAGATGCTGCCAGTTTACACAAAAAATAAGGAGACCATTAATATTTGTTGAATGTTAATCCAATGGAAAACAACTTTTGAGAAATGGCTGACACTACAGGACTGTAGTCTGTTTGGTTTGGGTATTTTATAGAAAAAGGTGCTATGGTTTGGGTGTACAGCAGACAAATTACCAAATTGTAGTAGGGTAAACTCACAGGAAAATTACTGTGTCCTGCCATTATCTCAAAATGGCTCATGCTTTCCATTCCTGGTTGATGATGATTTTGAGGAAAATGTTCTTATGTTGCATTTCAATTAACTTAACTCATTGAACAATTTTCTTTAATTACTTTCAATACGCACTATTAATTAAGCTACTGATATTTACAGCTCAGATGTATAAATAAAACGTTTTACTTCAGCTACAAACAAATCTGTAAGTACAACGTCTTCTACTTCTTGGAATTATTTTCCAAGTGTTATTTTTCTTTAAAAAACAACAAGTACACTTCTTCTTCTTTTTTTGAGTGGTGTCCTCGGTCAACGATAGTTCGTCGAGTTGTCCCCAGATCTCCCTTCCCTCATGCATGTAGATATTTCTCCGGCTGTCACAAACCTCGTGTCCCTTCTCAGTCAATACACTACACCAAACTCTTACAAAACAATGAATCACAGCTCTTTACACAAGAGAAACAAACTACATACTAGTAAACATGATAAACAACAGAACATGAATAAGGGTGAAATAACTGGTATCTTTTAAAAGAGCTTTTCCGAAGGCTGCCCGTGTAGAAAGACTCCTTCCTTTATTGATTTCTTGGTTGTTTTTCAGGCTTCACAACCACTGCCATGTTGTATTCATACTTTTAAAATAACAGTTCAAAAGCGACTATTGATGTAGTTAATGACGAGTTTCCATGGTAACACATGATGGCCAATAAGCAAAAAACATTGATGTTTACTACAGCATTATTGAGTTTATGTGCCTGTATCAAACCAAGGACAGTCAGCAAGCGTACACAAATGGCTAGTTTAATTTTAGCACGAGTCTGTGACACACGTTTTCATGCATTTATTGGTTCATGTAGCATTTCAACTTTGAGAAACACGTGCAGGGGCGGTGCCAGATCTGTTGATCTGGGGGAGCCTAAATTTTAAAGGACAAACATTGATTTTGAGTTTAATTTTGCACTGCTGAAAAAGCATTGACTTGCACAAATGTCCGAGTTACGACACCAGTGTTTTTCTTGAGCTGGGGTAAGGAGAACATAATTGCTTCAGGATAGTATACCTTTCTATTGGTATTACTCCAAGAAAGCAATGAACATAAAAACCTACAAACATAAAAACCTACTTGGTAAAGAGCACTGCAGCTGTTGATAATGTAGAACATTTTTAGAAGCAATTCCCTTCAGAGGAATGTGGTTTTAGAGAGAGAGATTCAAAAACATTTCAATCTGCTGAAATTTTGTATTCAAAATTAAGATTATTTTTCCTGCGCGTAAAATAAATAACCTCTCCAGATTTTCTGCAACATCTAAAAAACACTTTAAATTATTGTTGCGCATGTATACCTATTATGTATGGTTGAAGAGACTTTATTAAGCCGGATTTGTAGAAGTACATGCAAGTACATTGCATTGACATTTTACTTATCTTGATGACCTTTGGTTACTGATTAAGAGTAATGCCTTAAAGGAACACAATGCCTTGGATCGGTCGAGTTGGTCTTTGAAAAGCGTTTGTAACCGTTTTTTATAAAATGCATATGGGTAGAAAGATGTTGTAAAAGTAGAATACAATGATCCACACAAACATGCCTCGAAATTGCGTGGTTTTCCTTTTACCTCGTCGACTAACACGTCGGCCATTTATGACGGTCAAAATTTGGACTCCCATAAATGGCCGACCGTGTTAGTTCTCACAGTAGAAGGAAAACCACGCAATTTCGAGGCAAACTTGTGTGGATCATTGTATTCTACTTTTAAAACATCTTTCCAACCATAAATTATGCATTATATACAAAACGGTTACAAACGCTTTTGTTTTGACCAACTCGTCCGATCCAAGGCAACGTGTTCCTTTAAGATGCTGACAAGGACATTTAACATTACTAAATTGTAATTGGGTGATGCAAACCTACAGCATAAACAAATTAGCACTAAAACTTGCAGAGCTTTTCTAGGCCCTACACATGTAAACTTTGAGAAGCCCCTCTTTTGTTTACTTTTAGGAAGTCCATCGATAATGTTATTTAATGTTTAAGAGTAACTGTATTGTTGTCCTTTGTAAAACCAAATGAATTTTAGTCCTTGGACTTTTTGTTTGGAAAAGAAAACCAAAGTAAACTGCATGGAATTGCCTGGCAATTCGTCTTTCAAGGGCAGGCTGTTTTCATTTTGCAAAGGGTCCTTCTTATTGGAATATCTTGTGATGTCTATGGGGATGGGTATATTTTGATAGACCACCAAGGCCAATGTCCACTCTTACAAGTTAGCCAAATTTAGTAACTGGTTGGTTTGTTTTTATAGAGGTTGACTGGCTTCTGACCGGCACCCAGATATTGACACATTTTTTAAAGGCAGTGAACACTATTGGTAATTACTCAAAATAATGTTTAGCATACAACCTTAATTGGTAAGTAGTAACAGGGAGAGGTTGATGGTATAAAACCTTGTGAGAAACGGCTCCCTCTGAAGTGATTTAGTTTTCGATAAAGAAGTAATATTCCACGAATTTGATTTCGAGACCTCAAGTTTAGAACTTGAGGTCTCAAAATCAAGCATCTGAAAGTACACAACTTCGTGTGACAAGGGTGTTTTTTTCTTTCATAGTTATCGCGCAACTCCGACGACCAATCAAGCTCAAATTTTCACAGGTTTGTTATTTTATGTACATGTTGAGATACACCAAGTGAGAATACTGGATTTTGACAATTACCAATAGTGTCCACTGCCTTTAAGAAACCACCAAAAGATAGCTCAGTTGGAAGAGTGCCAGCACATGAATCCTTAAATTATTTAAAAATTAACCAAGTCAGCTTCCCAAAAAGATTTGTTTAACTTGCTACTTCTATGGTGATGAAATTTCACAAGATTAAATTTTATTTTTAATTTTTATCACAGTTTTGGGTACAGATTCAGATGGGCAAATTACATAAACAACTGGTAAAATATTCTGCCCTGTCCACCAGTGGAACATGCCACGTTCCAATTTCAACAGCGCCTCGTCCCTGGCTAACCAGCCTGCATAAACCCATGCTAATTACCACCGGTCCCGACGACCCACAGTCTCCATGCAGGATGACACACACGCACATGTCTGAACCTCACACAAGTAATATCCCCCTAAAAATATATCGCTAACGTCATCGCAGCTCGCGCTAGAATGATCTGGTTGTCGGGATGACGATCATTCTCGTGGTTGCTATGGGCAACGGCGGAGGTGGATAGCCGTTAGATGGAGCATTGTCCTTTACACCATGGTCATTTTTGTTTGTCGGCTGTCCGTCGTACATTTTCGCATCAGGGTGTCTTCAGAAATATACGTTGAATATGTTGCTTGATTTTCCGGAACAAACAGCCTCATGAGTCAATAGGTTGTTGGGTGGTTCGAGATACATGTTCCGAGAAAAACAATCCCTCGCCTTTTATTTAGAGTTGGAGTGTGAATGTATTTTCTTACATTTCCCGTAAATAAACATTCAATTAAACGGCTGGTTTCGGAAATTGCAGACGATCGTTTGTGTAATCATAGAGAACAAATCCGCTGTGTAACGCACAAATATTTACGAACATGATCTGTGTTTGTAAGTTGCAATGTATCTGTCATACAGAGAAAATAATTCCATATTTAGAGCTTGTTTTTTTCCAGTTACTTTGAAACTTATTTGATCGATCAGTATTTCATTACTCTCTTTGCTTTTTGGTAAGCAACCGCGGGGCAAAGTAATATGCACAGTTTACTAGCATTGTAGGCTACTTTACAAAAAGCCTAAGCGCAAGGCCTGGCACTACTACTAGTATTATTATTATTATAACCAAATATTAATTTCAACACAAAATTCTTCATTTGAAGGATTTTTTACATTGTTTTCTGGCATACACACCAAATAGGAACAAATTTCTACCTCATTGTTTCCATAGATGGATATCAACAACACATGTCAAAACTATTCTTGTCAAAAACCATGGACCGTAAATTACAAGGCCACATCTAGGCGAGGCTACCCAATACTAGTTGGATAGCAACAACGCAATCCTTTGAAATCAATCCATGCAGAAAATATGTCAGGTCCACAGTTCTAAATCACCAAATAAACGCACTGTTTTTGATGAACCGTATAGAATAATGAGGTTGCGATATGTCGTTACTCCCACCTGCGGGGTCAACAATTCTCACAGTCTGAGATGTATTTGTCTAGACTACCCCCGTCATTAGAAAATCATTCAGAAGCACTTTCTACTTGTTGAATTCCATGACTTATGCTTAGCCTCAATGGAATATTGTGCAATGCAAGGTTTTGGCAAACATTTGACTAGGTTTGAATTTTCACTCCAATTATCTTTTTATCTTTTATTTCACATCTTACAAGCCACCTGACTGTGCAAATTCAATCTTCAGAAGTCGCAATTTGGAAACAACAAAAAATAATCGCTGCTTACTTTCTCTTTTCCCCAGTTCGGAATTGCCAAAAAGTATTTCCAATATGCCATTTTTGGATAATGGGTGTTTACCAATTATAATGGGTGTTTACCCATTATCCTGTGATAAATAGATGTCCACAGATTGAAGCTAGGATCCAAAGGTTTGACAAACCAAGGATTGATTCACCACACTAAGAGGGTCATAGTTACAATGAGGAAATAAAATTTGTTCTTAACAAACTGCGTCGATCTAAGAAACATGTGTTTATGTTGAGAGTGCGAATCGGAAAGAAATTGAGAAAAAAAATCATCATAAATTTTATTAAAAATAGCCATCTCATAGAATATACAAATCACCTTGAATTATGAATAAAAATTTTCCTATTGCCACTCTGAAGTTTATTTTGCGTCAGAGCACCAACTTGGACTTTGAACATCATACGTAGTGATTATGACATCACAGTCCTCAAATGTACGTCACGCTCTTCTAAAATAAGTCTGCTAATTTTGTTTGAACGGTTCTTTATTTAGCTCAAAGCTCAAGTGAGTGAATAAGATCAAATTGTAAACTGAATTACACGTCATCATCTTTAGGTATGTGTACAAGTTGCCATGGTTACGCCTTGCGACAGCAAACACAAAACATTGGTGTTAGAGAGAGAAATATTTTGCTAATCTACAAGTACATAACCTCCTTCTACAGTGTATAGGGACTGATGACAGATAGTTGCAGCCAAAGGTTATTGGAGAGACGTGGGGTACACGCTTTTTCCCCTGGTACAATCAAACGGAGAAGAAAAAACACTCTGCGCTTTTCGTCAAGTCTCGGTTGTCCCCGGGACACTTTTTCGGTCAAAGAGGTCAACAAGATTTGAAAGCTGATTCTAAAACATGCCTCAATCCCATCCACAAATCTTTCACAAAAGCCTCTTTTGTAGAACATCAAGTTTTCTATATAAAAATTAACCAAGTAGGAGCTACCTCAGGTATGATTTTATTCTAATTTCTGAAGAAAAAGAAGTATTCATCAAATTTAATAATTACGGTGAATGCTGAACAATTGCAAGATGACTATAATGAAGCAAGATTGTAAAACAAAATAGTATATAGCCTGTCTGTATTTTGAACTGAATAATAAGTAAAAGTATAGCATTGTTATTGTTAACAACAAAATAAAATGGAGTACAAATTTGAGATATTGATTTTGATATATTCCTGAAAATCCAAAGCGATCATGTCCACGCTGGAATAATAATCCGTAATGGAATACACAATCTGAGTAACATATATCTCAGATTCAAATTTGGGTGGAATGGTTCTCAAAATAGCTCTAATACTATCGAAAGCTGGCACTTTACTTCCAACCAAAAACATTTCTTTTTGGTCGATAATTTTAAGAGTAATTACCAATCATGTACCTTCTCTTTAAGAGAAAGGTTTCAGCATAATCCAAAACAACTATTTTCAACGTGAATACCAAATTAAATGGAGATGGAGTTCACTGATTTTACAAGTAATACAGCTCAACAGCAATTGTTTTTTGTTATGACAACAACGCGTCAAAATGATGGATTACATATATGAAAATACAACTACAAGTATCACATGACGGTCCCATGTCTGTCATCCGAACTACATATTAATTTCAATAAATGGTTTCCAGATAGAAGTGAGTATCAAGTTGGACTACATAAATACATGATGCTCAGAGTAAGGCCATTTTGGAAACCTTGCTTTAGGCTTGGCTACTTTCACCCTGTACACAAGCATGATCATATAACAGGCCTGGATTTTCATCGTTGAAAGGGTAAGGCTGTTTCTTTTTGCAAAGGGTACTTGCATTGGAAAATCTTAAAGTCAATGGGAAACTTTTAAAGAGGCACCAATGCCAAGACCAGGGGCAATGGAGGCTCAAATCCATCACTCTGTGAATGCTCACGGCACTCCAACACTATCATGACCAGGATTACTTACCCTGAATCCAGATGACTTAGTCACCAGAATTTGAGTTTGATGCACGAAACTGCTTAGCCATGACAAGTCATGGGCCCAGGGATTGATTTTACAAAGATAGACCTAATTACTTAGGTTATAAAAAAACTTAGGCTAGTCCTAAGTTTGGTACTTGAGCTAAGACTAGTGATAACTCAGATGTGAAATCCAACCCCGGGTCCATATTTCTGACTCATTGCTCTGGGAATCCTTGGGAACACCTCAATCTTCTCAAGCCACTCCTTGGAAATTAGTTAGGCCCGAATGAAATCATGTAAGTGTTGCTCTCCAATCAAGGACTACAGGGGACTTGACTGTGTTGTTTGAGGGGGAAAAAACAAAGTGCAACCTCATTTGGTTGAACAATCACTGGAAAATTTACCAATGAAAATTTCTAGATTGGTGAGCCCATAAAAGGTAGGAAAATTGTGTTCGCGTTCCCAGAGTGGATGTGTAACTATCCAAATACCGTGAAAGCTGAACACAACGGTTTAGTCTAAAGTTGGGGTATGCCATTAAAGGCCTACCATTCAGGGCTTTAATCATGGTGCACATTATTTTTTTTCTTATACTATAGCGGCTACAGCTATAGCTATGACTGTTGAAAAAAGGGTAATGCTAATGATGTCCTACAAATCAATTTAGGGTGACATGGCTAGGGGGGCAATCCAGCCGTATACAGCCATGGCCACTAATTTGAACATGACCTATCATTTTAAAGAAAGAAACCACTAGCTGAGGGTTCAAGCCAATTTTGAGGCTGGTCTGTATAATATCAGTAACAACCACGTATTCAAACCACTTGCTGGGAGGATGTCTACACTACTTCAATCTGAGAATGATTTTCCTGCCTGTTTTCACCACATTTCCTGCATTGTTTGCAAAACAAGCGTATCACTTTGTAGATCACGGATATAATATAATATCTACCCATCCTTGATGGTCCCTCCACAAAACACTTCCAGTATGAAATTCCACCAATAAATATCATATCATATTTTCAGGCCTGTTCATTAAAAGCACAGTGACAGTAGAAGTCTTAATGCCATTTGTGAGTTAAATGTAGTTTTGGAAAAGAGTGGTGCAGCGACTTGACATTCAACTTGTGTGTAGGAAAACTTGCTGAAATAGCGTAAGTGTATTATTTACAAGTTGGCAAGAAAATTAGGCGACAGCTTGCAACCTCACATTAACTTGCAGAGCTAGTCTTTCAATACAGTTGGCAACTCTATGAAATGGAAATCGTGAAGGTAGCACAGAATTACGCAACTGAATGAAAATCGGCCTCAGCCGTACAGCTGCACATAAATCAGAATAGGTGAAAATTAAAACTGCACTGCCACAATAAAAGGTCCATAACCCCCCCCCCCCTCCCCCCTGCATGTACAGTCAAACCTGTCCTGACTCCACTGCTCATCTTCAGTTCTCTTTATGTTTATCTTTTTAAATAGATGGTCCTAATTTTGTCATTATTTCTAGTGCATTATCGATATAATTAGGTCATTATATTACTGGTAAATTTTTTCATTCTCTCCTGTCAGTTTTTTGTAGGGTTATGTCGTCTTTGCTTTTTGTTTTTGTATTTTGACTAGGGCTGATCCCCACTAGCCTCGGCTTATTTGGACAGTCTACTTACATACAACATATTAATTATTTTTTATTTTCTTAGTATCGTAAACTTATCATTGGTGATGTTTACTCATTGCTTGTATTGTACTACTTTATTTTTGTCTGCATGATTCTGCATGATTCTGCCTTTTCTTATTGCGAGTACGGAAACAAATATATTACATTGAATTGAAATGAAATTAATTAAAATACTTGAACAATCTCCATGAGTTAAGCAAGAGGGATAAGCCTCGTTGTAGACTATGGGGCAAACAATGATGACACATCCTCAGCTATTTACATCCCATGAGTAAGCCAAAACTCATAATATAATTTTAATCAACGCTAGGTATGCCTCCCGTTGGCGAAGTCTGCCACCCCTGGAAGGGTCAAACCATTTAAATCGGGAGGGGGGAAAGTCACTTGAAGATGATGATAACATCAACAACACAGTGGCTCATCTATCTGAAAGTCAGAACCACATAGCACTCTCCATTTGTGTCTGATTATAAACCACCTGTTTATTCCAGGGCTTGAATTTGACCCTGAAACGCCAGCCCAAGGCTTGTGATTTTAGCTCCGAGCCAGTCAAATCATGACCTGACAAGCTGGGCAGTCTTGTGTTTTCCAATTGAATAGTAATAACATGTCACTGTTTCACTTATTTATTGGAAATAAATGGTGTTCAAATGTTGACAAAATACGTACAAAATTCGAACAGTTGTCTACGACTTGCCCAGGGTCTTGATTTCATCATGTCCGACTCTTTTCCTACCACTGTACTCATCAAACCGCTTTGGCTTGTGTTCCTCCAACTGAATCTCTAAAGCTGATAGAGTTTACTGGCCTAACGATAGAACCATTGGCCTCGGGCCAGTAGCCCAATGTTAATTTTGAGAGCTATAAGAACAGAACTAATCAAAGTGGACAGAAAACAAGGTTGGTGAAATATGTTAAGTTAGCGCTCACACCATAGTAATGACAATCTCTAATTGATTTGGGGTGGTTCTGAAAAGAACCAATATATATATCGACTTGACATTTCGGTCAGTATGCTCTGATTGTCTTCTGGAGAAAGATTGGTGAACTAAATAATTTGGTAAAATAAATAATGAAAATAATCTCAGATATGAATCTTAAGACCTTCAAACAAAGCCAAGACATTTTTTTGCGCCAACACCCTGTAAGGACAGTCTCTTATTGATTTGGGGTGGTTCTGAAAAGAACCAATATATATTTCGACTCAACATTTCGGTCAGTATGCTCTGATTGTCTTCTGGAGAAAGATTGGTGAACTAAATAATTTGGTAAAAAAAATAATGAAAATAATCTCAGATGTGAATCATAAGACCTTCAAACAATCCAAGATTTTTTTTGTGAGGCATCAAATTTTGTTCTTGGAAAAAAGTAGAAATATTTTATAGAGGACAAGGGCTGACGGTACACATGGTAGACGCTTTAAATAATAATTTTCAGGGTACTTAAACACAAATGTTTTTAAAAAGTCAGACCTAAGTAGGATGAATATACATGTATCAAGTCTGTTTTATCTTCCGTGACATTTGTATCTCCAAAAGTACATGTACTGAAAAATCTTCCAAAAACATTGAGGGTGTTTTCTTTCATTCCTCAACAAGTCATAACGGTGTTTTTGTGAGAGAGAATAAATCACGACGAAAGCAAACCCTGCCAAAAAACATGAATATTCCCCACAGACGCAAGAAGGATTACTCCGTATAGCTCCCTCGTACTCTTGTCTCACACTGACATCTCGAGTTGGACCAAAATCAAACTCTTAATTGAATGGTGATCCAAGATGCGCAGGTGTTTGCGGGAGCAAAAAAACGTGCAGTCGTCCTCAAGAGAATTTTTAAATCCGGACACAGACCTGTTAAAGAACATCTTTAAGCTCAGCTGGCCAGTCCTTCAAGGCCCCCTGAGGGCATGGATCTCCTAAACTGCTCCTCGGACTTTATTTCAGCAAGACGGAAGTGCGATGACGTCGCGATGGGATTTAAGAAATGGTCAGCCGGAAAGACGATGTCTTATTTTTCGGTGAAACGCCTTTTCAGCGGATGTGGTGTCCATTTCCCAAAACTATGGGTTTAGAACTAAGATTTACTTGTTGGAATTTGGGTTTTGGTACACAAAGAGGGGATTTTTGGATAGCAGAGGAAAAGAAATAATTTACAAAGAAAGATGGTCTATAGAAAAAGAGGATGAGACCTTGAGATGAAAATGAGTGATGTACATTGTACCCTTATCATTCACAGAAATGACTTCCAGAGAAGCCACTTAACAGGTTGACTTATTGTTCCTGACGTTCTTCTACAATATCCTGCCCAAGTGATTTGCCTGTGGATTTTTTCACAGAACTCGGGAAAGTTCTGAATAAACAGTGCTACGTGGTTGGGTAAAAACAACTTTTGGTCGGGATCCCGACAGAAACTAATTTTGAGCACTTTATTTCACTGCTACTAATAAGGCTTAGTAAAGCTTGTAACTTTCTCGACCCCCATCAAAATACCTATTGAATTTTAACTCAAAATTTGTGGGTCAAATCAGCAAAAAATCATATTTTTATTACTATGTTTGTTTAGTTAAATATTGTGTAAATGCAATCGTTTGACTAACACAAGTAGCAACATGTAATTGTAGCCGGACAATATTATAACTTTTGATCTAGGACATTTTGCTTTGCACCCCAATAGGCAGGATGTAAAACAGCCTAAACCAAACAGTTGTCTTTCCTTTATCAAGGCAATCAAGCATTTACAGAGAATGTAAACATTGACTTCTCAAATATTTTGTGAGTAAACAACCTTAAAGCCTTGACATACTTGTACAGTAGATTTGTATAATACCTGTACATGTTTTATACAAAGAAACAATGCTAGTTTATGGACAAACTGCATTGGTCATTCAATACTGATTGTGTGTGGTAACATGGCATTATTGAAAACTATCGAATATTTAATCTAAATGTGATTAAGGACTGCTTGTTTTATTCAACAAAGGAAACAATTTTTCTCTTGCAATCACAGCCAAAACTGTACATGAATTATCGGTCACATTAATCTTAAAGATTAAAAATTTAGGCTCAATCGGTCATTAGAGTCGGGAGAAAACGACGGGAAAACCCACCCTTGTTTCTGCACGTTTCGCCGTGTCAAGACATAGGTTTAAAATAAATCTGTAATTCTTGATATCGAGAATTTATAGTTGTTTGAATGTTTTCTCAAAAAGTAAAGCATTTCATGGAATAATATTTCAAGAGAGGTCTTTCACCATTACCTTCTGTAAAGTTATTTGTGAATCTGTGAACCTTTTTTTTTTTTTTCTGTTCCACAAGTGTATAATGGCTTCAAACACCCACACATTTTGATTGAAAAAAATCCTTTTCGTGGCAAAAACCAAAACACAACGAGTGACACTTTAATGTATCTCAGACAGCATAGCGTAGAAAAATAACTTTGAATAACAAGTAAGATATTGCCTGAAGACCTCTATCGCACACTTCAAGAACATCTCCTTTTTAGTCCGAACTGAATACAGACTTTACCTCGAGAGATCTTTATCAACAACATGTACTAATCCCTCTGGAGCTCAGAACTGAAGAAGCCTCAAGTATGGTGAATTTCCAAAGAATCCTAGTCCATGTACTTCTTTTTAAAGCTAAATCTCTCTAAAGAATCACAGGCAAAACAATACCACAGACTGTCGACAAAACAAGGCAACAAGTTCTACTAGACATAATAGGTTACCTATAGCTCTAGAAGCATCAGGCTTGAAATTATGTATTGTCCTTGCCCTATGCTGAAATCAACTAACAACAAATAAAATCCACAAGGGAAAATCAACTACAATAGAAGCACAGCACAGCACCTTAAGTGAAAATTGATTTTCAGAATTGATTTTTGTTTGTTTGTTTTTTTGTTTGTTTCTCTCTTTCGTTCTGTTCAAAGAATTCCAGATGTAAAGAGCAGGCATGACATTTGACCCTCAGAAGAGTCGGAAAATGTTAAAAAGGGCTGAGCTACATGCTCAATTTAGCACAAAATTGTTTTAAAACAATAAAAAGTCATCAGTTAAAATTTCCCTTTTCACTGTTCAGCATTACTGAGCTGAAATTGTAAAATCTCTTTAAATTACAATACAGTTGTTCCTATTCTTTAAATTCACGGACATGCCCAAAACAGAACTCTCAAAAGTATGTTGTTCCCCTCTGTACGATATAGTATCACCCTAATGAATATTCATAATAAAGTTAGACACAGATCAAGCAGTGCCTGTAGATGTATCAAGTTACAATCTCCACCTACTTGACATTCCAAAGGTAGGGAGATGTTGGACTCAGTTGTAAACAGGACCAATTGGAATGTTCTAATAGGTTCTCAGGGGGTATTCTGTGGGTAGTGCTTGAATATTTGGGTGCTGACATCACTTTTTTAGGAGAGAGGGAATTCCTTTTGGTCCACATTTCCTGGAAGTTCGAAGTCTGTCAGGTTTGAGTAGGTACTTAGGGTTTGACCCCACTTAAGGTCATCGGTAGTTTGAGACATAGAGGTAAGATGAATTGGACCTGTTACTTAAGTAATGAGCTCGGAAAATTTGCCATGATGCCACTCTTAAGATTGATGTCAAGAAGTAAGCCATAAGGGAAACTGACTGGGTAAATTCTTAACTAATTTTGGGCTGTTGAACAAGGAAATATTTGATTTGAACTTGTGACCTCCATATTAACATCGTAGCGCACTACCAACTATCTACCATGTAACGTAGGTGGCCTCCCTACATGTATTTGTCAGTATCTTTGTTGGGGGGGGGGGGGGGTGCAGTCAGAAATCATTCTACCTGTGACTGCTGTATAGCCAGGGATCACGCCCACGTAGGCTACAATACAACCTGGAAAGCGGCAGCAGTGGGATCACCTTAAGGGGGTGCGACTTTATAAGTATCAATTATCAAACCACAAAGCTTATTTTATTTTTTTTACACAGTAACTTCAGATATCTTAAGGAGGTATTTTTTTAACAGTCATTTTTTGGATAACAATCTTGAAGATTTGAAAATTTGCTAAATAAATGAGAATTTACATTTGCCTGTTAATATTACAGATTCCCTTGTGCTGTTGTAATGTTCCTTTCGCACACATGCAGTGCATTTGATGCCTCCAAAATTTGGCCCTTTTGTATTTTGCGAAGTCTGTCACATCTTTAAACACTTTTATTTCTGTTGACCCACCTACAATGTTAAACAAACAAACAGTATGTTCATATATACAGTACTCTTTTCCGAATGGCACCCACCTAGTGCGTGTTCAACTCATTTTGAATGTTTACTACATAATTTCTGGTCCAATAAACATTTTGAGCTACAATCCATGCAGTCTTGTGGATTCCCTTCTCCAACCCAGGGGCCAGCCTGCTGAGGGCTTTAAGGAAGTTTTAAGGTGGTTGGGGGCCTATACCATTTAACAAGAAATCAATATTTACACCTACTTAAATTAATTATTCATGCAGAAAAAAATAACACATGACCTTAACAGATGTCAGGAGCTCACCAAGGCCAACTTCTAAACAATTCATACAATAACTACAAACATTTTTTGCAGACCATTACTTAACGAGGTCACAAGAGTAGGTCAAACTGCATACCTCAAGAGAGTTATAAAATTCTGTCAATGTCGGGAATAGTTTTGGGATATGTAGCACCATGCCAGTGAGTGATTTCCCTTCTATAGGGCTGGGAATTACTGGACGACAGGCAGGAGCCTAGCGATTTTAGTGTTGGGCCAGTAACTCACGACTTGACAAATCCGTGTGTCTTGTGCTTTTCAATTCAATAATTTTTCTTAATGGTGAATTAAAATGTTGACTTTGAGTCTAATAAAATATATATTCAGTATTATTGATTATCAAAGTCTACTACCCATATTAAGACAAATGAGATCGGTCTTCTCATCTCAAAAACAAAGCTCCAGTTTGTAATACACTGCAGGCCTCGCTCATTCCCGTTCATGTGACTATGTATTGAGTTTAATTAACTTATTACCAAATCCAACCAAGAATGAAAATAGTAAATAACCAGTATGGAAAAGTGCAGTGGAAAGGAAATTGAAGGTTACATACAATAAAGCTTGGAAGTGGAGGGGTCAACAACAAAAAATCTTGCGGGTTTGAGACCCCCCTTAATTATGTTTTTACGTTGATTGGTAAATCAACTTGCTGTATTGGGTAAATCAGAGAATTATAAAGGACTTTAGATCCAGCACCTGGGGCAACCCTGTAAACTGCAAAATAAATTGACATAGCTGCGGTAAGACAAGTACAACGCCCAAAGCTACCAACACAATCATGTATCGGACAAAAACAATTGACATGACAAACTAACAGAATGACAACAGAGAATTTATTAAATTTATAAATCTAGAATGATAAACCAAGGCCAAGAAAGGATACCATTTGTAAACTGCAAAGGGAAGGGGGAAAATAAATAAGGAATTAAATAGAGCAAATCGAATCACAAAGTATTGTTTAAATTAAAATTTTAGTTGCACACTCTTCTTGATTCTACAATTTTGTGTTTTTTTGTAATGTAAACATGAGCCATCTTGAAAAAAAAAAAATTGACCAAGGCAAGTTAAACGAGACCATTGGTATGGACATGAAGGACAGGTCAACTTTAGCCATGGCATGGTAGGTCATCAGTGTAGCCACCACTGCACTGCCACTGACCTGGGCCAAAATTATGATTTCATAATCGTCATAGCGTAGCATGCTTAGCCCAGGCACAGCATGGAGCACAGTAGCTAATAATTATGCCAACCAAAACAGGACAGGGTTAACAATATAACAGCCAGTAAAACACAATGTCATATCTTTTCTGCTGAGCTTTTTTTAAAGCAGTTGTATGAAATTGGCCCCAGGGCTATGTCAACTTTAATTTGTCCATGGTCATCCTGAAATAACAACAAGGCTGTGTGTGCAGACAACAGATGCGTTGATTATTTATATAGAGATGGGGGCGGGCGATACAATTTTGCAAGTCACAAACTGCCACCGTAAAAATGCAGAAATAATTAATTCCATAACTGAATGGCCTACACAATCAGACAAGCTGCATGATGAAAACAAAATAAGGAATGTTATATATTTTTTAGGGGTACTTACATTTATAAAACATGGCAAATCTGGCATCTATTGTTAGAGCAGGCGGTCACCGGTGTTATATTTGTCCGCAAGCGTTTGCTTAATTATCCGACGGCTGTTTTGTTTTCCTAAAAAGGTGTTAAAATTTCAAAAGAGGGCGCTAGACCATTTTAAGTGACCCTCTGTTACAAACTTACTTATCCTTTTTTCCCTTTCGATTATAAAGCCAGCGGGGAGGGAATATTTATACAAAGAATTAATCTTGGGTTTTTCATTAAATGCTATTGTAATTTATCATTGACAGAAGATCTATCCTAGTTTTTTTGTCAAAAGACCAAAATTTAATGGCTTTCTAAGGCTAAATGCACCAATCACGAGATCATGTCATGATGTGAGATACTGTGATAATAATAGTTGCCAACGTTACTGATAATGTGAGATAATATTCGATTCGAGTAACTCATTTTGTCTGACAAAAATAAAAGCTGGCGACGGCAATAAAAAAAAATGCTCTTTTAGCTAAAGGTTGAAAACTTATCACCTGCTTAATATGACGAGCATAATTCAGATGCTTTCTTGCACTTCTGTCATCTGTCTATTATTTTTAGTTTCTTCATGAAAATCCTCAAATCTTCATCTATGGAAGGTAGAAAGTGCACAAGCTTTTAAGGAATAACACCGATGGGGACAAGTTAGTTTACAATTTATTGTTTGAATCAATTTTATAAATTTGTTTAATGTTTTATGATAAAAAGGGGTCCAGAGCGGGTAAGTACCACAACTTTTACTCCCAATCGGATAATACCTAGCCCCACTTGTGTGGCCAAGGATGGATTCAGCTATCCTTGGCCACGCAAGTGGGGCTAGATAATACCATGCCAACTTAATAATGTGGAAGAGTGTGCATCCCTTCCCACCAATGTCACACTCATTATTAACACTTTATTTTCGTCTTGTACAGGAAGCACTCACCTGAGTTCTTGTCAAGAAGTTCTGAGATTACCAGAGCACAACGAAGACTTCATCCAGCACCAATTTAATGTAAGTTGTTGGTGTATCCATCAATCTAGTATAGCGCCCTCAATAATGAAAACAACTTAATGTGTGAAAAAGAGGATCTATAAAGTATAAGTTCACCTGATCCCATCAATAATTTACATAATAAGTGAAGGGACTTATTGTGATGTAGAATCTGACCCCAATGGAAGTTCCAACCCGTCTATGTTTTTGAGTAAACAAATTAAAAAGAGAAAATTAATCTGAAAAACTGGAAATCTCTGACAATA